>NC_089514.1:23930607-24237553 GCF_036850995.1 Saccopteryx leptura
ATAATTTTTTTAAATATGCTGTCTGATTGTCTTTTGAAGAGTCACGTGGGTAAAGACTAAAGACTGAACACCAACCAGCCTTTATAGAATTATTGCCTTGTACCTCTCCTTGGCAGCCAAAGGTGGCCTTTTTTTTTTTTTTTTCTAAATTAATCTGTCAGTGCTAGATCATTGTTGACAAATCTGGATATCTGTAAGTATGTACTATAAGCTTAGGATGGACAAGTGTTTGGACCTCCATGTCTGGGAATTATGCCATCAGTGCCCACAGTTGATTCACATGTGTTTTTTGGCTCTTTCCTCTCATGCCATCTGTGTGATTGGCGTTGAGCCTGCTTGCAAGTTGGTCAGATCTGTGCCAACATAATAGAATGTCGATGGATGGTACATAGGATGCTGCAGAATGTAACATTTTAAAGAGGAAATCCTGCTTCAAGGGGGAACCACATTGGTTCAGCATAAGGCCTTCTGTGGATACCTGCAGAGAAAGGGCGAACAAAGACATGGAATCCACAGTTATTTCCAAATGGCAACAAAAATAAGAACACTGTTTACACCTTCATGCAAAGTACAAAATGAAAACACCCTCACGTACCTTATGGCTTGACATAATTTAACATTAAGTCATATGTGGATTACTCATGAAAATTTTGATTAGTGAGAGACCATTAAGATTTTTACATGGCATATTGAATTTTTCAGAGGCATTCCTGACAGTGTGCTCAGGGGAGTTAAGTAGTTCATTAAAATTGGCAACATCCCTTGGAGAAAATATCAGCTTAAATGCTTCTCTTCAATTTTAGAGCCAGAGAATGAGATGCTGAGTTTTGTAATTGTTATGAAAAACACTGGAAAATATATTGATCTTAATTTTTTTATGTCAGTGAGTGAGGCTTATATAATTGTTTGAATTATGCGTAGTGTGCTAGGTTATGCTGCAACACCAAACAGGCCTCCAAATATGTGTGGCTTCACATGATAGATGATTTCTCTTTCCCATGGGTCAGACAGCTGTCTTTTAAGTAATCCAGGCACCTTCAGCTAGTACCTCTGCCATATTGTAAGTACAGTGTCACCTTGGCATCATCTGCCTACAGAAGGAATGGGAAAGGGGCCAAAAAGAAATCGTGGGCATGAAACCAATCATGGCTAGACCTGACACCTATTATTCCTATTATCTCCATTTACAATCGACTGTTCAGAGCTAATCAGCGGTCAACCTGCTGGTCAAACAGCATTGAATAGAGTATTAGGAAGTATCAACAGCCTCTACTGTAGCACAGAAAGTGAGCAGTAAATTGTTTTGTTTTGTATGAAAAATTAAGCGTATAATGATATCCTGTTTACTTACTTAGAGAAACTTGGTTTTGCAGGAACCCTAGGGATTCCTGTTACGATGAGTTCCCAGGACTTATGTGGTATATAGTTCACCTTCATTTTGTGAATGAATGGATGAATGAAAGCTCAACTCCTATTTTACTTTTTAGATCCTAAGAGATTCAATGACTCAACAATTCCCAGCATTAGCTAGATCTTCTGACTCCTGTTGCATTTCTGTGTCAATTTAGAACATATTGCATACCTTTTGTGCATAAATGTTTTGAAGGTAGACAATTTAATTGTTCCCTTTAAGAAGTTTGAAAAATCATTAAGGAGTAGTTTCTGAGTGTAGGAATGTGTCATTTTGCCTCCCAAAAAATGTACTTTCCATGAACATCTGGACTTGCTCTGAGCATGCTCTCTAGAGTCAGGATAAAATCCTTCATGTGGGTGAGTTTACATTTATTGGTTTGTGGGAGGCCTGGAATTTTGTTCTTCTCTAATAAGAGGATTCTGCCAAAATTCTTCTTCTGAGTTACCAGGAAGTGTGGTTACTCATAGGGCAGTGCACACGTGAGCTTGAAAATATATATTTAATAATGTCTTAAGTCCTGCTTTTGTAGAACTTACACTTGAAAATACTAGGCAAGACCTACAGAAACATCTGTGCACAGCTGTTAGACAAAGCGTTTTATTTTTTTCTTAATTTTTTTTTAAAATTCATTTTAGAGAGGAGAGAGAACAGGAGAGGGAGAGAGAGAGACAGGGAGAGAGAGAGGAGAGAGAGACAGAGAGAGAAGGTGGGGAGGAGCTGGAAGCATCAACTCCCATATGTGCCTCGACCAGGCAAGCCCAGGGTTTCGAACCGGCAGCCTCAGCATTTCCAGGTCGACGCTTTATCCACTGCGCCACCACAGGTCAGGCCAGACAAAGCATTTTAAATGACAGTGCTGGTAAGGTAAGATGTTGCTCTCTTTAGAACCAGCAGTAAAGAGACCTGGAAATTAGATATGTACACTGCAAATCAAGAGAGGGGATAGGGAATTTATACAAGGACATTGTAAAGAAGCAGATAACCTGGGTATTGGAGTGTCATTCACATTTGTTCCGCCACAACACTTCGTTCTTCCAGAGTTTCTTGAGAAAGGTCTGCTAAAGTGTGTTTTCTGTTTCTAAAGGACAAAGACTCTATGGGAGATTTCATCAAAGTGTAAGACAAATAATTTAACACATATATGATTCAGAGACAATTTTAAATTGACTTGGAGGCAAAAATTGGACAGCATGGAGTAAACAGTTTCAAAATCTTCACAAAGAAATAAACCTGTGAGAGGTGAAAGGTAGTTTTCAAGATAAGGGGAAATGAGGATGAGTATGGAAAGTAAGTTTCGGTGATCTTGAAACAAAGTGAAAGAAAAAATTTGATTTAATGAAATGAATAGAATATGCCTGAGCTCCAGGCATTGTCAGCATCATGGGGCGAAAGACCATTGGACAGCTTCACCATCGTGTGCAGGGTTGTTCTCTGCTTCAGACCTTTACAGACCAAAGAGTATTGACCATAGTCTTTGTTATTTTGAGGGATTGGAAAAGTTTAATCATGTGTAAGGGATGATTATAGAATTTACCAAGTTTCACAATTTACATAATTTGTTGAGAGGAATTATTTAGTAGTCAGTGACATATTGACCTAGTGTAGATAGAGTCAAATCTTGAAAATTATCCAGTGGTCTCCAACCTTTTTTGGGCCAGGACCGGTTTAATGTCAGAAAATATTTTCATGGACCGGCCTTTAGGGTGGGACGGATAAATGTATCACGTGACCGAGACAAGCCTCAAGAGTGAGTCTTAGACGGATGTAACAGAGGGAATCTGGTCATTTTTTAAAAAATAAAACATTGTTCAGACTTAAATATAAATAAAACAGAAATAATGTAAGTTATTTATTCTTTCTCTGTGGACCAGTACCAAATGGCCCACGGACTGGTACCGGTCTGCGGCCCGGGGGTTGGGGACCACTGCACTAGAATACCTATAAGTAAGTGTCTCCAAAGTAAAAATTAAATTTAAGTCAACGATAAATTTTCATGGGAATCATGTCTATTTTTATTTGGTTTAAAGGAAAATAATATTCTCTGGTAATTTTTTGGTTTCATATTCTGACAACTTATTGATGCATGTGACTACTGGCTTTAGAACATTCAGTCACTTTAAATACAGTAGTGGAAGAGTGCTTCAAATTGAACAGTGCATTAGTAATCACACATCTCAAATAGATGAATGATGGTCTTTGAATCGCAAGGAAAAGCTATAGGGAAAGAAAAGGCAACAAGTTTATTTCTAGATGCCTCTTAGCTGTAAACCTCTAAGTCACTCTTCATTCGTCAATACTGAACTTTAATGAGTCCGGATAAGAAGCTAGTCAATGGATATCCATTTAGCTAGTGATAATCTGAACTCCAGCTGATTGTCCTAGCAGCTGTGTGACTTCATTACCATTAGAAAGGCATGCAGCCAAGCCAGCTGGTACCCAAACAGGCTACTCAATACACAGAGCATCTCTATTTGTTGGTTTACACAGCAGAATTACACAAGGCTCCATGAAAAGTTTGGAGTATAAAATAGAATCTGCATAAAGATTTAATTTAAAGGGCTCATCATTGCTATGCCAAGTACAGCTAGTTTGTTTCTCCTATGATATAGTATATTATGGTTGTTTTCGGTTTTTCCATAAATGAAGCCGACATGCAAAATTTGCATTTAGATACCAAACATAACTGCACATCATAATTTCCCAGTTAAGAAAACATCTTTTTGGTTGTGTTTGTTTTAGTGCTTACAACAGTGCGTTTTCATTTTCTTTTTTTAAAGGCAGCTTTAATGGAGAACAGTTTCTGGAACTGGTTAATAGCTGGTTTGCCTTCCATTTCTCCTCTCCTTTTTGTCCTCCGTGCCACTGTCTAGACCAGGCCTGTGCTGGCTCTCCTTTGCACTTTTGTAAAGGTTTTCTAACTGGACTTGGCCCTCTGGTCTCTCACTGTCTTGCAATTCTATTGTAAAATTGTCTTCAATATCATTCTTATTGCACAGTGTAAAATTTTGAAGGATAGTCTTCGGCCATTTGCATCAGAAACCACTGAAATACAGATTTTTGACCCATGGCAGACCCACTGAATAAATCTAATAGTTACTCTTATTCACACTAACATTTGAAAACCACTGCCATATACTAAGGATACCACAGGCAGTAAACTAATTTTTGCCTCGAGTGTACACCCAATTTAATAAAATGATTCTCATTTAAGTAAAATATATTTAATCAAATACAGACTTGTTTCCACCAAAGCTGGTAATTCTCTGGCTCGAACAACTTGGAGAGGCCAGCCCTGAGTAAACTGAGTTATATTTCTGGGCAAAAATCAATAAACAGGACAGAAAATAAGTTTGAGCATAAATATTTTGGGGGCATATTTGGGCATGTTACCATTGCAGAAACCTATGTAAAAGACTTTTATTTATGGAGTAATGTAAGTTTTTCAAAACAGCATCAGTGTTGTCTTTTTACAATGAAGCTCATCTCTAAGAAATTCCGTTTTTCTCTCTCTGTTCACAAACAGTTTTCAATCAAATTGAATTAAAACCTTTATTCTCATATTTTTAAAGCCCTTCATATTTAAACACAATGTCTTTTTTTCTCTAGCTTCATTTCCAGATGATCCCTCCTTTTTCCTACCAATTATTATCTATTTTCCACATGAGATCAATTAGTGAATTTAAAGTAAGTAAACTAGTATATTACTCTACCAGATAATTAATAGTTCTGACATTTTCAGTCCGTTGCAATGTATATTTTTTCACTGTACAATCCAAATTGGTTGGGTTGTATATATCCTTTCCAGCAAAAAGGTGACAATTGCTTATGGATAAATTCTAGGACTCACTGAGTGAATAGTACACATTTTGAGACAAAAATTATCTTCAATAACTCTAAATTTGTATGGTCTAACTAAACATAAGAAGGTATTTACTTTTTAATTTAGAAGACTTGCTTTACTCCTGGGTCAGCACTACCATTTTAACAGGTTACTTAATTCTCTGAATCTCTGAGCTTGAGTCTCTAAAAATTCATTCAAATTTTTAAAAATTCATGGCTTGTTATTTGTGCTGTTTAAATTTGTATTGCTATGGTTTTATAATACTGTGTTAATTAAGTTGGCTATATTGATAGATCCTTCGGGGAGAAATTTTTAAAAATGGAGCACACTGAAGTTTGTGAATATATTTTAATGAGACTTAAGCAAGTGTAACAGACCTGTTAAGGTGAATGTGTAAGGTGGCAAATTTGCTTCACTAAGACAATGTTTGTTTGCTTTAAAAGATACCTTTAACAAATTAAGGAGAAGATATAAATGACATATCTTTTGAAATGGAACGTATTCCTAAACTGGGTTTAAACCCTTAAGAGAGAATAGTGAATTATTTTCCTCGTGTATTTTTAAAATTTAAGAATTTAATCAATACAGGCCCTGGCTGGTTGGCTCAGTGGTAGAGCATCGGCCTCGTGTGCGGGGGACCCGGGTTCGATTCCGGCCAGGGCACATAGGAGAAGCGCCCATTTGCTTCTCCACCCCCCCCCTCCTTCCTCTCTGTCTCTCTCTTCCCCTCCCGCAGCCAAGGCTCCATTGGAGCAAAGATGGCCCGGGCGCTGGGGATGGCTCCTTGGCCTCTGCCCCAGGCGCTAGAGTGGCTCTGGCTGCGGCAGAGCGACGTCCCGGAGGGGCAGAGCATCGCCCCCTGGTGGGCAGAGCGTCACCCCTGGTGAGCGTGCCGGGTGGATACCGGTCGGGCGCATGCGGGAGTCTGTCTGACTGTCTCTCCCCATTTCCAGCTTCAGAAAAATACAAAAAAAAAAAAAAAAAAGAATTTAATCAATACAAATGGCACATAAAAATCTAAAATAAGTAAAAACATAGTAAATGTGTGATTTTATTAATAAATTTAAATGTGTAACAACACTTTTATTGAGAGTTTTAGTAGTAGTAGAATATCAGCCGTCCTTCCCTGAGTGGCACCTGCCGATTATGACATTTCTTTCAGTCCCGATAGTATTGCATGTGTAAGATAACCAGCCATCTCTGAGATCAGAGGGAGGCAATTGAACTGGATTTGAATATCTGTTGAAGCAAGATACCGGTTTTGCAATATTGCACTACTTACTTAACATTGTTGTACCTCAGTTTGTTCAGTTACATGTCGAATACTATTCAACCTTCAATAACTTTAGTAAGTTATTATTCAGTAAGTTATTATTGGTGATCCAGCCAAGTTTCAGTTCTTGTCTGCTAGCTCTGGGTCATCTGGAGTTCTCTGGGTTATGTGGCAAAGGCTCTTTATGCTAACTTATGCCTAACTGGATGTGTAGTAAGGAGTATAATGACATTCGGTTTGAAGTTCTCAGGAGCACAGACGGGCCAAGAGAGACATTCTCTGTGATGTGGGGAATGGAGTTCAGAATTTGGCGTTGTTTCCCATAAGTATAATGCAGCATCAAATTGGAGGGCTTGTGTCGAAAACTAACATTTCCATTTTATTAACCACTCTCCCACCTTACACAATCTACATCTTGAAGCATCCTCACATATTTTTTTAAATACATTTTTGTTAGGGATATTGATTTTTGAAATCTTACCAGAATCTGGCACAGCATAATTACCAACAGAGTTTTTAGTAGTAATTAAATTACTACAATATCTAAAGGAACTCCACTTTCAGTTATTTTTAGTTTTACTGCAAAAGCTATTGCTTCTGCTGTTTTCAAAACTTCACAATATGATCCCTGTCACTTTAAAACCGATACATCTCCAGAAATTTCAGATAAAATAAGAGAGGGCAGAAGGTATTTATAACTGTGAGTTTCCTAAGTGCAAGCCTATGTTTTATTTAATTCTTCAACTTGGAACCTAACACATAGTAGGTGCTCAATAAATAGTTATTCAGGAAATGACTTAAAAGTTAGTTGGATAAAAATGGTCATGTTGAACAAAGTGTTTATTGTAATACATATCCACTCCACCATACTTGTTTTTGTTGTTGTTGTTTTGTTTTGTTTTGCTTGAAATACTCTGATCAGAGTAAAAGAATAGGAAAAGATTCTATATTTTCAAAGAAAAAGCCACTTGTAATTAAGAAATGATACTCATCCATCTTACTGTCTTATCACCTTTTGTATTTCTCTGAGGTTTATCATTAAAATCCTAAGAACAAATTGTTTCAAGCGCAACTTATATAAGTTTACCCATATGGACATTGCTTCTATAATTTACTTTTGAAGTCAAAATACAAATCTTATGCACATGTTTGATGAAACATAGAGTATTTATTTGTTAAAAGTAGGAAAAAAATGCTACTTTAGTAAATTTTTAAAATGTACATAAGTAAATTAAATATTAATTTGAATGTTGCAATAATGGGAGCCTCTTCTATTTAAGGAAGTCGTTATTCCAGTGTGTAGTCAACAAGCATATTGATTTGAATTCACTACAAAAAGTCTCCAATCATTTTTAACTTGTTTTTCCTCTTTACCAGTAGCCTGAAGCTTGTCTGATTTTTTTTGTCAATTTAGCAAAAAATTTGCAATTAATCATTTGCTGATTGCAATGGTCTGTCAATAATATACAACTCACATTGCTAAAAGGGTTATTCTGAGCTTTATTGTTTTCTTTTTTGTCTGGAAATGCTTTTTCTAGCTATATTTCCCAGAATGAATTTTGAATAGTTGTTTTGAGGTACTGTATGCCAGTTTTAAAGAGACACTACAGGCAGGCTGCTCTGAGGGTATTAATCAAGATATGCCCTAACTTTCTTTTGGCATTATAATATTTGGACATCTGTTCTGACTCCTTATATGTGAAATAGAACTCATACCAGATAGTAGAATAAATGAAGGCTTTCATTATTTTAAATGTCATAACATTTGTTTGAATTATCATGTGTAGATTTTAAATGCTGAAATTGTCATCTTGTTTTTTTCCATCTATTTTGCTGTCCTTTCAAAAGTCTGTCCTTTCAAAAGTCTGAAAATTCTGTTTTTCCATTGCATTAATAATTTAAAAGAAATAATTTACAATTTTATGCAATAACAGTGAAATTGTTGTGGATGAGCTATATGGTGTGGTAATTTCTAAAAGCATAAATATTTTACTGAGAGAAACATACCCTTTTAAAGCACAAAAGGTTTCTTGTTATAATGGCAGTGCATCTAGTGACAAATGGTGCATTTTTTAATAGCCATTTGTTTGACCATTATTATAGTTCTCTTTGTGTAATGGTATTATAGATTCTTAGGTATTTACTTATTAAATTCCTTTCCATTGTGTGTATCAGGAAGGATTTGTCTCTGAATTCTATGGTTCCACTAATTAGTAGCCAATACATTTAGAGGCTCATAGATCAACCTGAAATGTAAAAGGAATACATTAGGACTTTTCATTTAAATGACAAAAATAAATAATTTGATTATGGTAGGTATCAATAATACTATCAAATTTGATTTAAACTACCCCTTAATGCCTTTGTCTTCTTTCTTTTTTTTTCTTTTTGGTTGTGGGGGTTTTCATTTCTTTTTGTTTGTTTGTTTGTTTTGTGACAGACAGAGACAGACAGACAGGAAGGGAGAGAGATGAGAAGCATTAATTCTTTGTTGCAGCACCGTAGTTGTTCATTGATTGCTTTCTCATATGTTCCTTGAGCGGGGGGCTACAGCAGAGCGAGTGACCCCTTCCTCAAGCCAGTGACCTTGGGCTCAAGCTGGTGAGCCTTGCTCAAACCAGATGAGTCCACACTCAAGCTGATAACCTCAGGGTTTTGAACCTGGATCCTCCGCGTCCCAGTCCAATGCTCTATTCATTGCACCACCGCTTGTTCAGGCTGCCTTTGTCTTTTTCAAGAGCATCTCTTTTTGAACCAGTAAGACATAAGTTTATCATGAAACCATATCAACCATATCCATGAGGCCTGCAAATACTGGTAGTATTAGATACTGATTTAGTCTGTATTTTATTCTCGCATTAGAGCAAAAGTGTGGCATATACTTTGACGTACATAAACTGATTTAACTAAAGCATTGAAGCAAAGTAGTATTTTACAAATGTATAATTTTGAATATCTTTAAAAAGTCATAGGCGCTTTTATTCTTTCATTCACTTTGCATTTTTGATGGCAGAGAGTCTGCGATGTTTTGCCTAACAAAACATTTCAGTCCGAAGTGGCTTATAATATTTTATATGTGATACTGATTTAAGGTGGTTGTAATTCTTAAGTGGAAACTATTTCTATATATGTTGCTTATTTGTAAAGATATATAAACCAAAGTTTAGATTATGTTTTTATTATATTTGCAAAAACTGAGTATTTTTTTTTAAAGTTTTTTGGATAGTGGAGCTTCAATTAACACCGGAAAAAAATCCATTAAAAGCATTAAATATAAATCTTTTCAAGTTTTGTTTGTTTTTGTTTTTTTGTTTGTTTTTTGTGACAGAGACAGAGAAAGAGACAGAGAGAGGGACAGACAGACAGGCAGGGAGAAAGATGAGAAGCATCAATTCTTTGTTGCAACTCCTTCATTGTTCATTGATTGCTTTCTCATATGTGCCTTGACCAAGGGAGGGGATACAGCAGAGTGAGTGACCCCTTGCTCAAGCCAGTGACCTTGGGTTCAAGCCAATGACCCCGCACTCAGGCCGGATGAGCCTGCACTTAAACCAGCAACCTCAGGGTTTTGAACCTGGGCTCTCTGAGTCCCAGTTTGACACTCTATCCCCTGTGCCACTGCCTGGTCAGACATTTTCTCTTGCTTTTGACACATTTAATCAGACACCTAAATTTTGATCATTTTATAAAACAATAAGTAAATGAAACTATTACATTAATATAAAATGAAAAATACTAACTGAGCTAGTAAATTAATGTTATAGAAAACATAATTTTAAAGAGAACTTTCTTAAGACAGTACACTTTAGTTATACAGCTGCTCTAAACAAAAGGATTTGATCATTTGAGTTGAAGAACATTTTCATGTATTTTAAACTTTCAAAGTTCATAACAGTTTCAAAGAGATTGAGAATGTAATATATTGGTGCCAAAATAAATAAAATCTCTTGTCCCTTTATGTGTCTATGATCTTAAATTGGATTTTGTCAGTTCAGATCACATTTCTGTTTAATTATTCTGACGTGTACATAGCCATCATATATAATTCTGTGAATATTAATTATTTCTTCTTAGAGTGCAAAGTAATAGTTTTATATGGGAGAAATTTTTATGTAAGTCCAGAATGCTAGAGGGCTTTAAAGTATTAGTACCTATTGACTTATCAAGAGTTACTGTCTCTTAAGTTTTCAAATAACAACAGAAACATGAAACTCCATTTCAACCCATAATTTATTTGAGTCAACAGAATTGAACATTTATTTTGTGCCTAATTTTACAACCATCTTGCTAAAAACATTTGTATAAAATATTTTATCATAAATAGGAACCCAGGCAAATATACCTCTAAAAGTTTGTATAGATTAAGCATTCAAAATAGATGTATTGAGAAATGGTTATGTCTAAATAACTTACCTTAATAGTTTTACCACTTGCAAAATTTGAATGTGGTTATTACTGTTCAGTGCAACATACAAACAGTATAATTAAATATTATTTTATTATTTCAACTATTCAAGTTAAGCTATTTTATTTTCATGTACCATAAATATGTAAAAATTATTATTTTTCTCAGTATTGAATGTGAAATGTCAAAATGATCTAAATTTCTTGGCACCTGCTACTTTTTGATGTGACAAGTTTATCTTAATTTTAAAGGTCTTATAATTATAGGGGTACTCAAAACAGTTTTGTGTTAGTGGAATTACTTTATATAGTATTTATAATATTTAGATATTTGTTAGTTATAAACAGATGAATTGTCAGAACAGAAATATACCACATATATTTAAATATTTGCAAATATTTGAATATAGTTTTTAGGCAGGTAAGTTTTCAATGGTAGGGTGGCCAGAAGATTGAAGTCCTTAAAATCTAAGCCCTAGACTTGGAACTTTGATGGCACCAAATAGTTACCAAGTTTAAATGAACAATGTTACTTGGGATGGGCTATATTATTGTTTCATTTTATTAAAAGGAAAAACCATTTGGTGCACCCTTTAGTCGTTTAGGTGGGATGTGATCAGACCTACACTAAGGCAAGAGCAATAGAAATATAAATGATCAAGTATATTGATAGCACCGGTTGTAAGTATATGTGGGAGAAAATGGAAAAATCAGAAATAACTTGAATTCTGAACCTGGGTAGCAAGGAGATGGATGATAGCAACAGTGATAGAGATAATAATTTTGAGAAGGGATCTACTTCTGGGGAGAAGATGAGTTGAATTTATCTTTTCAGCATGACACCTGTATGCCAATATAAAACATGGGTTTGGAAACATGGAACTGAGTATGAAGAGACAAGTCAAGGCTGCAGATATTGAATTGGATTTTATAATTCTGCAGTTATTTTATATCTCCCCAATACTGAGCCCACCAAGTAAATCATCTATATAGTATTTAAGTTTTTGTTACAAAATGTAAATAAAATGCCCTGTTTAAATCATTTTTGTGGTTTCTTATTTTTAGAATCAAATCTCCTCTTCCTAACATGACTACAGGCAATTTCTTTTCAGATCCCCTTATGTAGATTAAAAAAAAAAAAAAAAAAAAAAAAAGGAGTATGAGAGCGGAATCCCAAGGAGGGCCATTTCTGAAGAGTTGGTAGAAGAGGAGTTGCTTGCCAAGTAAACTGAGGTAGAGTGGATTGAAAAATAGGAGGACACCAGGCATTGGTCTGATCCAAGGCAAGGCTAGAGAATATTGGGAGGAAGGAGAAAGGGAATGAAGAAAGGAAGGCAGGAGAATAAATTGACAATTGCCAAGAGATTGAGAATGTAGTTTTGTTTTTGTTTTTTCAAAGAGAGAGAGCCAGAGAGAAGGATAGACAGGGACAGACAGACAGGAACGGAGATATAAGAAGCATCAATCATTAGTTTTTCATTGCACATTGCGACACCTTAGTTTTTCATTAACTGCTTTCTCATATGTGCCTTGACCGTGGGCCTTCAGCAGACCGAGTAACCCCTTGCTCGAGGCAGCGGCCTTGGGTCCAAGCTGGTGAATTTTGCTCAAACCAGATGAGCCCGCGCTCAAGCTGGCGACCTCGGGGTCTCGAACCTGAGTCCTCCATATCCCAATCCGAGGCTCTATTCATTGCGCCACCACCTGGTCGGGCGAGAATGTAATTTTATAATGGAATGATACATTACTCTTCGTGCTGCAGTAGGAAAGGGAGTGAGAGTGAGGAATGGAAGCAAAGAGAGAAATCAGAGTCATAATTTTAAGCAGGGAAGTAGAAGGGGCGACTGCAGTGTGTTAGAGAAGCTGACGTTATGTATTCTGGTTGGGATCGTTAAGAAGGCCAGGTGAAAGATAGAAAGAAAGGGGCCATAATTTCCAGGCACAGGAGGTTAAGGGATTTTTGTTTATGCTATTCATATTTTAATGTTAAGAAAAAAGAGCCCGTAGAGAGGGAGAGGATGAAATCCAGAAGAGGAAGGCTATTGATGCCTGATGAGCTGTGGTTCCTAAGAGACTGAGAAGGGATAGGATCCAAGAACCGTTGTAGGAAATGGTTTAAGCATGAAGGATGGAAACCTCTGTTGTTACAGGGGAGACAGTATGTTGGGAAACATTATATGTTAGGTTTGATGACAGTATGTTGGAAAGTCCCTTTGGATAGCTTCATGTGTGCGTGCGTGTGGGTATGTGTGGGTATGTATGTGTGTGGTGGATGAGACCACCTACATAGGCGTGAAAAGAGTGATAATGTCTAATATATCCAAAACACCAAAGTCTGTGAACACTATGGGTCCACTAATATAGAGGCTTGAGCTCATTCCAAACCAAAATTAGAACCCAGAGGATGACGTCAGCCAAAGATTAAGCCTGGAAACACATCAGGTCTAGAACAACTATGGAAAACTGTACTTTCAGCTCAGGCAGTTGGCCCACATATTTGTCAAGAGATGGTTCGATTAGCACTTCCAAAACCAAAAAGTTATAAATACTCAGTTCTATTCTAAGGAGACTCTTCTGAAGTTCATTTCTTCTAGGAAATTTCATCCTGAAAAACAAATGTTCAAAGAAGGAGGTTTCGCAGAGTAACATTTTTAAGTACGGTATTTCAAAATTATATTGAAACATAAAAATAAAATACCTAAACTGCTTATGAAGAAATAACCTGCCCTGGCCGGTTGGCTCAGCGGTAGAGAGTCGGCCTGGCATGCGGGGGACCCGGGTTCGATTCCCGGCCAGGGCACATAGGAGAAGCGCCCATTTGCTTCTCCATCCCCACCCCCTCCTTCCTCTCTGTCTCTCTCTTCCCCTCCCGCAGCCGAGGCTCCATTGGAGCAAAGATGGCCCGGGCGCTGGGGATGGCTCCTTGGCCTCTGTCCCAGACGCTAGAGTGGCTCTGGTCGCGGCAGAGCGACGCCCCGGAGGGGCAGAGCATCGCCCCCTGGTGGGCAGAGCTTCGCCCCTGGTGGGCGTGCCGGGTGGATCCCGGTCGGGCGCATGCAGGAGTCTGTCTGACTGTCTCTCCCCGTTTCCAGCTTCAGAAAAATACAAAAAAAAAAAAAAAAAAAAAGAAATAACCTTTGAATTCTTATTTTGGAGTAAAGTTGAATTTAAAGGATGGCCCAGCCTTTCATCTGTACTCATATTTCCCTTGAACACAACAAGTTATATTACTATTTTCAGTCTGTTTTCAACTCTAAACTCTCCAGTTTCAACACATCCCATTGTTTTCTCTCCCATTATGTTGCTGTATATATATTTTCTCTCTTTTTGTTGACACAGCCCCACAAGGGCATGTTCCAGATAAATGATATTCCTTTTCAGTAAGCAGCTCTCCGGGGATTGTAATTTTATTTTTACTTCATTTCATTTTATTATTTTATCATATTACATCGTGGAAAGAACACTAACATGAGATCTATCCTCTTAACAAAATTTTGAGTGTATAATATATTACTGCTTATGTGGATAAAGTATAGCAGGTCTCTAGAGGTTATTCATTTTGTTATATTGAACTTTTATGCCCTTCAAACCATAACTCCCCATTTCCCCCTCTCCTTAGTTACTGACAATCACCATTCCACTCTTTGATTCTTCAGTCTGACTCTTTTCCCCATACCTCATGAAGGAGGTGTAATTCTTTTTCTTATACTGCTTTTCTCTAGATAATCAGCCCAAAAGTCATCTGAACTTTCTTTTTGCAGCAAATAGAGGAAGAGAATGAAATTAAGTGGGCGATGAGAAGGAGGAAGCTGCCAGTTCTTATGGGTTAACAGTTTATGTTCTATCACAAAGAGTTGTGTACATTATGACATCTAGGGGTTATAGGTTGTAACAGCCTGCCACTATAATGTTTTCTGTACAACACATAGTACTGCTTCATGGGTAATAACTGTTCAAGAAAGGCATGTGTGGCCTGACCTGTGGTGGCACAGTGGATAAAGCATCGACCTGGAAATGCTGAGGTTGCCGGTTTGAAACCCTGGGCTTGCCTGGTCAAGGCACATATGGGAGTTGATGCTTCCTGCTCCTCCCCCCTTCTCTCTCTCTCTCTTCTTTCTAAAATGAATTAAAAAAATAAAATAAAATAAAATAAAAAAAAAGAAAGGCATGTGGTTGATACCTTGGTGTTTCAGATTTTATTACCACTATTATTATGGACTTCCCAGGATCACTTCACAAGAGTTCATGACTTGTGGGAGGCATAGATGAAAGTAACACTTCTAATATTTATTACTTCTCTGCATCTGTGTAATCCACATCACACTAATAACCACTATAACTTTATTTACCTATTTTTCAAAAAAGCCTAACGGCAAGATACTTTTCTTTGGATAAAGATTAGTCCTTCATCTTCAGGTTGGAAAACTGTGACCAACTATGTTGAATATTACTGAAACAATCCTTGATATATATTCTTTCAGTGTTATTTTCCCTCTTGACTTTCCATTGAAACCATCCCTTCTGCCCAGACTGTAGCTCCCTCTTTGACCTCCAGCAGGACTGCTCCTTCAGTACAATCATTTCAACAGGTTGAAATGTTTCTTCTTTCTTTGCTGCTCATAGAAAGGTCTATAATAGCCTGTTTACAGCCCTGTTCAGGGATAGTAAAAACAGACTAACAGTAACACCTTTCCCTTGTAAGTTTAATTTTTTAAATACATGATTAGATCTTAATTCATGTATTACATTAGAAGCAAAGTTATTTTATCTCTGAAGGCTTTTGCAAATTCACTTACCAACATTATTCATTCATGAGGATGATGTCATAGACCTTTATCCTCTTTAAAGTACTAGTTTACCGATATGGGATTTCTGTGGTCACTTTGTATGATATTCATTGTGGCGTTGAGGTACGAGGTATTTTTGCTGAAGGACTTTGGACTCATATTCTTCTAATTTAAATTAGGTAAATTAGGAGTCTCTAATTATGGACTTGATCTACTGACTTAGATTTTATTCTCTTTAAAGACTATGATTACAGGAAAAGATAATAAATGTATTTTTATTCTTGAGAACAAAGTATAAGCCCAAATGTTACTTATTATTTAACAAGAACTGATCAACATCATTTTGTTTTCTAGCAAATACATCATTATTTAAATAAAAACTATGGACACAAGCAGCTGCTCCTGATTTGTTGGAAAACATTTATTATTTTAAGAAATTTGGTATTATAATGGCATCCAAATGCAATTAATGTTAGACTACTTTATTAACATTAATATCCTCAAAATAAACATCAAGTGAAATATCCATATTACTGGGGAAAATGATGGAGTCGCAACCCAAATCATGGATTGAGAGACAAAAGATTCAAGTTAGCTGCCCTTCCGGCCAGCTTCGCGACCTCACAGGAGTCCCTTCAACTGAAATAGATATATTTTTTATTTCTGAAATATAATGATATCTGCCCTGCTTCTGTCCAAAAAAAGGGGGCCGATTATCTAATTTAGCAAAAGTATTGAGTTCAAAATACATAATTTGCCAGGAAAGCCTTTAGAAATTATACAGCTCTGCACAACTATAAAGTTTTGAAATTTTAGGCTTAAAGAAAAATGATTGAGTGAACTATTTCTCAGAAATCATTACGGCAGAATTTTGCAGATCCCTACGTTTCTGTTTTCAGAGGGAAGAGATGCTGGGAAGTGATCACTGATGTTTCAGTTAAGATTGTTTGGCTGCGCCGTGCAATAACAGTTACAAGTCAGGGGCTTCTTTTTCAGTTAGTAGCACATCTGGAGGAAGTGCACAGCTATTTCAGGCATCCAGATGTTTTAAAGGACCAGATTCCTTTTTTTTTCTCCCTGCTAGTCTCAGCAATGTCTTTTATCCGCATGTCTTCAAATTACCTGCTGTACCTTTAGGAATTACATCCACAACATTTCCTACAAGTGTGGTTGTGTTGGAAAGGAGAACTATATCTTGATCACCATTCCTAGCTAGAAAGGTACCCAGGGAATTTAGGATTTTTGTTTGTTTGTTTGTTTATTACCTCAGTACATGGCTGTCCAGATGAAATAAGAATTCTGTTGGTTAAAAGAGGAGATAAATAGATATCAGGAAGTCAGCAAGGAGCCCCTGCCATAATTTTACCCTATTTGAACCAACATACCTCTGATAGATGTACAATTCTAGAAACAATACTTTGCAGAGAAAACAGATGAAATATTCCTAAGGGACTTTTCTACATATATGTTTAGAAAGAGAATGAAGACAGACAGGTAGGAAGGAGAAGGAGGAGGGACAGGAGGATGAAATGTAGCAATACTCTACGGTGAATTTGTCACCTAGGATGTAGCAAATATATAGAACTTATAGTATCACTTTGAAATACATATTGAAATCAGCCATTAATATTAATTATCTTTTGAGACCACGAGCTATGTGACTATAAACTATTTACATATAGACCCATTCTGGTTTATGTTTTGACTGCTCCAATTTGAGATCTTACACTGAATTATATAAATTGATAAACCTTCTGTATTTTCTCTACAATATGTTTTCTTATAGATTTAAATGAGATAAACACTATAATTGGACCTTCTACATTGCATTTGCTGCATTATTGGCACTGCTGACATTTATTAAATTTAAAGTTTTATAGAGAACCTTACTTTCGTATATTTTCCCATGAAAATTACCCTAGTTCCATTTTTCAGTTCTAATAAACCATTCATCTGTCTGGTCCAGTCATATCCTCCAGGAGGACCGAGCCCCCACCTCGGTCTCATATGTTCATTGATTTCTACCCTCACCTTTGATATGTTCTCCCGTTCCTACCGACAGACAGCACATAGAAATTATTTTCTTTTCTAAATCTCCATTCCCCTCCTCCTGTTCCTCCATCTCAACCCCATTTCTCCCTGTTTCACTTCTTCTTCTTTCATCCCACCTCACCTCATTTTGCTGTTTGTACTTACACCATGTTGCAGTGATGGGATTCAAATAATTGAACAACCAGTTCTCTGCCTTAATGACTGTTTTAAGTATTAAAAAAAAAACCAATGATATACTCAAAGATAGTTTACTATTTCATGCCTTTAATACTTAAATAAGAACAATAAAAGAGGTTCATAAAACTAGATTGTGTTATAAAAGTTTTAAAATATTAATGAAATATATTAAATATTACTTGACAAGAAACAATAAAACTGTTATTTAAGATATTTCCAGTGACAGCCTGGTCACCCCCTGGTTGTTTGGCACTTTTTCTCTTTATGTTATATGTTTGTTTACTGAAGTAACAAACATGAGGGAATTAAAATGTAGTATTTCATCAAAGGTATAATGAGTTTTATGAAATGAATAAATAAATATTACAGGCATAGTTTCATCAAATATTTTTCACCTGTGGACGAAATGAACATTATTCTAAGCACTTAGAATGCGCTGTTGTGCAGATGAACATTAAAAAAAGAGTAAGGAGCCTGACCTGTGGTGGCACAGTGGATAAAGCATCGACCTGGAATGCTGAGGTCACCAGTTCAAAACCCTGAGCTTGCCTGGTCAAGACGCATATGGGAGTTCATGCTTCCTTTTCCTCCCCCCATCTCTCTCTCTCTCTCTCTCTCTCTCTCTCATTTCAAAAATGAATAAAGTATTTAAAAGAAAGGGTAACAAATGTAAATTTGTAATTCGCACATTGGGCACCTGCCCAAGCGCCCACCTTAGAGAGAAACCCGATTACAAGTACCATTTTAACAACCAGTTTGCCAAACTCAACAAAAGGTTAGTTATCAGTTCTGCTGAACCAGTGCAAATTGGCTGAATCTCACCATAGCCACATTGGTCATTTCCAACCTCAGTTTAATCACTGTAAGTATTATACCGAGTGTTGACTGAGATTTATTTTGCAAATGCAGTAATTATGCCTAGTTAAAAATATCATGGAAATGCTATCACATTTTAACCTCCTGATTTTTGTAAATACTTTCTAGTCAAGTTATACTTAAGGAAGTGAATTGGTTTTGTGTTAAGATGTCATCAATTTCTTCCATAATAGGTTTCTCTTACAGTAGCAGCTTTTATTTGCCTGGTACCCAACCAATAGAATGATAATACTGTCCTTGTTTTGTTTCCTGTCAGGCTTAGTGGTAAAGCATAAAGATCCTCACATGAACGATATTAAATTAGTATTAATCTCAGGAGGTTGATATGGAGTATTCTATTTTTCAAGGAAGTGAACAGCAGCATAGTTACGGCATGAGCATAGCACTATTGAAGCTAGTTGTCAGATTGCAAATCATGTGCCCTTGATTACTACCCAGCCTTGCTGTGATCAAGCCTCTGCTTTCCTTGTTTGAGTCCATTGCTTCCTTGGTTTGTGTCTTTATGTCCTAGTATCATGTGCAGTATTAGATTCCTTGTGTCCTGGAGCCTTGACCTGCTTTCATCAACTCTGGTTCTATGCTATACTTTAATTGTAAGAAAAGTGTTGACATCTCTCTTGTCAGGTATGGGGAGAGTATCTTTCCTTCATAGCAACTGCTATCTTCCTCTGTAGACCCAAGTCAGGACATTCTCAGGGAGGTCGGTCTCTGTCTAAATACTCTGAAGGAGAATGTGAATGGTTCCTCTTCCCAAGCCTGCACTGTATACTTGAGGTTCTCTTGAGAATTCAAGGTTCACATTAGGGTTCAGGCAAGTTGTGTTTCCCTGCGAGACTGATGGAATTACTGTATCACCAAAACCATGAAAAATTAAATGTAAAATTTTATTCTACATATTTTTCCAGTAACAAGTTTGATTTAAATATTTGTTACTTAAGTACAAACCTCTGTGTCTCTATTATATAATTGCACAGTTCTTTTTTGAGTTTCCATAGAAAGAAAGCTCCTGATCTGATGATTAGCTCTTACTAAATCTGTTCTGAGTTGGACTTTTACGTATTTCATAAAAGGTCAGCCACTTCTGCCAGTTTTGAAGATCAGAATGAATGGTACCACTCCTCCTATCCTCTAACCCCCGCTCTGTTAATCATCAGTGCAGCTCAGGATGCTCTGCATCTCTATCGATTTATGCTCCTTCTGGGCCCTTCAATAATTAACATCTTTTTCTGTAGTATCTATACTTACATTGGTACTTTTTCCCTTGATATTGGTCATTGTTGGTGTGAATGGGATAATTTTCTATTTCTTTGTTTTAATATAGTTAATTTTATACTATTTGTAATATAATATATCTGGAGAACTCATTAAACTGTGTTTTTAGTTGTTTTTTTAATGAGAAAGGTGGAGACAGAGAGAGAGAGAGAGACAGAGAGAGGGATACACAGACAGAAAGGGAGCGAGATGAGAAGCATCAGTTCTTCATTGTGGCACCTTAGTGTTCATTGACTGTTTTCTCATATGTGCCTTGACTGGCGGGTTTCAAGTAAGCCAGTGAACCCTTACTCGAGCTAGTGACTTTGGGCTCAAGCCAGCGACCTTGCTCTTCAAGACAGCAACCTTTGGGCTTTAAGCCAGCAAACTTTGGGCTTCAAGTCAGTGACCTTGGACTTCAAGACAGCAACCTTTGGGCTCAAGACAGCGACTATGGGGTCATATCTATGATCACACACTCAACCCAGCGACCCTGTGCTCAAGCTGGTGACCATGGAGTTTCAAACCTGTCCCCTCTGCATCCCAGGCCAACACTCTGTCCACTGTGCTACCGCCTGGTCAGGCTAACCTGTGTTCTTAATTTATGTTGATGTTCTGTACAAAAGAGTATGCCATCTGTAAATAATGATAGTTTTTTCTTGTTTTATAATATATAAATCTTATTTTTTCTTGGTCTAATGTAGTTCTTAGGACATCCAATATAGTGATAAATAAATACTTATCAGGGGTTTTTGTGGTTGAAATAAGGCTTTTTTTTAATCTAAAAAAGAAATTCTACCTAAGATTTTGTTGTTTAACTGTTTTGTGCTCACCAAATCAAGTATGCATATAGAATTTGTTTTGCCTATCCTAATACTTTCCATATGCCTTTTTGTTAAATTACAGATTCTAAACATATTAAATACAAAAAATAATGCAATTGTTATTGAGAGAATAAAAATACAGATATAGACAAAGTTAAAATCTTTTAAGATGATGCTTTTCTCAAAAAAAAAAAAACCTATAGAAATTGATGCTACATAAGTCTCCTATGCCTGCTGTAACATATTACCACACACCTGGTGGCTTACAGCAACAGAAATTTGTTCTCTTAGAGTTCAAGAAGCCGATAGTTCAAATTTAGTATCCTGGGCAGAAATCAAGGCGTCAACAGGTTTGCACTTCCTCTGGAGGCTGTAGGGGAGAGTGCTTTCTCTGACACTGCTAACTCCTGTTGGCTGCCAGCATTTCTGGTTTGTGGTTGCACCACTCCAATCTCTGCCTGTGTGGTGACACTGCCTTCTCTTAAGTCTGTCACATCTCTTGATCTATCTTATAAGGACACTTGTGAGGCATTTAGATCCCACATGGATAATTGAGAACAATCTCTTCAAAATCCTTAATTTGATCACATTCGTAAAATATAACCATATAAGATAGCATTTCCAGATCTCAGAGATTTTGAAGAGTTATATTTAGGGGTCTTCATTCATCTCACTATTATCTGCACTCTAGTTTCAAAGACTCAATCTGTTCTGCATGCAAAATACCTTCACCTCATCTCAGTTTTAACAGATGTCTCAATCTATTATATCATCAACTTAATTCAGAATTCTCATCTAAAGATCATCAGCTCAAAGTTCCAAATTCATAATCTAAAATATCAAAGGCAGTTATGGTGAGAATAAGTAAGCTCCATCCTAGGACAAAATACTCATTGTACACCTGTGATATTAGAAAACAAGTTACCTACTTTCAAAATACAGTAATGGAACAAGCATAGTATAATAGTTAGACAGTTCTATTCCAAAAGAAAGAAGTGCAAGTTAGAAAGGAGTTACTGGTCACAAGCAATATTAATCCTTAACTTGATCACATCTGCAACAACTTTACCTGATTCCAGGAAATAGGTTCTGATATTTTGGGGGGCCATCATTCAGCCCAATACAGATTACTTCATGAAACTTGCTATTTTAACTTACATAGAGAGAGAAAACCTAAATAGATTACAGAAATTATGATTGCCATAATGTCATTTACTTTCCCTCTTTGAATGAAAGATACAATGTATTATACTATAGTAAATTTCTATCTTGATATCTCTATATGTTACCTCTGCACCAGTATCAAACAGTATAAAACTGTAATTATTCCAGTTTTATTATATGTTTTAGAATCTGGTTAGGCTAAAAACATCTTTCCTAATTAGTTTACTCTTTTTAAAATATTTGATGGTTATTTAAAAGACTTGTATTTTTAGATAAAATTCTATTATATATCCTTTTTAATCATGTTAATCTTGCTTTGAGTACCTGGCCAAAATCCTTTGCTATTAGGATTAGAACTGAGTTGGTACATAATTTAGGCAATATTGGAATATTTTATAATAGCAGGTCCTATCTTTTAATAAGATGTATTTTCCTACTTATTTATGTTTTCTCATTTGGTTCTTAGTAGGATCCAAAGATTCTATCACATTAAGAACACTATTAAGAACCAAGCCTGGCTGGTTGGCTCAGTGGTAGAGTGCTGACCCAGGTGTGGATGTCCCAGGTTCAATTCCCAGTCAGGACACACAGGAGAAATGCCCATCTGCTTCTCCGCCTCTCCCCCTCTTTTGCCTCTCTCTCTTTCTTTGTGTGTGTGTCTCTTTCTCTCTTCCCCTCCTGCAGCCATGGCTCAATTGGAGCGAGTTGGCCCTGGGTGCTGAGCGTGGCTCCATGGCATCCGCCTCAGGTGCTAAGAAGAGCTCAATTGCTGAGCAATGGAGTAACGCACCAGATGGGCAGAGCATTTCCACCTAATGAGCTTGCCCATGGATCCCGGTCGGGGCACATGTAGGAGCCTTTCTCTCTGCCTGCCCTCCTCTCACTGAATAATAAATAAAAGAACACTATTCCACTTGCTATACAAAATAATCTCAAAATATTTCACCTCAAAATTAAAAGTGATATCAGTATCCCTTTTTAAAGATAACAAAGACTCATGATAAATAATTTGCATAAAGTCATTAATCATGGAAATTCAATCTATCTAAATTCATAGTTTGTCCATTTTGGGGTGTGGAAGTGATGCTGTTTTAATTTATGTTTCCTAAAAATTGCAATACATATAAACAAAATTGTGAAAGTTTACATAAAAGAAAGCAACAACACTATTTTAGCTTTTGCTCATTTGGTCTTTTTTTCTTTTTTTTTTTTTTTTTTTGAGAATCCAAAATATGGCTGCTGGATAGGTTCATAGCATTTGGCAGTTCTTTTTTGAGCCACTTGGGGTTATGCCAAAGAGACAGGGTCCCATGAGAATTTGGTCTGAATTCTAATCCAAATGAACACCTGCTGTCATTGTTCCTTATCAACCCTGTAGTCATCAATGCCAACTCTCTTTGTGGTGGAACCCATTCAACACAAGGAAAAGGCATGCCAGTGTTCTTCAGTAGTTCTTATTTTTTCCCTCTATTTGCTGCATGATTCGTTGCCTAAGTATAATGGAGCTAGAGATAACATTAAGTTTATCTTTAGCTATTTGATATTCTATATTTCTACAAGTTTGCTCAGTATTGTCCAGTCTACTTAGGTGGTCTTATTTTGATACTTTCTTCTTTTTCATCCTCTCACTCTCTTTTCTCTCTTCTCTCTCTTTCTCTCTCTCTCACTGTCTCCCTTCTTCCCTCTCCTGTTTATGTTCCTTTGGAGATATGTTATTGCAAATATATATGCTTGTAAAGCAAATTATACTAAATAATCTATTTTTAAAAGTCTCAGTTGTCTAAGTTTGCAGAAACAAATAATTCAAGCAGAAATAAATTCAATGATAGTCTCTCTACGGATAACTAATATTGATCATTCATTCTTAGTATTTGTTTCATATTCCTTTGCTTTAATTTTACAGGTCTGCTGGATGTATGCTTTTAATTATGAGTACTCTAAATTGATTTTGAATCAGATTAGGGTTAAAGCCAAAATAAATGAGTATTTGAAATTAATTAACGATCATGCTGCATAATATATCATAAGTAACCTAGCTAAGATTTTTTTCTATAATTTCATACCACAGAAAGACCACTTCACATTCTAAAATAGGATATATTTATGATTTATTAATGAGATTTTTTTTTCAAAAAAGGAACTCTGACTGAGTTTTAAAACTGTTGGACCAATAAAAGTGAACCATCTTGATATTCCTGCTTTGTAACTAACCAGATAGTTGACCATGTATATATACAGCTCAGAAAAATTAGGGGATATTTTCTCGCTTCATAATCATTTCAAAATATTCCCTAATTTTTGTGAGCAGCTATATCTTACAATATCAAAAAAATGGAGCTTTATTTGGTAATATTTTTAAAGAAATGTTTTTAGACACACCTATCTATACCTTTGTATTCTTTTCACTTGTAGATTAATTCAAATACTCGACAACTTCCAGAGGATCGAGTACACAGGAAAAGTTACATTTCTATCACGGCCCCATCTCGTAGGGAAAAGCAACTCTGCCATCTGCGTGGGCATTGATCCCTCTCTTGTTGTGCCTCCTGCTTTGTTATGCATGAATAAGCACATTAGCCTTTTGATTTCATTCATTAGACTTTTAATCCTTGATTAGTATGTTCAGATTTTTCTGAAATACACAACTTCTTTATTTCCTTTATGTTTGTTCTTTTCTTTTTCTTTTATCACCACTGTGAAAGAAAATTAACAGTTAATCACAACAATAGCTCTGTTTCCATTGAGATGACTAGTAAATGCATTAGTTTTTTATTGGAGTGATTAATCATGTGTAGATACAGAATGGGAAAACATCTCCTTCCTTGGAGAAACAGGGGCTACTGTTTAAAGTCAGCAAGAACAGTTTGCGCTTGAAAAGCTTGGATCACAATATTCCACCAGTCTCCCACATGCACTGTGATTCTGTCTTGTAGAAACTCTGAATGGATTTCCTAAAAGGAAGAAACGTCCATTAGGATTCAGACCTCATGTCTTTGCAGTGTTAGACACTAGTTACATTTGTCACCAAGTCTCCAAAAATAAATATTACAGTTTGTGTTGTTGGATACACTTTTCAGAAAGTTGCTGTAGAACAAACAATAACTATACATCCAAAACACTTAGCAAACTTTGAAGTCATGTATTATATTTACCTTTATTAGATATGCACTCTTAGAGAATCTTTTAGCCATAATTGATTTCGAAGGACGTGAAGGTTTTCAACTAGATCATTTCTCCACTTAAACCATTCTTCCAGTTATGGAATTATAATATTTCCAAGTACTTTTTAACACTTAAGTTCATATGCCTTAAAAAAAAAAATAAAACTGCCTGACCTGTGGTGGCGCAGTGGCTAAAGCGTCAACCTGGAAACGCTGAAGTTGCCGGTTCAAAACCCTGGGCTTGCCTGGTCAAGGCACATATGGGAGTTGATGCTTCCTGTTCCTCCCCCCCTTCTCTCTCTCTCTCTCTCTCTCTCTCTCTCTCTCTCTCTCTCTTTCTCTCTCTCTCTCCTCTCTATAATAAACAAATAAAATCTTAAAAAACATAAAACTTTGAGAGTAAGCCCCAAACCAATTATTAAAGGAAGTATATAAATGAAATAGATACCATTCCCAGAAGTAAATGTGACAAATGACCAGTAGTGAAATGGTGATATAAATCACACTTGCACATATTTCATGTGAATTACATAGTTTTGCCTAATTTCAGAACATCGTCTTGGCAATGATATTGTTAAGAAAATGTTAATTTAAAAAATATCCATTAATGTGGTTTTCTTTTCATCTTGATTTCTGAAAGACAATAGGATCATGAACTGTCCTGTTTCTCTTTTCTCTTTCTCTTCTTAGGATGCCTCCATTGCACACAGATTTCACATAATGCGAGAAAAGCACCCAGAGAAATTCAACAGTAGGTAAGATAAATAATGAAATTGTAATTATGGTCACTGTTGATAAATTACATTGTAAAAAGGATCACTAAACTTTAAAATATTTTACATGTAATAACTGAATAAGGATTAGTGTATAAGTATAAAGACAAAAATGTAAATAAACTCAAATTTCACCTTATATTTTAATGAAAATTTAATGAGAAATGCAGTGTGTTCATCGCCAGTCCATTGTCTTGTGCTGAAAAGAAAGATTTCAAGTATAAGGTAAAAATAATATTTTGTTAAGATATACTGAACTCTTCACACTAGGAGGATTTGATCACCCCAAATCCCAAGGAAAAACATGGGCTACGATTTGATAGTGATTAGTAACTTTATAGAATATCGATATTAAATAAGGCTTCCAATCCTTATACCAACTGTTTAGTATTGGCTGCAAATAAATGGAAAGTAACCCAGAGAAATATCAATGCTTATGAAGTACTTTTAAAGAATTTTTCTTCAAGGAGAAAAGCCTCAATGACCAAAATTAGTTTTGCCACTATAGCAATACATGAGCAATTTTTCCTCCAAAATGTAGACATTGACACTTTTTCTGACATCCAAGGAAATAGCAAAAGCTTTGGCTTCTATCCTCCCCATTTCTAGAAAGGAATATGACTATTTCCCTCTATTACCCCTAGAAAATATAGAAGAGGTGAATTATATTTTGCTTTAGTTAGACCCATTTCTACTCTGTTCATTTCATAAAGTTACAGTAGGAGCATAATAGCATATATTATATATGTAATATAAAAATATAATATATGTAAGATATATATATATGGCACATACTAATGTTCAAAGCCAAAGGCTCTAGGGTCTCTGCATTTAGCTAGATTGATGTTGTTTCATGAATGTTAGAGACCACTTATTAAACAACTACCTCTGAAAGTTCTTATATTTATTTTTAATATTTTCTTTTTTAAAATTTTTGTTAATTTTTAATTTATTGTGTTTACATGGATTTCTGTGTCCCACTGAATATAACTCCCTCACCCCCACCCCTATATCCCTTTTTATACCCCCTTTGCCCCCCTCCCCCTAACTCCCTCCCCCTCCCCTCTAGAATTTGCTGTCCTGTTATCTATAGCTCTGTGTTACTTTCTCACGCTAGTATATTGACATAACTGTGTTTCATGTAGGTCATAAAAAGATATTGTTAAAATGTATTTTCAATATTGTTTTAGATTTTTCTTAACTCGACTTTACTGAACTACTTCACATAAGAATCATCACAGTAAATAGTTTCATGATTAGTAAAATTCTATCTGATTTTTTAAATTAAATTTACCTATTTAAATGTTTCAGCAAAAATACGAAAACTTATTTTTAGTACCTACCTTAGGTTTCACCTTGAGTTCTTTCCTACACTACAAATCATAAATTATGAAATGATAGTTCACTTTTTTTCTCTCAAAACTCCAACAGGTATAAGTTCTGTTTTTAAATAAATGCAAGAAGTGGATATATGTCTGTGTGTACATAATGTCTTTAGAAGGGCAGAAATCCTCTAACTGCTTTCTTCTGGAGGAAGGAACAAGTGGTTGTGTGGAGACTGAATTTTTATTCTATATTTTTGTGTACTGTTTGAATTTTGTGCCACACATGTTATAAATTTAAGTTGAAAGTAATCTAATCACAGATTTACACCTATAAGTTTTCTTTATATCCAGAATAAAGAGACATTTAATTTTACAAGATTTAATTTTATTTCATGAAATACATTAAAATAAATTGATGTCACTGAAAATATAAATATTTCACTTTATAGTAGATTTTGGAATTTAATAATACACTTTGAATGTTCTGGAAATAAACATGTCTATTAATGCACATAAAACTATATTATCAAATTGACTAGCTTATGCTTTTCCAATGCCATTCTATAAAGCATTTATGTGTCCATATACATATGTTAAAATAGGCTCCAAGCAAAAAAAAAAAAATGTGGTTTGGAAATGCAGGATTCAGTGTACCCCGTTTGAATTTTCATGATTTTATAGTCCATTAACAGCTTCAAGAAAAACAAGGGGAATAAAAATATAATAATGTTTAAAGTACTTTTGCCCCATACTTACTCAATAAAGAGGCACAGAGAAAAAACAGCAATATATGTCAGTGGGGGGGAGAGAAAGGAGAATTAAAGGTATAGAGAGGTAAATCACTATATTTATGTGATACTCAAAAACATATCAGCCTGTGTATAATAATACCAATATTATCTTTCCTAATGTCAGAGGGTAATGAATTTTGTTCTCTTTAATAGTTTTAACTTTCTTAATAAAAACTTATTCACATATATCTACTTAAGTTTTTATTATCAAGCAAAGTACTAACTTATGATATTTCTTACTGTCCAATATGTTGTTAGATGTCTTTTGCAACCATATGTTTGTACACCCTAAGGTGTCTATAAAATGTAAAACTATATCTCATTGCAACTTATTTATAAATATGAGGCCTGTATAAATCTTGCTTATATATAATTTAAAGGGAATATTTCATTTGGAACAGTAATAACATAGTAAATGCCTTCTAAATGGACACAGATCAAATGTTTCTAGTGTGTGTTCAAAGAATGCCAAGTATATAGTAGATGCTCAATGTATTATTGGCCAATGATATTTTAAGATAACGATCAGCCCTAAAATTATATGTATTGCCTAGTTAATTAGGCATGTTTTTTTGGTTCATACTTTTGTAGACTTAAGTCTTCATGTGGAATTAGAAACATGTAGGTAATTCCCTAAAGTATAAAGTAACATATTTAGGATATTAAAATTTTCTAATATGGCAGCCCCTGGGTTACAAACATGATAGTTTCTGTAGGTTTGAAAATGTTTCCCTGGCCGGCTCAGTGGTAGAGCGTTGGCCTGGCATGCAGAAGTCCCGGGTTCAATTCCCGGCCAGGGCACACAGGAGAAGCACCCACTTGCTTCTCCACCCCTCCCCTCTCCTTCCTCTCTGTCTCTCTTCCCCTCCCGCAGCCGAGGCTCCATTGGAGCAAAGATGACCCGGGCGCTGGGGATGGCTCCTTGGCCTCTGCCCCAGGCGCTAGAGTGGCTCTGGTCGCGACAAAGCGACGCCCCGGAGGGGCAGAGCGTCGCCCCCTGGTGGGCGTGCCGGGTGGATCCCGGTCGGGCGCATGTGGGAGTCTGTCTGACTGTCTCTCCCCATTTCCAGCTTCAGAAAATACAAAAAAAGAAAAAGAAAAAAAGAAAATGTTTAAGTAGTTATATGCGCAGAGAGGTGCAAATAAATTTTATATTAGGACAAACATCTAAGTTGTATTTAGTAGGTAAATGTACCTGTCCCAACCTACATACAACTTCAATTTAAGAACAAACCTACAGAACCTGTCTGGCTTGTAGTCTGGGGACTGCCTATGAATGGCTATGAGGAAGGCAAGCCAGGTATTGTGCCTGAGCAATTTCATCCTTACAAGGACAGATTTTCAGATTTCAACATTGAGACAGGCTCAGCCATAGAACTCTTTTATATTTTCAGGAATTTGCAAATGGATTTTTTTAAGTACTCCTAATAATGGTGTTTCAGATCAGATCTCTTGTCACAATAAATTATATGCCATTAATATTATCCTCTAGCATGCTCACCTTGAAATTCATTTATATTTCAAAGAACATGATGTTTCTAACATTATCTTAAGGAAATTAATTACCAAAATGTATAGTTCTGCTCTCTTTGCTTCTTATGACTGAAATCGAAAGAACTGGGAAACATAATGATTTTTCCAGTGCTTAAGAGAGTGCTAGTTAAGAGGTTTGTATTGTATTCTTTTCAAAATCTTTACATAAATCTAAGTTAATTGTTAAAGGAAAGTACGTTGTTTAACTTTTTAAGGTATTCTTTAATCAAACTGAGTTTATCTCAATATTTTCACTCATTTAGACTCAAAACAAAATAATCATTAAAATATTTATGCTTCTACTTAAAACTATATAGTACATAATATTGGTATTTAAATTATTTATATAATTTGACTATTACTATCTAGCATTATATTTATATTCTTATAATTCATATACATTACATTTTTGGTTCTAATTAGGTAAAGCAATTGAATTCTAGCTTTTAAAAAATATTGATATTAATAATGATATACCCATATGTATCCATTAAAATGATATGAAGCTTAGAATAATTTTGAGAAAAATGCAATACTAATTTGTTTCATGAGTAAAACCATGCAATCTTGACAAAGACTTACAAGTAATATGCAAAATGACCTAGTATAGAAAATGTATTGGTGGTCTTACAAAGATGTCTTGATATTGTAGTCATAGGTGGTTTTGTAGGAAACAGTTCAAAAAACTTTTTTTTGTTTTGTTTTTGATGACAGAGACAGAGAGGAGCAAATAGAGACAGACAGACAGGAAGGGAGAGAGATGAGAAGCATCAAGTGTACATCGTGGCTCCTTAGTTGTTCATTGATTGATTTCTCATATGTGTTTTGGTGGGGGTGAGAGGGTCCCGCAAAACGAGTGACCCCTTGCTCTAGCCAGCAACCATGGGCTCAAGACAGCAACCTTGGGCTTCAAGCCAGCGACCTTTGGACTCAAGCCAGTGACGATGGGGTCATGTCTGTGATCCCACACTCAAGCCAGTAACCCCACACTCAAGCTGGTGAGCTCACATTCAAGCTGGATGAGCCTGTGCTCAGGCTGGTGACCTTGGGGTTTTCAAGCTGGGTCCCCTGCATCCAATATACCATCTACTAGCAAACACTGATGGCCAGCAATACTCCACCAATACACTATTTCATTACCCACATCAGTTATTTAGAGGTATCTGGTCTCACCCTGGCTGAGTAGCTCAGCTGGTTAGAGCATAATCCGCCAAGGTTGCAGTTTGATCTCTGTTCAGGGCACACACAAAAATCAAGCAAGGAATGAATGAATGAATAAGTCGAAGAAAAAAATCAATGTTTTTTATCTCTCTCTCTCTCTTTCTCTCCCTCTAAAATAGATATATTTAAAACAATTTTTATTTAAGAAGAATCTGGGCCCTGGCTGGTTGACTCAATGAGAACATCAGTCTGGCGTGTGGATATCCCGGGTTCAATTACCAGTCAGGCCACACAGAAAAAGCAACTATCTGTTCTCCACCCCTCCTCTTCTCCCCTCTCTCTCTCTTTTCCACTCTCACAGTCATTGTTCTGTTGGAGCAAGTTGGCCCAGGGTGCTGAGGATGACTCCATGGCCTGGCCTCAGGCACTAAAATAGCCTGATTGCCAAGCAACAGCCCCAGATGGGCAGAATATTACCCTATAAGGGGCTTGCCAGGTAGATCCTGGTCGGGGCATGTGTGGGAGTGTGTCTTTCTGCCTCCCTGCTCCTCTTTTATGAAAAAATAAAAAGAAATATCTGGTCCCTGTTTGAGACAACAATCGTTTTCTTAGCCCCCTCCTATCCTGAAACTGGTTCAGAAATATGTGCTTCACTTCTATGAGAATTTCTGTTTCTGATGAAAAAGTATAGAACTAAAAAAAACTAAAATCAATGTTTGGATTTAAATGAGGCAATGTAACTCAAAATCAACATAGTGACATGGTATCAGATATGTCAGATGGTCTTCCCTCACAAACATGTAAAAAGAAGAGATAAAAGTGATGAATTGGTATAGTAGACTGGATCACTTGATATTATAATGTTAACAAACCTTAATTTTTAAAGGAACCAATGCATTCCAAATTACCCAAAAAGTTTATAGCATACATTAATTTAGAAAATTTGTTATGCTTCAAAATTATACTTATTCTCTGGGATGATTCTTAATTTTCCAACAGTAGGATTGTGAGATCATGGACTGAGGCTCTTTCTGGGACTTTAATATCTATACAGGACATGGGACATAATTAAGACTCAATAGATATTTGCTATATTTATTCACTAAATTATTTATTATTGAGTGGTTTATTTACCTTCCAATCAAGGTTCTGAAGTTTGGAGAAAGTACTGCCTATCTGCTATCAGTTTGATTGATTGTTTATTCTACAGATATTTAATAAGGTGCCCCTTTTATATTATGGGCATCTACCTTGACACTGAATCTTTTGAAGCCTTAAGGCATGTGAGGAAAATTATTTTGGGGTTACATAGAAATCTTAAATTGCATTAGGTTCTGTAGAAAAATATGAACTTGAAGAAAAGTCTATGCTGTAATAGTACATAGTGAAGGGTGTTTTCTGGAGCTCCCAAGTTAAGGATCACTGAGCTCTATAAAGAATATATGTTAAAGTAAGAGCTGCTCTTTATTCTCTCAGTTAGCTAAAAAAGAAACATTTACGTCTAGTTTCTGTTTGCAAGATACTTACATTTTATTAGTATCATTCTATGCAAATATTCTAAATATTATTTTCTTCCTTGATTTTGCCTTTCAGTTCCTAGGATTTGTGTTTTTGCTTTCCATGAATTTGCATGTGTTTTATGCAAAAATTTTATACACTCAGATACACATAAAAACACACATACACACTGTCTTCCTAGGATACCAAATGAAGAAACAATATTTATGAAATAACAGTAGTTAATTCGGAGATTTCCACAAAATCACAACTGAACAACCCAAGATAGTTTTTTCCCTAGGGAAGAGTAATAAATGGTAACAAAGCCTTTTAAGAAAAAAAATTCTCATCATTTCAGATTCTCTGCCTACATTGAGGCTGTTGGGACATAGCTGTCAAATTAAAACACTAATGTAAATTATTTCTTGTTCTGTAAATGCTGAGAGAAAATATATATGGATAAAATATTTTATATATAAATTTACATAATTTTAACTAATTCATATTAATAATCAACTTGAAGGGGAAAAAAAAAAACCAAAGATAAGCTTAGCCAGCAGTAAAAACTACTGTTTCTAAGACTCCCCTCCCTAATTTACCAGCATTTTCATGTAAAAACATTGAAGCTCTTGTTTCCTGTGTGTTCAGGCCTCTCCCTTGAGCAGCCTTAGTCTCTCTAAGCATAACAAGAACCAGTTGTGCTCTGGGGAGGGAAGGGGTACACTAAACTAATTAGACAATGGACAGCTGACTTTGGGTAATGAGTCTTTGACATTGATCAATGACAATGACAAACATTTTCTTTCCTTTGATGTTCAGAGATCATCTATAAGCTAGAATTTGAAATTGATGAGCTTTTGGTTGTTCTATTTTTAAGAAGAGATAAAGTTAGTTCTATATAAATGAATTAATTTGATGTGAAGTTTAAGTACCTAACTTATACTGCCTAGATGCTTTATAATTCACACTGTCAATATTATACTAAAGTGATTTTTGTTCTAGAATAAAATCAATTGGTTATTGGCAGGAGTTATCCATAGGAACAATTTTGAGGAATCTTGTCCTATGTCTTTGTTATAGGATCTATTAAGTATCAATTTAGTCTATCTTGAACTCTTTCCAAAGAGGTTAATCACCTCATTATAAGGTAATTTTACCTAGAAGGTAATCCCCTGGCATGGTTAATTGGAACTAATTAGAGGCTCTCCATTACTCCTTGTTCCACCCAAGCATTAGTTGCTAATGCCTTTCCTTTTGGAATACATGTTCTTATATGGCTCTGGTAAGCATTATTTTTTATTTTTACTGAATATAATTAATCTAAATTATTAGCCTTCAATGGCTGATTTCTTTTTTTTTAATAAGTGGTTCCCTCACAAACATTTTTCTTTACAGAGAAAAAAATAATATTCTTACACATGTAACATTTTCAGTTTGTATTTTATATTTTATGTTTTTCTATAACCAGTGTTTTCATAACATAGGGAATTTTACTTAAGCAGCCTTTAACATAGATAGATAGATGATAGATAGAAAGAAAGATAGATAGATAGATAGATAGATAGATAGATAGATAGATAGATAGATAGATAAAATAGATAGATATAGGTACCAGCTTTAGAATATATGAAATATATTCTTTAAATAGGTACAATTTCTGAGGTGAGTTAAAAATTACAAAATCTTGATTTATATCAATTTATTATTTTAATTTTTCAGAGGTCTCACCTTCCCACTTACGGTTTTAACAAAAAAAAATGCCAGAAATGCAATAACTTTATGGTATTTTTAAAGATTTTATTTGGCAAATATAAGGCATCAAAATTTTACTAAGATTTGCCAAGATAGCCTAGTTATGAATTTTCAGCCACCATAAGGATAAGGGTTCAATTTCCTCCCCTTTCTAATAAAACTGTTCCTATATTTTCTCCCACAGCTACAGTTTTCTTAATTTCGTCAGCATCCTCCTGGCCCTTCCAGGTTCTGTTCACCCTAAATTCCAAAGCAAATGTCACATATTTTCTAGTTTTTGGTATAGTAGCCCTTCACTTTCACATGTCCAAATCTCTTCTGTATACCATTACTACATAACAAGCTACTTATAAGCTTAGAATTATAAAACAGTTATCTTATTATGTGCATAGTCTCTGTGGTTCAGCAGTTCAAACAGGGCAAAGCAGGGTTGGTTTTTCTTTGCTTCCGTATGTCTCGGCCTTCAATTGGGGAAACTTGACGATTGGACATGATTTGACAGCTCAGGGATGGAATCGGCTGGAGGCACGGTTACTGTCATGTCTGGTGTCTGGGTCTGGTTGTTGGTTGAGTCCTTACTGGGGACATTCATCGAGGTTCTTTAGACAAACTGAACCAGTGAGATTCACATTGGAAAGGGTTATCTTTACTGAATCCACCAAGTCATACCCAGAAATAATGTTTAATCTGGGCACCCTGTTAGCCATTCAACTGGTCACATAGATGTAGCCATCACAAGCACCTGCACATGGTTTCTCCATGTGGCCCAGGGTAGCCAGACTTCTGACACGGCTGCGAAGTCCTCCTAGAGTGATTGTCCCGAGAAAACAGTAAGAACAACTATCTGGCCTTTTCTTGACTTAGTCTTAGAAGTTGCATGGTTCCATGGTCTCTGTGCTTTTTATTGATTGAAGTGTCAAAAGCTCACACAAATTCAAAAGCAGAGGGCATAGAGAATCAGAGGAGTTTTATCCGGGGTTTCAACAATGAGTAATACAAGGTTCTTGTTGTAAAGGAACTTAGAGTTTAATGGGAATAGTAGCACAACATACAATTATAATAAAGGCTGCTATTTACTTAGAAATGACACTTCCAGCTCATTACGTATTTTTTTATTTTTTATCACACATGTTTTTTTTAAGACTTTATTCATTTGGGGGGGGAGAGAGAGTGAGAGAGAGAAAGAGAGAAAGGGGGCGAAGCAGAAATCATATGTGCTTTGACCAGGCAAGCCAAGGGTTTCAAACCAGCAAGCGACCTCAGGGTTTCCAGGTCGAAGCTTTATCCACTGCGCCACCACAGGTCAGCACACATTTTTTATTTTATCCTTACAATAGGACTACTCTGTAACGATTGCTATTTTCATTTTACAGAGGTGGATTCTGTCCACATAACAATTAAAAGTAGCAAAACCAAAGCTCATGCTTGTAAGATATATGTGTGTATGTGTTATTCATGTTATATGTATACATGTGTGTGCATGTGTGTGCGTGTGTAGTCAGAAATAAACTGTGCCTCCAAAATATCTCCTTGTGTCTCCATGTTCTGCTCTTCTTTCCATGACACTCTTTTTTTTGCATCTTGAGTTACAACTTCTATTGGATTTTCCGGTTGCCTTTCTTTTACCTCATTTTTGGGGTCTCTGCATCTGGTAATATTTAAGTCCTATAATCTTAATGCTAATTGGATTTCACTGACACCAACAACTGCTGATCGGTGACACTGACCCTGAGCACAGTGCTGATTACCCATGTCTTCACCATGCTGGCCGTGGGGGTAAGGGTACCTATAATTCACTGAGACTTGGTGAGGGTGACAAATAGTATACTATATTTTATGTGTAACCTTCTTTAAATAGGTTATGTAAATAACATAAATATGGCTTCATTTCTTCTGAAAAGACTGAAATGTCTTTTATAAGCAAACTCTGAATAATTATTCTACATTTTCTTGTTGTTTATTCACTCCCTTATATACCTGTGTTCACATAAGTAACTGTATTCTCTGAGTTTCATTTCCCACCCTGATCTCCTTTCCTCTCCTCTCCTCTCCTCTCCTCTCCTCTCCTCTCCTCTCCTCTCCTCTCCTCTCCTCTCCTCACTTCACCTCTCCCCTCCCCTCCCCTCCCCTCCCCTCCCCTCTTCTCTCCTCTTCTCTCCTCTTCCTCCTTCTCTCAGTATCTTCTTCCCTCCCCTACCCCCTCACTTACTGTCTTTGGCATGAAACAGAAAGAGAAATAATTACTCAACACTGATTTTTTTTAAGCCTATATGGACCTCCTTATTTTATTTTAGCATTTCTTTGACTTTTGATACATGTCTTTTAAAGATTTAAAAACTATGTTTCTGCTTTGCTCTTTTTTTTTTTAAATCTTTTTCAATGCTGAATGTAAGTCCTTAGTGAGCTTTATAACTAATCGGCAACTAGGAGATTTACCCTATATCTGAAAGATATTCTCTGTGTATACATCAAATATATATATAATTATCTTCCACAAGATAGGAAAGGAATCACTTCTCATTTTATGCCCTAATGTTCTCATATTATAAGAATAGTCATATCATTTATTCAGTAAAAAAATTAAATTTTGACACATTTGTATTTCTTTCATTGTAAAAGCAAAACTATTGCCACTAAGTTTTGAAAAGAAAGAAAACCCTCTACAACTTTAACATAAACCACCCTTAACTTTATCTTTTCTTTCCATTCCTTTCAATGTGTGACATAACAAATGTTTATTACAGGTCTGCACTGTGAAAGCCGTTGGAAAATAAGTAAGGTTAATAATTAAATATCCTCCCTGCCCTTGAAAAGCCTGTAGGTCGGCGGGAAAGACAACCAAAATAAAATGTGGTAAAGGCTGTCACTGGAGCTAAGTGCGAAATGGAGTCCAAAGTGCTGCCAGGAGGAAGTGTCTATTTCTGTCTGAGCTAAGAGGGAGAGAAGACATCTCCCCAGAAGGGATTCTCTTTCTACCCGTGTTCCCTGCTCACAGCTCTGTCCTGCACACATATTCTTCTCAGACCCATGTATGAGGTACTCACAGCATCGCCACCAACTTCCTCCACTGGAAGTCACTCTTGTCACTTCTGCTCCCCTATGGCTTAGTGAAGCAGCCACTTGAAAGAAAGAAGCCCAGGAAAATATGCTCTGCTTGTGGGGCCATGTGTCCACCTAGGGGGTGTGCATACACAGAGAAAGGAAGGAAAATGCACATAGGGTTCAATCAAGTGTCCCTGTGAAAAACTGAGCATATTGTGAAATTGAATTGGGCTTTTCATAGACCTTAGTTTTCTTAGTTCTTTTTCTCAGCTGTAGGGAGTAACTTACCTCGAAACTTCTCTGGCCCTCATGTTCTACTGCACCTGTTTAATGATGTAATAAAAATACTTACAGGTGATATATGAAAACCTTATTTATAATAAAACACTTTTGTAGCCCAAGCAGTCAACCTCACATTTATCTGCTTTGTAAGTTTAAATCTTGACGTGTTCATTTATCTCTAAGAAAGGCACATGCAATTTATGCCAACCTTTTAATATACTGATAAGTTTGTTAGTCACTGTTATGGTATAATTTGTTTTATTTTTACATACAAACATATTCAGTTCTTTACATGTATTTTTTACATATTTATGTATTTTCATCTATCATTAAGTTTTTTATTCATTTACTTTTTTAAGGCTTATTCAATGTGGAAAGTTCATTAGGAATTTTGCTAATACCTTTTCTAGTACAGAAACATACACAGTGATTCATATCTGTGAATTTATGAATATGAAATTTGTTTATATTCATACTCAGATACTTTAATATTATCAGCTTTCTTACATTTCATAGATGGTTTGGCCTCTTTTATATTTATCTAATGATCTGAACCTTATTTAAATGTGTTTAAACTAACTGAAACCTATTATTTTGCATAAAAGAAAGGATGCAAAGCCTAATGAAAACTTTCCATTGCTTTTCTTGTATCTACTAGCCTTATCATTCTTTATTAGAAATAAAATCTTGGGTGGCAATGAAAATGTAAAATAATCACATAAGTTAATAGCCATCTTATTTTTTTTTAATTTTGTTTATTTATTTTATTTTTTACAGAGACAGAGAGTGAGTCAGAGAGAGGGATAGACAGGGACGGAGAGAGATGAGAAGCATCAATCATTAGTTTTTCATTGCACATTGCAACACCTTAGTTGTTCATTGATTGCTTTCTCATACATGCCTGACCACGGGCCTTCAGCAGACTGAGTAACCTCTTGCTGGAGTATCGAACCTGGGTCCTCTACATCCCAGTCCGATGCTCTATCCACTGTGCCACCGCCTAGTCAGGCAATAGCCATCTTATTTTAATAGTAAATTCTTCCAGCCTACTACACAGAGTTATAGATCTAATAGTTGTCTTTGATTGTACTAATGTACTATAATAAAAGTCATCGCTAATATTTCTTAAAGGCTGGACTGTTCAAGGACTTAATCAAATGGGTTTCTTGGATTATTTCATGTAACCAACACACAACCCTACAAGATGGTTACTATCATTATTTTCACTTTACATATTTCATATAACTGGGTTAAATTTATGTGACTTGCCCTGATTTACATGTTTAACAATGTTCTAACCATTTTGTTAAGATAAAAGTGAATTTATGCTTATTTACTAACCATAAAATATTTTTATTGCTGAGAGTAGAGGGTGAATTTGATACCATTGCAACCTCTTATAGTTTATGGTCTATTTGGGAAAGGATACTTGCAAACATATAGTACTGTGAGATAAATGTAGTAATCAAAGTATCATACATACGAATAAAAATGAGAAAGTAAATCTTCTGTGGCAATGGTGTAATAGTGGTGCTAGGAGGTCTTTGTAGAAAACAAAATATTCGATCATGGTTCTATAATATGAATATGTGCTTTACAAATGACTATGGAGTCAATAGAAGAATTATCATCTGTTGAGGTAAAGTGACATAAAAATCTACCAATATGTGATGGGGAGGATAGTTCCAGATAGATAGATATAGATAGATAGATAGATAGATAGATAGATAGATAGATAGATAGATAGAAATTTAAAACGTGAGAAATGTAGTTGAATGGGATTTGTTCATTCTACTCAGATCACAAAGAACTTGGCAGGTCCATTGCAAACTTGGACTTTATTGTTAAGATAATATGAAACAATTATAGGGCCTTAGAAAAGGACATAAGACTAAGGCATGGATTTTTAGAAGAAGAAATTGGTATACTGTTACCGAACTTGGTAACTGATATGGTTATAAATAGGATGTGGAGGACCTGGTGAGTGAACATGTGAATGAAGGCGGAATGGCACTTATACTAACCAAGAAGTGACTGTAGAAAGAAGAGGTGGTGTGTGGGGAAAAGAGGATTCATTTGGTTCTGATTGTTGAATGTGAGGTGTCTGTGGGCTACCCAGGTCGGTTCCACAAACTATAGATTCTTTACTGGCCTGGAATTAGGTGGGATCTCTGGGATGGAGAGCTGAGTACCCATTACAACAGATGAACCATTCTCCCTCCATCACTGTGAACAGGAGCATTGGTAGAATCCAGAGTACTGTTAACTAAAGCATTTGACTGGGTTTGGTTCATTTGACCTAGGCTTGAGATATATATAAATTGTAGTTATGATTTTTGAAGGGACTGACTTAAAATCATTGGTGAATTATATTTTCAGAATTATACTAATATGTAATTATGTTAATGTTAATTGCTAATTTTGTCAACTATTTAAATTATGCTGTTTACTTATCATTTAGGCATAGTAACTTACTGTTTCTTTTGTTGTCAGGATAAGAAATGTAAGTATGTTTTTTTTGTGATTCTAATAGAAAATCTTACTTTGTTAGAATGCCTAGAATTTAGTTTAAAATTCAAATTCTTATATAAAGAAAAGGAAGAAGCTTTAGGGCATCCTTCTAAGCAAAGATTCTCTTACGTAAAGATAAAGAGTTCAGCCAGCAGAGGGCGTGGGCTCACACACACTCAGTCATTGCTGGAATCCTTGTGATCAAGAAAACAGTGCTTTCTTCATATGCACATTGGCAAAGTAAGATTTTTGCCTAGTGTTGTGCTAATGCCAGAACTTACATATTTATACCATTAGTTCTTCTCTTGTAGAATTATGCGTTTCTTACGAGATAGGCGCGTTCAGGGTGGTATGGCCATAGAGGAATTACGCGTTTCTTTTAGTAAATTATAATATGAGTTGTATTTGAATGCCTGCCAGTAAAGAGTCAAGAATCTGGTATAAAATACCAAAATCTGATCAGTCTGTGATAGAAGGTCAAAGGCTGTCTGCGTACCCTCCTCCTGATAACTAATTTAATTATATTTGATATACAAGACCAGGCTTAATCTGATGTACAAAGCAGTTTACTTTAGTCAAACTAAGTCGAATTGTACCTTTACTAAATAACTAAATGACAAAATTTCTTAAATAATTTTCTAATTGAAACTGAGGGCATTTTAGAAAGAAATTATATTTTTTTTAAAATTCTTAAATCATTAAATTTAATAATAGTAGTGTGACTTCTGTTTAATTCATATATTATTTTATTTATAAGATTTTTTCCTCATATACCTCTTTGCTTTAGAAATATATAATGATCTTGTAAAAATATAATCTTAAATGCAAATAATATTATATTTCTTTTAAAGACATTTTAACATCTCATTTTACAGTTACTTTATAATTTTTTTCTTGTTTCCTATTTAGATAACAAATAAGGAAAACATTTTCTAAGCACATTCAAGCTCTTTAATTATTTGCATCTGTATATTTTAGGTAGCTACTTATTTTTAATAATGCAAGCTCTTTGACATACCCTCCTGTCTAGTATACCAGGATTTCTTGTTATTATAACATGCAGCATACTTCTTTAAGCTGTATACAATGAAATATATGGTATATCTGTGTAGTGTCTGAAATCTGTTTATATTTAAAAGATGATATGAAACATATTTGGTTCTTATATCTTAAGTTAATGCTGTCATTTTTACTTTATGACCCAACACAGTGAAAGTGTAGTAAACGATATAAAGCCTATGGGAAGTTCATTTTAATGTGTAATAATGTGGGGGGGTCCCATCTCTTTTCTTCATTCTATGAAGCTTAGAACTATCTTCTTTGCAAAGATGATTATTTATTACAATGACAAACTGTCCCACTGATAAGATACATTCATTTGCCTCTAAAGCTTTTCCTTGTCCTTCACAAGAAGGTGATAATTAAGTTTTCAGATTTGGATAAAATAATAATAATTATGTAGATGCTTTAAATATATTTAATCCTTTATATAATAAACTTGAAACAATTAAAAGTTGTAAAAGGTTTTCCTCTGTGAACTTTTAGGTTCATCTAATATACAACATTAATTTTAAGCTAGCATGAGTCTTTGGAAGATTAACAGTTGGAAAAATAATATGAGGTGATTAACTTTTCAGGTAAAGCAGTGGTTAGGCTTTGTACAACACCTACCTAATATAGTAGCACTCATTCATATTCTGATTTAATTTCTTCGTTTGTCTATGCAAAGTGTACAGTTTAATCTCTGAAAAGTCACATAGACTCATTTTGTTCATGTGTATTAATATCCCCAATTTCTAATGTGGAGAGCTCAAATGATTGTTAGATCATGCAAGTTATTACATTTTAATTTTAGCATTATATTACACCAAATTAACTAAGTACCATATATGAAATGCCTAAATACTGTACGATGTTTTGAATGTTCAGCATTGAAAATACAATTTATTAAAACAAAACACTAAAAGACTAAAAAAAAAAACTCTTTCACTGCCTTGGAGTTGATGATAGCACATTGTCTTAAAGTTCTAAAGCACAATCTTCTCTAACTTTAAATAACCAAAGGCAATTTCCTCTCCGTAAAGTTTGCAGAGTATTAAAAACTTCCCAAAGTCTATTTCCTGAACCAAGTTGGAGAATGTTCAGTGCACAGTCATTTAAAATACCTTCTTTATGTTCTGACTCAATTACTTTTAATAGAGTGAGGAATGTTTGGTGTAGTTTTGAGTGCACAGCATGAAAGGTTGGGTTTTAGTTAGAAAACATATAAAATTAGTTCCTGTGGAAAGGTAATCTCTAGAGAAATATAGTAACCAGAAAACCTTATTGAAGACCATTAAATATACTGCAAATGTCATGTACTTTCTTTGCACATGTTAAACACAGTTATGACATAAATGAAGTAATTGTAGGACATTGGCAAGATAAAATTTTAAAAATAATTTTTGTTGATAATATGTAAAAATGCCTCATCAGTTTTTATTCATGCTGTGCCTATTTCTTTGAGGTAGCTTTTAAACAGCTGTGAAAAACCTAAGGAATATTGTACAAAACAATTTGACAAATGTTCATAATTCCACATCAGTAAAATGCATTTTAATGTCATTCAGAATATTCCAAGCTCTCCAGTACATAAACAAGTAATAAAACTCACATTGAAGTTATTTTTGTGATATTTATGTTCACTCTATCTATGATGAGAGCAAGTTTTTCTGGTCCTCATTAAAAATTATTCAGAACTCGACATAAAATTTATATTTAAAAAAAAAAATACATTGATGATCTGGAAGTGAGACCTGATGTTAAGTCCCAAAGATAACTTAGGCCTGAGAAATGTCATGATGTCATAACAAAGGGCGCGAGCCTTCCTTCCTTCCTGTGAGTAAATTCTTTTTTTTTTTTAAATTTTTTTTAAGACTTTATTTATTCATTTTAGAGAGGAGAGAGAGAAAGAGAAGGGTGGAGGAGCTGGAAGCACCAACTCCTATATATGCCTTGACCAGGCAAGCTAAGGGTTTTATTTTTTTTTAATTATTTTATTTATTTATTTTAGAGAAGAGAGAGAGAGAGAGAGAGAGAGAGAGAGAGAGAGAGAGATATGGGGGGAGAAGTAGGAAGCATCAACTCCCATATGTGCCTTGACAGGGCAAGCCCAGGGTTTTGAACCAGCGATCTCGGCATTCCAGGTCGACGCTTGATCCAGTGCGCCACCACAGGTCAGGCCTGTGACTAAATTCTAATTCTGCTTCTAGTTTTTACCAGCCTGAAGCCTAGGATATATTATTTAGAACTTAGGATCTTTCATTTCATCAACAGTGACAACAGAGTAGTAATTCCTAGTTCTCAGGATTGTTATCGGGTTAAGTTAAATTGAATGATGCATATAGTGTAGCTGATGTAATACTATTTCATGTCCTTTTCATCCCACAAGAATTTACTATCAGAACTATCATCTGACTCAAGTGCATGGGGAATATTGATGTCATAATGCAGGGGCCCCGTAATTCCATGGAATTTAGGAAGGCAGATCAGAAATATTAAGTGATTATGAGAAGCGAAAAATGCACTTGGAAGGTTGTGGTGTTTTGTTTTGTTTTTTAATTTACTGTTTAAGAGATAATGTGCTTTAGTAATTGTATATGCAATGCAAAAAAATGTGTTATATAGTAAAATAGCACAGACTTAAGAGTAAGAAGTCATAATGTAATTCCTTTTGTGGAAATTACCTCCTCTGTAAATTGAAATGTTTTTGGTAAGACAACTCACAGGGTTATTGTGGTCATCAAGTTTTGAACCAGCGACCTCGGCATTCCAGGTCAACACTTGATCCAGTGCGCCACCACAGGTCAGGCCTTGTAGTAATAGTTATAAAAATGCAGAATACACAGGAATTGGGGCAAAATGGTTTTCCTTGTAAAAATGCAGAATACACAAGAATTGGGGCAAAATGGTTTTCCAGTCAAAATTGTGGTGAGGAAGAAAATAGAGAGTTACAGCGATGTCATAGGTTTAAGTGGTTTCATTAATAGGAGAGCTTTTTCACATCAGACTTCCCTCCTAAAAGGCAGAGCAACGTATATAAATGCTTCCATAACGAGAGCGGTCAGGGTTCCGAGAGCTACCGCACACGTGCCAATTCCAGCCCTCTGCCAGCTTTGTTAAAAAGAAAAAAAAAAAGGTTGTGTTGAAACACAGCTAAGTTCTATGGTGTCCCTGCTGCTGCATTTGAATCACAAGGGCACAGACGACCTGTGAGCTAGATCATATGATCTAATTGCCTAAAATATTTGCTATTCGGCCCTCGCAGAAAAAGTGAGGTCTGAAAGGTAAGGGCCTATACAAGAGATACAATTAACAAATAACAGTGGATGAGGAATTGAAGTAGACTCCTAATCTTAAGTAGCGTGTGAATTTCGAGCAGTTGTGTAGAAACTGATACTCTCTCCAAATTGTAATATATTCTGCTCAAATCCATATGTGCTATACAAATGGTGAACTAAGACAATATGTGAAATATAGACTCTTGCATTGAGGGTCCTATATCCATGTCAGCTTTCCTTATTTGTTTGGTAGGAAAGGCAAGACATAGCAGAGCCCTGTTATTTGATCTTCGAAACGGCTGTAGTGGTGACACACGCATGCTCTGGAACATTACAGCCAAATTCCAAATCCGGGCTCTTTTTCTTCCCACCCCCGGTGACCTAGGCTAGTGGATCAATCCTCTCTGTTCCTGAATACCTTCTTCTGTTAAAAGCACATCAGTGGTTCCTACCCTGTGAACAGAAATACGTGAGTCGATATGTGCAAAACTCAAAGAACATGGCCCGGCATGTAGCAGTCACTAGATTTGTAAGTCGTTGCTACTTCCATTTCCACGCACATGAGTGTGTTCACTGTTTCATTTATATGCAATGTCAATGATTTTCATTGCTTGTTGTGAATTCAGTAGGTCCCATTTAATTCATTTTTTTGTCCCTCTAAGGATCTGATTTAAATTTAGCTACACGCAGATGTATCTATTTGGACAAATGGAGTCTTATCTGAAAATATAGGCAAGAAATTATTTTATAAAACGATTTGAAAACAAAAGTTATCCAAATGTAAGATGCTATATAAATATTTCTTTAGGGCCCTAATAGATGAACTGAAGCATACATGTTTCCATATTAAAGGCTAACTCACATTTGCAAATCTAGAGTTGGGGGGGGGTTGTTTGTTTGTTTAATTTCAAAAGAAGTATTGTTTTAAAATATAGAGTTGAATAGTTTAGACTCCATAAGAGAATAAAGTTGTTAACAGATCCTATGTAATAACCTGGTGATTTTTGTTTTCTAAGAAGATTTTTAACCCTCTTGTTATTGTTTAAATAATCAGTTGCATGCTTACTGAGTTATAATGTAAAATTTGCTTTCTTACCCATTATTTTATCTGATCTTGAGATGTTTAAGCACAGAGATGTATGCCATGCCTGCTCTTTTCTTTTTGGCAGGAAATATTGCAAGCATATTGATGGTGATAATTAATATTTTCTAAACAGTCAAAAAACAGGTGTACCTTTCCAAATCATTTTTCAAAACAAACTTGTTCAGTGACGATAAAAAGAGTTCAAAAAATAAACTAGAAATTGCTTTGAAAGATTTCAGATTAAGAATATTGTTAGAAGTATTGTTATGTAAAAATTTTAAAGGTAAGAATCTTACTTTATTCATCTTTGTCTCTTTATTATTTATCAAGTGCCTAACTCACAGTATAGGGTATTCAATATATTTTAAATGATAAAAAAACTTTAACCTTATTTTTTTGTTGTTGTCGCTTTTTTGTGGAAGTTTTAAAGATCTCTTTCTGTTTGTATCTAAAAGTTTGTGGGATAGAGTTAATGGTAATGGTTGCTAAGTTAATTTTACATTATTATATAACATTTCATAATCTTGGAAATAACCACATTAATCCAAACTGTGCAAAAGAGTGCCTTTCTTTAATTTTTCTAATTTATCTCATATTCTTCTTGAGTCACCATTCTCACTGATGTAATAAGCATTTGATTTTATCAATTAAGAAGCTTCACTTTGCTGAGTTCAAACTTGTCCTCTTTTATGTAACTACCCAATTTTTTCTTCTGTACTCTTTTGTCCTTCCTATCTTCTTTCCCAGAATAATTTTGGGTACAAGGGCATATTACATTTCCTGCTAACAAGGGGAGACTTCCATGCTCTCCATCGGGGGGCCTCTGTCTCTACTCAAGTGTTGCAGAAGTCAGATGGTCACTGGGCATCTCCACCGGTGTCCACCATTTTGAGTATGTGAGTGATACCTGGTTTTGAAGGCTGTACACAGTGTGATTTCCTTCCTTCTCAATGTCCCACATTCACCATCTACGTTTCCTGAGGCTGTGCCTCCTCTCATGCCATCCTCTTAGCACTCTTCAGGATGCCCTGACAGAGCTTTCTTTAGTTCCGCTTGACTGATTGATACCTTCTTTTGCCATTGCTGCTTCACTGGCCCCCGCCATACTGGGCACAGAGATGTGTGAACAACACTGTTCTTCCTGATCACAGATAGGTTCTCCAAAGGCTTCTCCTGGGATACTTTGATGGCCTTGCCCTGCACTGATATTTTCCCTTTCTACTTTGAGGGGTTGACTTGAAGAATAAGGGAGCCAACACTGACATCTAATCTCTTGTCTTTCTATTTCCAACATTTTGACTCTCCTCTCGCGACCCACCAACAGCAGGACTTTGCCCTTCGATTTTGACATAAAGCCCTCACTGTATATCCTTATTCAGTAGCTTCAATGTATTAATTCTTCTATTCTTAGTCGTCTGCTACCTGTCACCTAATCTGTAAATCCTTGCTGTAGAAGCACAAAAAGAGGCTCTTCAATTTTCAGGCATTCCCAAAAGTAAAAAATGCACATCTTCAGGTTATTACCCGGATAAAGCCATTCTGAATAAAATGTGCGTTTTGTTGACAAAATTAGTAGGTGAGTCAGAGTCATATAGGATTTTGGTATTAACCAGTAAGACCATGCATGCATTTAATAGCTCAAAAATAAAAAGAAATGGTCTTTGTTATAGCTTTTTTGCATAATGATACAATGTGTTCTTGCCATATTTAATTTTTTACTGCATGGAACAGTTTATCAGAAATATCACAAGATCAGAATTAGTTGTTACATAAAAAGTAATCTATAATGAACTTCAAAAAAAATCACAAATCCACTAATTTAAAAGCAATTCACTACATTGTTTACTTTTCATAGTATAGTATGTTCATAAAGTATCTAATTAGATAGTTTCACTGAACAGTCTCTCATGAGAGTTTGGCACGAAACCCTTATCAGAATAACTATCTGGGTTGGCTAAACATTTTGATCCAAGAGTCACACACAAATTAAATGTTAATTCAGTTACTCTTTTGAAAGTGATATTTCCTTAAGCTGTCAAGAAAGAAAAGCTTGCAAGAATATGCTGTTACATTAAGGGAATGTGGAGGTTTGAGGAGAGGTTAAATACTACCAGGAGATATTTAGAAAATATCTTGTCTTATGGATTTTTTTTTAATGGTAAAATATGTCAGCGAGGCTCAAGAAAGTGGATGTAGATATTATAGTCAATTGAAAGTAGTAGGTGGTTATTGTAGCTGGAACGCCTCCCAGAGCAGATGGTTTTTTAGGAGTTTTTGAAGGAGAAGAGCAAGGTGGCCTGCCTGGCGTATATTAATTGAGTGCCTGTTCCAAGTGTAGGGGGTGGTTGGAAGAATGCATGATGTCTTGAGTGGGCGAATGATACAAACAGTCATAACTTCAAAATAACCAGGAATTTATATCTCAGAAAGCTGACAGACAATTCACAAAGACACAGTAAGGAATCAGAAAAATGCAAAGTTATTCCAACAGAAAGTTAACACGATGTAAAATAGAACTTAGCCAACATGGTTAATATTTTCACGTTGGAACACTTGGCTCTTGCTGATCAACAAAAATAATAATAATTTCTTAATTAGGAAAAATCATACTAAAACCAACTGTGCGCTTGTGTTTTAAAAGAATAGATTTTTATTAAGCATCTAAAAGATATGATTATCAACCTCTAATATTTACTCTATATATTTGGCATGAATAGATTCTTTGAGAAATAACATGGTGTAACTTATCACATAGTCACTATATTCAGATTTTCATTTATAAGGACTCTTAAATCTAGCCTATCCATCCATTTCTTATAGCCACCATTCTGCTGTAGATAGCATTACCTCATACTCATACCACTGAAAATTTACTAACTGAATTCCATTCTCTGTCTTTCCAGTTCTTTAAACACATCTGTATGTTGCTCTCAGATCGATTTTTTTTACAAACTGATCTTGCTCATTCACTTGATAGTGTCATGTGTAAGAACACATAATCTGGAAACAGACTCCCACATTTGAATCCCAGCCCTGTCACTTTCTAGTTGTGACCTTGAGCAACTGATCTCAGTTGCTTAGCTGTCCAAATAGAAAATACTTGGAAAATAAAATTACCTACCTCGGAAACTCGTTACGAAGAGTAAATTCTTATTTGCAAAAAGTTTTAAACAATGCCAGGCACATAGCTAGTATACTATAAGTGTTTACGAAAGGTCATGATCATACCTTAAAAACTTTAGACCTCCCCATTGCATAACAGGGAGTTCAGAATTCTTGGTCAGGCATCCAAGGTCTTCGCTACCATCTGCCTCCCACCTTCCAATTTTAACCAACCTGGTTTCCAGAAGCAAGCATTCTACTCAGTGCATATCCCATCTCTTTTGTCCTTTCTTGCTCATATCTCTTAACATCCTGCATTATTCAAACTAGGCTACTGATCAACATTTCAATACCACACTCCACTCCTTGGCAGAGTTAGATATTAGATTATGCACATTTTCAGAGTCCCCCGTTAATCCCACCTTCTGCATAATCAGTTTTCTTTTTCACCCTCCTCCTAAGTATCTTCCCCTTCCAAATTCCTCCTACAATAATAGCCTAAGCTACTTTTATAAGGTTATGTTGTTAAATTTCTGTAGCCTTTGTAATATTTCTCCAACCAAATTGCTAAATTCTTTGAAAGCTCAGCGCCAGCAGTCAACATACAGCTTTGCACACAAAAAGAGCTCAATAAGTAAGTATATGTTAATGAGCAATTAAGTGAATGCATGCATAAACTGGTGTATTCAACAAAGAGATTTTTTAGAAAAGATGGAAGGGTCTAAAATTCCTAATATTCAATGCCAGGTTTTAGGTAGTTCAATGTTTGCCAAGAGCCCTCCAAAAATCAGATGAATAGTCTACAATTTGAGTGAAAGCACAGTATTAGTGCTTCCTGCGATGGCCAAAGTTAAGGAAATGTTCTCAAATGCATAAAACCTTATTAACAGCTCATGGATTATAACTGCCCAAGAGCCAGTGTGTGGGCCAGGACAAAGGAGGCCCGCTGAGATGGCCAGGCATTGCATGATAATTAGCATAGGTCTGTTGGTTGGTACATAAAAAAAGGGTTCTCAATGTTTCAATTCCCACATCTGAACAGGTTGGTTAGCTGTACCTTCAGTGCCCACTGACTGAGAAAATAGAAAATGACACAAAGTAACATAAATATATCATTGCTTTAAAATAGTACATTTTGTGATTATTTCAAACACCAGTATCTTTGAAAATTATCAGTGTTATGTAAATACCCCCCAAAATTTCTTTTGTTATTTTTCTACCTATGTAAAAATATAGATATATTGTAATATATTGATGTATATACTCAATTCATTATCCACATTTTAGAAGGTATTGGTATAGAGCATGGGCATTAATAAAGCCATATTTATGAGCTGGTTTTAATGAGTCTCTGTGTGTCCTTGGACAAAACTCTTACCCAGAGCCCTGCACCAAGTACTATAAACATATCTTTTGATACAAATTGAGCAAGTAGTGAACTGGATATCAGAGAAATTCAAAGAGCTCTCAGAACATATGGCAAGGCATAGAATGGATGTTTTATCATATTTTGTTGAGTATATATTTTGAGATTTGATGATTTGTCAATGTTTAGGTGAATAGTTTTTTAAATGGCTATTTATAATAATACTCAGTTTCTGGCTACATGTTATGTGTTTAAGTATTATGTGGAGTATATAAAAGCTAACAAGGCAAGATTCTGTTAAAGAAAATTAAATCTCTTGATCCTATTGTTTCACTATTAAGGAGTTAAGAGAGCAAGTGAGAAAAAATTAAATAAACCAATTTACCTAAGTTCTCAGGAAGGTTTAATAAAGATCTTAGAAGAGGATTTAAGGGTGTGTAAATAACTATTCTAGAAAAGAACACATTCTGTTTGAATAGAACATTAGTTAAGTAGCTGCTTTTCAAAACACGGAAAGTTTATATGGCTCTTGGATCTACTATTAACAGGATTTTCTCCATGCCTTCTAAAATACAAATTGACTTCAAAGGGAATTCTTTCATGAAGTATGGGGAAACCCTATACATTGGCTAAACAGGAGATAGCATGAAGTGTTTGAAGAAAATTCTGGTTGTTATGTGTATAAAAAAGCAACTAAACTGCCAAGGAACACATAAAACATAGCTTTCCCTCTTGTTACAAATAATAGTGATTGAAGTTTGACTTACAAGTAAAAAATGCCTGTGAACAATTCAGTATAGAAATCCTCTTCTGGTAGGAATTTGAATTCTAGGAAGATCCTGCTACAACAATAGTTGAGTTTCACAGAACACAGTACTAAAGAACTTGCTTTTGGAAGAATCATAGTTCTAGAATAAAATAAATAGCATTATAATAGATGGTTTTTAACCATGAAACTGTGGTAGTGTTTAAGCAGGGGTCCCCAAACTTTTTACACAGAGGGCCAGTTCACTGTCCCTCAGACCGTTGGAGGGCCGCCACATACAGTACTCCTCTCACTGACCACCAATGAAAGAGGTGCCCCTTCCAGAAGTGCGAAGGGGGCCGGATAAATGGCCTCAGGGGGCCGCATGTGGCCCGTGGGCCGTAGTTTGGGGATGCCTGGAATGCATTTACAGCATTAGAGACACTTTACTTTTTACTAGGTAAGGCTCTTTTTATGGTCCTTGGAGTTAGTTTGTACCCAGTGAGATAAAAAATTGTTCAATTAATCTTATAATTACTGATAATTAAAACCAAAGTTTATGTGATGCATGTTAGCTTTATTTTGGGTTCCATTTCTATTGCCTTTTCTTGATTATCTTCTTTTTGTTTGTTCTAATTATTTACATCCATTTCTAAATCTTACGTGTCCTAGCAAAACATTTTAAAATTATTTGAGAAAATGAAAAGAAATACATTTGACAAATTAAGAATAAAAGCTGGGCCCTGGCCGGTTGGCTCAGTGGTAGAGCATTGGCCTGGCGTGCGGAAGTCCCGGATTCGATTCCTGGCCAGGGCACACAGGAGAGGCGCCCATCTGCTTCTCCACCCCTCCCCCTCTCCTTCCTCTCTGTCTCTCTCTTCCCCTCCCGCAGTCGCGGCTCCATTGGAGCAAAGATGACCTGGGCGCTGGGGGTGGCTCTGTGGCCTCTGCCTCATGCGCTAGAATGGCTCTGGTTGCTACAGAGCGACGCCCCGGATGGGCAGAACATCGTCCCCTGGTGGGCATGCCGGTGGATCCCGGGCAGGCGCATGAGGGAGTCTGTCTGACTGCCTCCCCGTTTCCAGCTTCGGAAAATGAAAAAAAAAAAAAGAAAAAGAATAAAAGCTTTTACCAGGTCCTGGTCAGGTAGCTCAGTTGCCCCAATATGCCAAGGTTGCAAGTTAGATCCCTGGTCAGGACACAAACAGGAAGCAACCAATGAGTACCATAGTTCCCTATGTATAAGACACACCTAAATTTGGGGCCCAAAATTTGAAAAATAAATGTATTACATCAAGTTATTGAATCCAAGTTTTATTCATCATAACATATACCTCCTCATCTGTGTGAAATAAAAATGGGATGTGCAAGTTAAAAAAAATATCTACAACCACCATATAAAATGGACCCAGTTTTTAGACCCCAAATTTTTTGAAAAAGGGTGTGTCTTATACACAGTACATGAATAAGTTAGGACAACAAATCAGTGTTTCCCCCTCTTCCTTTCTCTCTCTCTCTCTCTCTCTCTCTCTCTCTCTCCCTTACTGTCTCTAAAAGCAATCAATAAATCAATGTTTTATAAGACTTTTATAAACTTTGTGATACACTTCTATTTGGATATTTTTCTCAGTATTGGTCATCTGTTTTTTGACAATGATTGCTTGTTTCACCTTGCACAAAATGCTGCAAAGTAAAGTGGGCAGACTGCAAAGATACATTTAAATACTTAGTTGAAATTAAAAAAAAATAAGATTAGAGTCCTTATCCCTTACGTCTCTTCAGTATTTGTTGTCTTAGAGCACTTGTATTATGCACTTCAAAGTACACATCATAACAAGGATTCCGGAAAAAAAAGAAATAGCAAGAATAGAAAAAAACAAAACAAAAAACCAAGCTAGGATAACGGTTAGTGTAACTTTACAACCACATTCTCTGAAATGTTTTAAAAGTAGTTAAAAAGTTCATTTGATTTTAAACAGAGTTGTGATTACAACTAGGTACCTTTCCCAGTTTATTTTTACATTAACAGAACAGTCATCTGCTCAAATATTTGCCCCCAGAATTTTTTTTTATTACTCAGATTGCTAAAATTTGCCCTCAGAAATTTTTCGTGTGAATGTGTAATCAAATTTTGTTGTTAACTTGAACATAATAACCTTTAAATGCTCATTTATCTTTCAACAAATCTGTACAAATAATCCTCTTGTTGAAAATGCAGCATATTTTCTATGATTATATGAACTTAAAGTAACAACTCACTCAGGGATTGACATTTGGCATGACTGTTGGTAGTTGGCTATTTTCTATGACATGAAGTTTTTAATATTTAAATTCTTCAGATGTGTGATTTTAATATCAATTTTTAAAATTTTCCCTAGTCTTCATATTTTGTTATTTCTATGCCTGCACTTTACAACCAATATGTATTTGCTTTATATATTCTACAATATTTTAAACTCATTCTGTGGAGGAAAACAGAGATAAATTTAATCCTTTTACATTTATAACATGGAAAATATGGAGCTAGATATTTTATAAAGCTCAATTGATAGGACCCATGATTTAGAAAAAGAAGTCTATCTTTTCTGTTTGATTTTTGTTTTTTTGACCTTTAGAAATTCTTCCCTGTGCATTTCTTAACAGAGTAGTTAAAGGATTCAGTATCTGGTAACCGTAATGTTCAGGAGATATTCAGCTTGACCAGGCAGGCGCAGTGGATAGAGTTTTATACTGGGACGTGGAAAACCCAGATTTAAAACCCCAAGGACACCAGCTTGAGCGCAGGCTCATCTGGTTTGAGCAAGGATCACCAGCTTGAGCCCAAGGTCACTGGCTTGAGCAAAGAGTCACTTGGTCTGCCATAGCCCCCTGGTCAAGGCACATATGAACAATCAATGAACAACTAAGGTGCTGCAATGAAGAATTGATGCTTCTCATCTCTCTCCCTTCCTATCTGTCGTCCCTATCTGTCCCTCTTTCTCTCTCTCTCTCTCTCTCTCTCTCTCTCTCTCTGCCACACACACAAAATAAAGAAGATATTCAGTGTTGGACTTTCAGGCACATAAAGGAACCATATTAATGCCTATTAAAGGGAGAATTGAAAGTATATATATATGACAAAGCTGGAGATGATTGCAATACTTGTAGGCAAACTGACATTTATTAAGAATTAATGCCATTCTTCTATTACTATTAATTAAAAAACCAGCATTTAAAATTTAATATTCCTTGCCTGACCAGGAGGTGGCGCAGTGGATAGAGCATCAGACTGGGACATGTAAAACCCAGGTTCAAGACCCGAGGTCTCTAGCTTGAGCGTGGGTTCATCTGGTTTGAGCAAAGCTCACTAGCTTTGGGCCCAAGGTCGCTGGCTTGAGCATGGGGTTACTTGGTCTGCTGTAGCCCCCAGGTCAGGGCACATATGAGAAAGCAATCAATGAACGACTAAGGTGTCGCAATGAAAAACTGATGATTGATGCTTCTCATCTCTCTCCATTCCTGTCTGTCCCTATCTGTTCTTACGCTTTTTTTATACCACTCTTAAGAACACAATATTCATGAGTTCATCTTGAAATTGTAGGGTTTAAAACATAATAGGCTATGTGTTGTCATATGCAATATAATAGGTATTATACAAATAGCATTACATGCATTACATATACTTCTCAAGTGGAGTTATTAATCATACCTTCTTCACAGTCTCCCATAAAGATAAAAATGTTTAATCACTATTAAATGCTTAACAGGCTGACAAACTATGGGTCAAATCTGGCCCACCCCGTATTTTTACAAATAAAGTTTTATTGTAACATTAGAAATAAATAGAATGCTTAGTGCAATGTTTAACAAATGTCCGTTATCTATTTTGTTTTTTTTTTTACTATTTTAACACTTAATGCTACAGTATTTTCTATCAAAATTTTTCAGCTTAAGAGAATGGGTGGAGTATTTGTCATGAAAGTGGCTATTTTTAAACTGTACAAAGGGTAATTATTTCCATATCATGTCCAAAGTCTATTTATAGATTCTTTTACTCTGTAAAAGACACAAATAATTAAATGTAGTGTTTCATATCCTGACATTATAGTAAATAGATATATTGAAAAATTTCACACCAAACACTGGAAAGAGCTGGATGAAATACAAATGCATGGCCATGATAAAATATAAACTATAAATGCATGACTGGGTTGTAAGTGAGGGAGAATTCCCCAGTGTCCAAAAAGAGAGAGACACTGAAGAGCTAAGTTTAACTGGAAGCAAACTTTCCTTGGGCACGTCTGTAAAATACCTGTTCCACGGGGATAATAAGACCAAGTCATTAGCTTCTTCAGTTGGTGTTAGAAGGTACTGCATACCAAGCTAGACATTTAAAATGCTTTAAAATTAAAGAGAAGGAGAGTGAGGGGTAGGGATCATTCTCAAAAAGAAGAAATGATAAACACCTTTTTCAGCCTGGTTGCAAATTTAATACAATGAAAATTTGATACAATGAAAACTTACAAAATAAAAACTACAGACTGAGCCCTGGCCGGTTGGCTCAGTGGTAGAGCGTCGGCCTGGCGTGCAGAAGTCCCGGGTTCGATTTCCGGCCAGGGCACACAGGAGAAGCACCCATCTGCTTCTCCACCCCTCCCCCTCTCCTTCCTCTCTGTCTCTCTCTTCCCCTCCCGCAGCCAGGGCTCCATTGGAGTAAAGTTGGCCCGGGCACTGGGGATGGCTCTGTGGCCTCTGCCTCAGGCGCTAGAATGACTCTGGTTGCGGCAGAGCAATGCCCCAAGATGGGCAGAACATCGCCCCTGGTGGGCATGCTGGGTGGATCCCGGTCGGGCGCATGAGGGAGTCTGTCTGACTGCCTCCATGTTTCCAGCTTCAGAAAAATACCAAAAACAAAACAAAACAAAACAAAAAAACTACAGACTGAACCTCTCGCATATCTGGGACTAGACTCTCTACAATCTTGAAGATATGAATAAAATCCCAAGATAAGAATTTACTTTAAAGAAATTCTGGATTAATATCACTAATGGTTATCTAGCAGAACCGAAAGCAAGTCCTATCTGGAAACATTCAGTGACAACCTAGGGCTTGTATAATTCTCATCTATAAAATCTGAATAAGCCCAATGAAAAAGAAGTTATAGTTGAAAATTTTAAAATAAATGAGAATATACATTACTATGACAAGAGGTAGCAGAAACAAAGCAGGTTAATTTCAAAATAAATACACTTATTAAAGTTACCAGAGAAATCAAATATTTTAAACCCCTATTTATTTATAAGAACATTATTATAAATATATCAGTCCTCAATTTCTAATTTAATTCATAATCTTAAAAATACATTTTTAGCCTGACCAGGCGGTGGTGCAGTTGGCCTGGGACACTGAGGACCCAGGCTTGAAATCCTAAGGTTACCAGCTTGAGTGCAAGCTCATCTGATTGAACACAGAAGTCACTGATCTGAGCATAGGATCATACATGGGACATGACTCCCTGGTTACTGGCTTGAGCCCAAGTCGCTGGCTTGAAGCCCAACATTGTGGCTTGAGCAAGGAATCACTGACTCAACTGGAGTGCCCCCATCAAGGCACATATGAAAAACCAATCAATGAACAACTGAAATGCGACAACTATAAGTTGATGTTTCTCATCTTTCTCTCTTCCTGTCTGTCTGTCCCTGTCTCTCTCCCCCTCTCTTCTTGCAAAAAAAAAAAAAATGCATTTTTTGAAAGAACTGGACAAAGTTATCTTAGAAATGTATAATATGGATGGCAAATGTTTAGTCACAATAAGAAGAAAGTTTTCTTCAGTAAATATCAATATTATGGAGGTTTGATAATGTGTAATCTGGCATTGGTGCAAAACCAGAAAATACCGTTAGAGATGAGTGCCTGGAAAAAGGTCTGTGCCCAGAAGTAGCATTGCATATTATAGAAGAGATTATTAATATTGTAAGGTTAGTTACCCATTTGGGAAAAAGATTAAATTGGATCTCCATTTTGTACTATAATAATACACAAAAATAATGCTTACTGCACTGAAGATGTGTCATAATCAAAATTTTCAAACATGTTTTAAAGTTTAAAAAAATCATTTCCTTAAAATTGCAATCTTCTATATATCAGACAACAGCAAAACAAAATTTAAAATGTCTCTAGGGAAACAGTAAGTGTAATGTCTATAATTAATGAAGGATTATTATTTAGACCAGGGGTAGGCAACCTTTTTATACCTACTGCCCACTTTTGTATCTCTGTTAGTAGTAAAATTTTCTAACCGCCCACTGTTCCACAGTAATGGTGATTTATAAAGTAGGGAAGTAACTTTACTTTATAAAATTTATAAAGCAGAGTTACAGCAAGTTAAAGCATATAATAATAATTAACTTACCAAGTACTTTATGTCAAATTTTCACTAAGTTTGGCAGAATAAATCTTTATAAAACAACTTACTATGATTAAATCTATCTTTTTCTTTATACTTTGGTTGCTGCGCTACCGCCCACCATGAAAGCTGGAACACCCACTAGTGGGCAGTAGGGACCAGTTTGACTACCACTGATTTAGACTATGAAAAGGACTTCTGTGATAAAATGATGAAAGTGAGCCATTTTCTATTTAAAAAGATATGGAGAAAGCAATTCTGAAAGAAAAAAAATGGATACCCAATAAACACATGAACAGCTATTCAATTGGTTTCAAATAGGAAAAAGCAAACTTTTTTCAAAAAAGGTATCATTTCACATCTATCAGAAAAACTAAAATTAAAAGTCTGACAATTTCAAATGTTGACATGTATGAGGATACTCTCATATATATCTCAATAGAAGTATTTTGAAAGGAACTTATCATTAGGTCTAAATTTAATGATATGCATATGCTAAGACCCAGCACTTTCATTTCTAGTCATATTTTCTAGAGAAATTCTCACAGATGTATATCATGAGACCTGTTTAAGAATGTTAACACTCTTTGGATTGCTTGAGCTTGCAAAATGAATGGGAACCAACCTATTATGCCATCAACAGTGAGTCAACAAATAAGCTTTAGTAGCAAGTTGAGACAATGGAATATTGTTCAGCAGAGATAATGAAGAAATTTGAGGTAAGTATGTTAACCTGAATTTAACTCACAACCCCAGATGCTAGATTTTAAGAGCAAAATGCAAAATGCTACATGTCTCTTATAGCATGTTCATAAAGTTTAGACTGCAGTGGTTCTCAACCTTTCTAATGCCGTGACCCCACAATACAGTTCCTCATGTTGTGGTGACCCCAAACCAAAAAATAATTTTGGTGGCTACTTTATAACTGTAATTTTGCTACAGTTATGATTCGGAATGTAAATACCTGATATGCATTATGTATTTTCCGATGGCTTAGACGACCCCGCCGGGGTCGCGACCCACAGGTTGAGAACCGCTGGTTTAGAGAGAGAGAACTCATGTACACAGACAACAGTGTGGTGATTTTAGAGGAGGGTGGTGGGAATAAGGGGGATAAATGGTGACAAACGGAGACTTGACTTAGGGTGGCGAATACACAGTGTACAGGTGATATGATGTTGAATTGTGCATCTGAAGCCGGTATAATTTTGTTAACCAGTGTCACCCCAATAAATTCAATAAAGAAGAAAACTTGCAGGGACTTTTTATATGTTTTAGAGATATCTACATATATAGAGAAAGCATAAATTCATGGGAGTGTCAAACTGAAGAAAGTGGTTGTTTGTGTGAAGAGAGGATGTCATGGGGAGTTATACTTAAATTTACTTTCTTCAATGTGTGAGTGGAATTGAGGCCTTTTCTTTTATTTCTTATTCATTGATACATATTGGAAATCTTTTATAATATTTCAACAGAAATAAAATATTTTATTGCTTTTATTTTGAAATTCCTACACAAGCATTTATAAATGTCACAAGAAGCCTCATTTTCTTTTATACTGAAATTAGAATATTGGCAATATGTCAACTTCTATCAGGAAAGAGTGTGAAGAAATGTAAAAAGGCAGTTTGGATATAAGTACTTGTAATAATAGCAAACCTTCTTTAAGAAAACTACAACCCTTTCATGTTTGTTTGTCTTCCTCAAACACCCTTTAATAAGAGATTTCTTATCTGGCTATTTCCAGTGGAATACAAGACAATCTTGCCTTGGAATGAGCCTGAATTTTAAAAATTAATAATAATAATAATAATAAGGCTTTCTTTTATTGTATAGTTTCTACATTATTATAGGATTTGAAATATTTAAAAATAGTCTTAGAAATTACTAAAGGTTAGGGAGTATATTCAGTCACTATATATATATTTTTCTTATTACGGTACTTAGATTTTAAAATAATGGAAGTGCTAACCTTTCAAAAGGTGTAGAGAAGATAATTAGGTAATACTCAATTGTCTGTTTTTTTAAGGAATATATTGCTAGATTGTAACCTATTCTTGCTGCCAACATGTACTAAAATTGTGAGAAGGACATCTTGCTTCACAATGTCGGCTCCAATTTGAGACAAAATAATGCAGCTAACTACGCTGTCATCTATAATTCATGGCCACTCAGAAGTGTAGTTCATTGAAATCTCACCCATGCTCCAACCTCTGTCACTCCAGGAAGCAAGATTCATTGCACTTTTCCTTCTGTTTTTATCTAAATTATTATGTTAACTCTATAGAGGGTTTGGGCAGTAAATTCTTCTCAAACACATAATGGAAGTCTAGTGTGACAACATCCCTTTAATAAGAGAGTCTGCATTTGCTCCTTTTTTCCTTTTTAGATCATGAGTACAAAATTCAAAAAAAAAAAAAATGTTTTTCATGTTGTCTCTACTAAGCCCTCCTCCAAATGTCACATGTTTGATTCTGACTGTTGTTTTTTTTTTTAATGACTAGCTTTGCTCTCTTGACCTACTAATGCGACTCCATCAGCCTCACTAAGAAGCAGTGACAGCCGACAACCTGCTAACAAGGCTGAGAGCGGAGCCCCATTTTCTTAATCCTGGCTCTTCTCCTGGTTCCCTGACAGGCTGGGTCAGCACTTTGTCAAGTTGGAATTAATTTGTCCTGGTATCCCTGTGTTTCTGTGTGATTTAGATAGGTACTTCTAGGGGAAAAATTCTTGTTTAGAAACCTCGAAACTTCAGGTTTGTTAATAAGGTGTTGTCACGTAGAGACCGTGACGTATTACTGGTTTTTGTCATTTTGTAATCTTGCCATAAAAGATTCATTTTTTTTTTATAATTTTATCTTTCCTAGGCTGAAGAGGACATTCTTAGGTGTCATAGAGTAAGCGGGGAATTTACTTTTTAAAACCTCATGGCTAGTTATTGAAAATATTTTTCAAACTCTCCAAAAACTATCTTAAAGATAGTGCTCTCTCTTCAAAGGATCTCTTTAAAGATGCAAATTAACACAGTTATCTTAGCTGAAAACATATTTAGGAGGTAGGTAATCAAAATAATAAATCATCAGTTCTATAAAGCTGGCGCATGCGATTAAATTTGGTAAGTTAATAACTTCTAGTGAGAAACTTTTAGTAATACGTTTACATACTTTTAGAATGGAACATATTTTCTATAGAACCAGTTCTGCTCCTCAGCTTAGACTAAAGTTTACTTTTCTAATTCAGGAGCCAATAAACTAGTAAGTAAATGTGTAGGAAACTCAAAATAAATATAAAAGCATGAATAGTTTTATAATTTTTGAAGTCACATTATGCTTATTCAGCATTACTGACTAATGTAAAAATTGTATCTACTCTCATGGACTTGGTTACTGAGTTAATCAACTCTGGCTTAATTTTTAATTACAATCACTTTTTCTGGGTCTGGTATAAGGTATTTTTTTTTCTATTGTTGTCATTGTTCCAGCTCCTTTATATATTTGAAAATGAAATGCATCTCCATAAATCATTAAGTCTTGGTTCCCAGAATGTTTTGTGTAATAAAAATAAAATTTATGGATTGCTGAGTTTGCAATACTTTACTGTAGAAATATAGAAATAAGCAAAAATAAAACCAAAAAATAGAAAGCCCAAATGCCAATTAACTTCATTAAGCCAGGAGAAAGTAGTTGTCTTAATTAGTAAATACTATGAAAGCTTTTTAACAATGATGTTTTTAACAGTTCACTTACATAATTTTATTGAGGCTCATTAAAAGACTTTCAAGGACGATGCTCGCTTTTTTATGTCCCAGTACTTTTAATATAATACTGCAAACTTTTCCATTAGAATAAATGGAAAGTCTAAGGCTAGACTTTCTTGAATTTTGTTATAGAAACAGGTATACAACTTGCAAATAAATCACCAGGAAGCCACTAAGAGTAAAATGAAAAATCAAAAGGATATCAAATAACATTTAAATATCTCTGGACTGAATTTAAGTTAAAAACAAAACACTGCATGTTTATTAGGAACGTATCCTCTCTGGAAGGTGGCCAGAGGGGTATCAAGACTCTAGAAACTTGTCCCAAGGTAAAGAATATGCCAGGACAACTGTCCAGGGGGTCAAAATGCCTATAAAGAGAGGGAGCAAGATTTCTTAGTCCTCAGCCATGGCCAAAGGAGAAGCAGTATTGATCGTGTTGGTAAATACAGCCAACTCTTCTCATTTATATTAGTTTGGTGAATTTAAATTTTAGCTTCTATTTATTTTATAGTATTCTTTGCTCAAAAAGCTAAATATTCAGTACAACTTTAAAAAATAGGAAATAATGGCTATTATAAGTAGCTCAGTGGATAGAGTGTTGGCCTGGCATATGGACATCCCAGGTTTGATCGACCCTCGGTCAGAGCACATAGGAAAAGCAACCATCTGCTTATCTCTCCACCCTCCCTCATATCCTACTGCAGCCAGTGGCTCAATTGGTTCACGTGTGGCACCGGGCACTGAGGATAGCTCTGTTGGAGCGCATCTGCCTCAGGTGCTAAAAATAGTTCGGTACTCCATCACTGGCTCAAGATGGGGTGCCGGGTAGATCCTGGTGAGGGAACATGAAGGAGTCTGCCTCACTGTCTCCTTTTCTCTCACCTTAAAAAAAAAATTGGTATTGGAAATTAATTTTGTAAATCCTGCATTTTCTAAGTTATTATGATGCTAAATAATGGAAAAATTGGACATTAATTTCATTTGGAATATTTTGTGCCAGAAGAACAGTTAAGATTTCTATTGATTTCTCCTTGTATATTGTGCTAGGTCATAATGTAGTAGAGAACCCATTTGCCCGATGTTTCTGGAAGATAACGGCAATGGTCAGTCAAATATCTAAATTTTTCTTCCTAGTCTCTTCACTTCCTCTATCCAGTTCCCCAAGCCCCCTCCCCTCTGGCAGGTAGTGGCAAATCAAGACACCTAGTTGTAGAATTCAAGCCGAGGGCCATGGCTGTGAATTGAAAGTCATCCTTCAGGAAGATAAGAGCCACAGACCAAACCTGGGAAGGTAGAAGTAGGACTGTGAATGAGAAACAGGAAGGGTTGTGAACAGTTTGGGAATGAATCCATTAAGGAGTACATCCTGAAAGAGCAAAGGGATTTGGACGAGACTACTACAGACAATTGATAATATATGCAGCCCATTTTTTCCCCCAAAAGTGGTGGTGGTGATGATGGTACATAATAAGCACATGGCTCTAGGAAGGTTATGATGTCTGTTTCTCATTACTTTATATTCTGAAAATTGGATCAGTTCTTAGTCGAAGTGATGAAAGAACCATTTATTGGGGTGATAGGTTAATAGTAAGGACAGAAAGGCTCTAAACACAGTCCTGGTTTCTCCAAAGTGAAACTTGAAGGATGGAGGCAGGTGTTTTGACTGAGAAAAGGCGTATCTCTCACAAAATGTATAGTGCTATCCCCCATAGCACTACTGTTCTGGTCAGGGGGACAGGAACTTTGTGTGAATGGGGGGTCTATAAGCACATCCAGTCATTGCAGGTTTTGCACTGTCCCTCATCACTCTGCCTGTGGTCCGGATATTGGGGCTGCAAGTGTCGTAACGGCATGTGCTGACACTATGTCCTCTCCACATAGGGGAGACATTTTCCATGTGAGTGTACCACCTATGGCCAGGTGGGCCCCAGCTGTGCTAAAAAAAAAAAAAAAAAGGAACAATAACAGTTCCTCCTATCTTGTGAGGGATATTGTATCCTCCAATAGCATCGCCTGGCATCTGCAGAAGGGGGTTCCAGGTGTTTGGGAGGAAAAAGTGCGACTACAAATGTGTCTTAACACAGGGATGCAGCTGAGACGTGGAGCGCCCCTGGTGGTCTGATAACTGTGGAAACAGACAGGTCTGAGGACATACATTTATTGTCCATGGTGGCGGCTGTGGCAGGCAGAGGTTTTCTATGTCTAGGTGGGCCCAGGTGCACCAATGGCAAGAGCGAAAGCGAGCACCTCCAACCATGTGGATAGCGTCATCCTGTCCCGTCACCACCCCACCTGTGTGTTATGGATAGAGGGGCCTCGGGTGGTTGGATTGACAGTGTACCCAGCAGCGTATCCAAGCACTGAGATAGTACATGCTCCTAATACTGCAGAAGCCATGTTGCAGTCAGATGGATCCCCAGGTGCATGGCCAACATGAGATATAAGGCAGTGCTGTGTGTTTTCCTAAGTCCACCTCTAATGCTGATGCTCTGGATGCCTGTGAACAAGCAGGGCCTGGGCTGGCAAAAAGAGGCTTGTCCAGGCTCCACATTTCGGTTCTTTGAATTTCTTTTTTTTTTTTTTTCTGAAGCTGGAAACGGGGAGAGACAGTCAGACAGACTCCCGCATGCGCCAGACTGGGATCCACCCGGCACGCCCACCAGGGGGCGACGCTCTGCCCCTCCGGGGGGGGGGGTCGCTCCGTTGTGACCAGAGCCACTCTAGCACCTGAGGCAGAGGCCAAGGAGCCATCCCCAGCGCCCGGGCCATCTTTGCTCCAATGGAGCCTCAGTTCTTTTAAAGAAGTGATGTCAAACCTTTTGTCTTATTCCCATTCTCCCTCTAATTTATCACTGTTGTCCTTAAAGTGTGATATCAGAATAGCATGTAAAGGTGATCAACCAAACAGATATGATACACAGATTGATAAGTGACTCTAAGTACCCTTTAGATTGTTGACTTTCTTTTACCAGCCATTATTGAAGATTTCTGAGCCTTCCTTATTAAAAGGATGACCCTGCAACTATAAAATCTACATCCTGTATTTCCAATATGACAAAGCTTATGTTTCTTACACATGGTTCAGAACTTTCTTTTAGAAAATAACGATAAAAATACTTATGTGACGTTTAAAATATTTACAAACATTACTAAAGAAAAATAAAAGGTCAGTGTATTTATGGATAGAATATACCTTCTTAAAGCCTATATCTTTTCAGTGATTTTACTTTTCTATTAAAGAAAAGACGTGTGTGTGTGTGTGTGTGTGTGTGTGTGCCACTCCTTGAGAAATTAGCTGAGAAAATTAATTAATATAAGTTTAAAAATATATCAATAATTATATATTGAGCACATTGTAAAAATGTACATTTTAACATATTTTTAAATAAAGTATATCATTAAACAGTATTGGCTTATAGTTGCTGTTTCAACTGGCTAATTAATATAAACTGTTTTATGATCAGATTTAAGTCACTATTTAGCAATAGCTATTGTTTTATGTAAAGTAACAGAAAAAGGATTATTTGTTTCAAGGGGGAAACAGTGCAGACTAGGTTTATGTATATCCACCCGAGAGTTTCATAAATTACCTAATCCAAATTACCTGCGAGAGAAAAACAGACTGCACACTCATAATCATGAGTATATATCTATATTATATGGAGCATTTTCCCAAAAAAGCTTAAAGAAGGCATATGTTAATCCCTTAAAAACCTGATTTTATTTCTATTTTAACTTTGTCTTTGAATAGGATAGAGAAGGTGTAAAATACAGTATCCCATTTTTGTATATGCTGATATGGACTACACTGATTAGGCACTAAAAGACACTTTTAACCTTTAATGCAAGTGTACAAGATAATGTCAATGAGGCACTGCAGAATGTTGCCACAAGAAAACTCGTCTTTCTCTTGCTATTGGGTAGATGCTGAGACAAGATGGTAATGTTTATTCCCAAAGCAGGAGACATTAATCTTATAATTAATTTTTATTTCAATGGTTTTATACTTAATAATGACTATCAAATTATTGCTTGTAGCTGCTTGGTTCTATGTGTTGGATGTGGATGTGACAGGGTTAACTCAGTATATCTTTGTATAAGTTTATGCTGTTTATGTTAGATTATATTTGATTCCAGTGTGTAAATGGCATTTTTCACCTATGACAATTATTATTTTCAGTTAAATATGTAAAGGCTGATTCATATATATAGTAAGTGTATAGTACAATTGATCTTTATCTCATTAAATATATGATAAAGGGAATTTTTATTATGGCCTAATGAAATGGAACATTAAAGAGATTCAAAAAAGCTCTGGCAGGATAGCTCAGTTGGTTAGAGCATCATCCCAAAGCACAGAGGTTGCTCGTTTGATCCCCAGTCAGGGCACATACAGGAGCAGATTGATACTCTTGTTTCTTTCTCCCTCTCCCTTCCTCTCCTCATTCTCTAAAATCAATACAATAAACAAACAAACAAAAAGGTAATGTAAATAAAAAAGATTTTAAAAGAAAGACTATATTATGATTAAAGGTACATTTAAAGGATTTACTAGTTATGATTCTAGAGGGGCTTTCAGTTGTGTAGTATGGACATTGCAAATGGGATGTGTAGCAGTTATATTGTTAAGAGGATAGGATATTAGCAAATTTAAGAAAAAAATCAGCGAGAATCATAAATCTCAACTCAAAATAATTTCTGGGTTAGTGTCAATATTGTTAATGTTCTATATCATATGTGTACTTTATTGTATTTCTACAACAGCCAATAGATTTGAAATAGACATTTACTCACTTGAGACTTGGGTAAGTGAGCAAAAATAAAGCCCAGAATTCATGCTGAGCAAACAAAAATCACTTCTTCCTTAAGAAGACAGCATGGTGTAAGGGGTTGGGGGGAGATTACCAGCTTTGATCAACCAGAGTTTGAATCCTTGTTCTACCATTTACTTTATCTTCAACTCTGGACCCTCAGATTCCTGTTTGTAAATCTGGGAAGAATTCTGAAGAAGAAATTGGATAAGGGAGTTAATACATTGCCAGGGTTGAGGACTTGGAGAAGTTTGAATCTTAGCTTAAGTTTTTCATCCTTCAGTATACCGTAAACAAGAGAAAATAAAACATATTTAAAGATGTTTTGACGATTGTGAGATAGCACATGTCATATATTAACAGTAATAAAGCTTTGAGAAAGAGAGTCATGGAGCTACCCCTTTTGTATAAGGGAAGTCAGGGAAAGCTTTTTGCTAAATGTCAGATGGGCAGATTCTTAGGAAAGTATGGATTGTGACTTGCAGAATCCTGGAGGAAGAGTAGTTTTGAGCAGAGAGGAGAGCTGGCATGAAGGCCCAGGAACAAATTCAGGCTTGGTGCGTTCAAGGCAAGGAGACAATGTGGAAGGATCAGCATCGGAATGAGCAAAAGGAAAAATACAGGCGGAGAGTAAGGACAGAAGAGCCGAGGACCAGGCCACATATGTTCTCATAGACAGACAGTAATGGTGAGGCTTTGCTAGGTGTGTGGGAGCAACTGATTTTCACACGGAAGACTGATTATTAGAAATCAGGATTTAAATGCAAAACTAGTTAGGAGACTGTTACCCAGGTCCAGGCAGGGGGCCATATTGGCAGGACTAAGGGGATGGTGGTGCGTGGAGCAATTGGATGTGAAGGAGAAATAAATGAAAGATTTGTAATTTGGGCCTGAGCAACTGGAAGAGTACAGATTTTTTAAGAGGAGAAAATTATAGTAGGGGCACATTGGTGAAGAGGAGATCAAGAACTTTATTTTCAACAATTTCCATGTACCAAAAGCAAAGATTGAAACAGTTATAAATGTTAAGTGCATGTCAGTGGTTTTAATGTAATCATTGTTGTGTGAAATGTCAATGATTTCAGTTAACTTTTTTTTTAATTCTCCTTTATGAATTTTAGTCTAACTTTATATGGAATAACAGTCTCAGGAATTAAAAGAAGTAAAGCAACTGCTAAGTCTTTCAAAATATTTCCAAATCAATTTTATGAACTACTAAGGAGCAATTACACAGTTATATAAAAAATTTATGCACAACTAGATTCATTAGCTTTTATATACTAATTATGGACCAGATGATATTTGAACACCAATTTGATAAAGACTAAAAGTAAAAGAGTTATGAAGCCATTTAAAACTTCCTAAATGTCAAATAATTCTATTAGTTTTTATGTAATTAATATTCCATTGCTGATTTCAAAAGGTAAATACCATTATTCTTTTTGACAGTTATTTTAAAAAGGGCAATATTTTTTATCTTACATTTCATACTGGAATACCACAGTATGTAGTAAGCTTAAAGACCAGTTTCTATGATGGTAAAAATTGTCTTACTTTGAAAAAAAAAAAAAAGAACATAAAATTTGTTTATTATTTTATTTATTTTCTAGTTATCTTGCTATCTTGCCATCTAGTAATTGGGTGAGCTATACTGTTCCTATTGTTAGAACATTTAATTAATAAAGCATAATGGTGTTCTTGTAGAGTAGGACTTAGGTAGAACATAAGTAAGCATCAGCTTAATCCTCAGAATAAAATTTGATTCCCAGCATTGCCAATGATTAGCTACATAATATTTTATCAGTCATTTTGTTCCTTAGAGCTTAGTTTTTCCATCAAAATGTGCATTGACTTCATAGTTATTTTTGGAATTCAATGAGATATAATATATAAATAACTTAACACCATACTAGAGATACAGAAACTGCCCAATAAAGGGTGGTTGCTATTAGTACTTATTGTTTTGTTTTTACTGTTGTTGTTATTATTATTATTATTATTATATATTTTGAAGACTCTGTCCTATCTATAACATTTTTAATTATCAAAATTCATTCATGAACATCATAGGATTAAACAGCTAAAATGTCTTGGTAGGGAGAACTTTTTAGCAGTTAGGATTTATTTATCCTGTGAGAGAAATAGAATCTTTAGACTAAACTAGCAAATCAAATACAATGAAGGCATTTTCTTTTCAAGAGAGTTCCTCTGATATTTGAAATAAATAAAGCCTGGGAAGTTTTTGTGTTCCCTTGGTGCTGTATGTGAATAACTGAAAAAATTGGATAATATCATATTTTACCTGAATAAAATAAATGTTTACGGATTTCAAGCCTTCCTGATTCTAAAGAAGTCACCCAAAGACAACTTATATATTTGTTAACACTTTTTAAAGATAATAGCAGATAATAGCACACAGTTTTAACAACAGCAAGTTTCAACAATAACACACGTATGCATAAACACACACAAACAAACTTCAGAAATGTAAGTTCATTCCCACTTAAGAGGATTGGCCTTTCTCTTTTTTATCTGCATGCCAGCAAGCAAATTTTGAAATACAGTGATACTTTGTTGACACTAGACTAATCATATTTAGAAACAATTGAAAGGACACTGAATTTAATTTTTTTCTCTCTACGTTAATAGAATTGAAGTACGTAATATGACTCAGCAAATTGATAAAGAAGATTAGTTTTCACAAGTTATTTTTAAAAATAGGTAGGTACAATATATTAATATTTTTAAATATACATTCTATAAATATGCTTATTATTTTCTCAGGAGGCTGTAATAACCTTTTTGGCCCAGTTATAAACCCCTAAGAGAGGTAAATATCAGCACTGAACTAAGTACTTTTGAGTCCCATGTTTGTTTGAAAATAGTAACAGCAGTTCGAGTTTCTCCCAGAGGTATATTTCTTTAGCTACACATCTAAATATGTCTAATTACAGGATTGCTCTTTGTGCCTCGTGAATGTTGATACTAAATACTGTTTTCCATTACCACCATATTCTTATTTTAGAGCTTTTAAAGTGTACTCTACCCAATAAAATATCTGTGGAAACGATCTTTTTAGATTGAGTGAAATGTTTTCCATTGATAAAGGTTGAAAGGCACAATGTTTTCTTTTTTAATAAACAATGCTTAGGGCATCTGACCTAAGACATTTTAATAACTTACTTTCAAAAAAATATTATCTAGGCCTGACCTGTGGTGGCGCAGTGGGATAAAGCGTCGACCTGGAACACTGAGGTCGCCGGTTCGAAACCTTGGGCTTGCCTGGTCAAGGCACATATGGGAGTTGATGCTTCCTGCTCCTCCCCCTTCTCTCTCTCTCTGTCTCTCTCTCTCACTCCTCTCTCTCTAAAAAAATCAATAAATAAAATTTAAAAAAAAAAAAAAAGTAAAAAATTATCAATTAAAAAAAAAAATATTATCTACATTCTACTTTATCTGACTGGGGAAAAGTGAGTGATAACAACTGATATATTACATAATACTTTACAGTATACTAAGTACTTTTAAAGTAAATTATTTTATTTAAACCTGAGCAAATTATTGATATGTGATCTATCTATCTATCTATCTATCTATCAATCTATCACCTATTTCTTTATCTATAAATAGCAGTAAATAGCAGATACAAGGCTTAACTATTTGAAATCTTTTGAGCCTCACAGTTTTTATTTTTTATAGTTGCATTAATTTTTCCAGAATACTTTTGGACTCTTCAATGACTGAACAAATTCTAAGAAATTATTTTAAAAATTAAAATGGGCATATACATTTGTAAAGTATGAGTAATTTGTTTATTTATCATCAGCTGAATAAAAATTTTGTTAGTTAATAATTTAGTTAAAATAAATTAGTATGTCAACCATATATAATTATAACTTAAATTTTAAGTTTAAAGTAAACGAAACTATGTCTTTAAGAATTTCCAACCTGGCCGGTTGGTTCAGTGGTAGAGCATCTGCCTGGCGTGTGGATGTCCCGGGTTGGATTCCCGGCCAGGGCACACAGGAGAAGCGCCCATCTGCTTCTCCACCCTTCCCCCTCTCCTTCCTCTCTATCTTTCTCTTCTCCTCCCTCAGCCAAGGCTCCATTGGAGCAAAGCTGGCTCCGGGTACTGAGGATGGCTCCATGACCTCCACCTCAGACACTATAATGGCTCCAGTTGCAACGGAGCAATGCCCCAGATGGGCAGAGCACTGCCACCTAGTGGGCATGCTGGGTGGATCCCAGTCAGGTGTATGTGGGAGTCTGTCTCTCTGCCTCCCCGTTTCTCACTTCAGGAAAATACAAAATAATAATAATAATTTTGAAGTAAAATGAGGCTTTTGAGTTTATATAATTAATAGAGTAAAAGATTAAGGACAGTGAAGTCACTTTCCCATTAAATTCTACTGTGTTGTTTCATTTCAGTTCAAAAGTATAGACTCTGAAAGATACATTGATATAAAAGGGATTGTCGATGTAAGAATGTCCAAAGCTGTAGAAAATTTTCATAAACGTTTATTTGAGCCAAATAGGATATTCGTTGAAGCAAAGATATCAACAGACTTTTAAAAAGCTTTCTCGAATAGCAGTTTGCAGCTACTTTTATGCATTTTGCTATGTCAGAGATGAAGTTAGGAAGGCTAAAGGAAGGTGGGAGAAAAGATGGTGGGGACTGGAATACAGGGAAGTTAACCAGATCCCATGCTCCCGTGAGTCCACGTGGTTATGCCTCCCAGATGTCTGAGAAAGGAGATCACTCTCTGCCTGGCCTGCAGTGTCGCAGTGCATAAAGCGTTGACCTGGAACGCTAAGGTTGCCAGTTTGAAACCCTGGGGTTGCCTGGTCAAAGCACGTATGGGAGTTGATGCTTCCTGTTCCTTCCCCTCTTCTCTCTCTCTCTCTCTCTCCCTTCTCTCTTTAAGATGAATTTTTTTTAAAATCTTAAATAGAGGTTCACACTGCCATTTCCAAGGTATGTAAACTTAGATGCACAAGAACAATGGACAAAGAGAAACATTTTACTAAAGCAGTTATAATCCTGGGCCGCAGCAGCCCACCATTTATGAATCTATAATCAGATCGCTGTGTGAGGTTGCTTTACATAGAATCCTTTTTTTCACCTGCATAATAACAACCAAAAATGTCTGTTTGCTGATTTTTAAAATAAGTAGAGACAGTTTACTCAGATTTTCTATAATTTCCTAGAAGTTATATTGGCAAGGGAATTGAAACAAATTGAAAACTCTCCTGCTGATTATCTTTAAAAGAATGAAGAACAATGAGAAACGGATTCCTCACAAGATCCAAGTTATAGTTTTTAGCCATATCACAGAAAAAGTATTGCCAACTAAATGTTTCTTTAATGCAGATTAGACAATATTTGATCTCCCCCTCCCCCCAGGAAATCATTTTTAGAGGCTTTATTTTCATTTAGCAAGTCTATAGAGTGTGAAAACCTTTTTTAAAAAACCCAGTTTTCTATGTCTAGGGCTGCATTTTAATTTTTAAAATAAGTAAGAACATGGCCCTGGCCGGTTGGCTCAGCGGTAGAGTGTCGGCCTGGCGTGCGGGGGACCCAGGTTCGATTCCCGGCCAGGGCACATAGGAGAGGCGCCCATTTGCTTCTCCACCCACCCCACCCTCCTTCCTCTCTGTCTCTCTCTTCCCCTCCCGCAGCCGAGGCTCCATTGGAGCAAAGATGGCCCGGGCGCTGGGGATGGCTCCTTGGCCTCTGCCCCAGGCGCTAGAGTGGCTCTGGTCGCAACCGAGTGACGCCCCGGAGGGGCAGAGCATCGCCCCCTGGTGGGCAGAGCATCGCCCCTGGTGGGCGTGCCGGGTGGATCCTGGTTGGGCGCATGCGGGAGTCTGTCTGACTGTCTCTCCCTGTTTCCAGCTTCAGAAAAATACAAAAAAGAAAATAAGTAAGAACATGGATGTTTCTCCCTTGAAGTTTTGGGTTAGATGCAGTCAAAGTGGTAAAGTATAAGTTGATATTATTTAAGAAATCAGGTGGTCTTTTCCTCCCCTCCCCCCCATGTCCTAAAAATAAGAAATAATGCCCAATTTTCTCTTTGTTCTGGCCAAACATATTTCTCTTTGACAACTCATGGAGATAGAGCTCTAGAACTTCAGAGGAAAAGAGATTTTAGAAAACAGTTCACTAAAACCAATAAAAGAGCAGAGAACTGAAATATCCTTCCAAGGTCACAGTGTAATTTCTTGGACAAACTCAAGTATAATAGCTGTTCCTATGATCCTCATTCTTTCCATTAGATATGGGAAGCCTTAAAATGAATGAAATGCATAGTCACTGTTAGCTTGTGACATCAGAATACTTACACAAAGGAAGAAATCATTCGGTGAGGGATGCCTATTGAGCAGAGTGTATCAGTGTTGAAGGCATGGATTGGCAGTTTAAAAAGTTTTAAGTGTGTCACCAGATGATGGAGATGTTAAGTAAATTCACTTGGAGTTCAAAGCATAAGTTAATTTAAATTATTCTAGAAAGGATATGAGGTCAAGAGTAAGATTTTGGTCTTGATCCATAATATAAAGAAAATTTTAAAGTACATATATTTAAATTGTATATATATATTTTTTATTTAGGAGGCAATGTTTAATAATTGAATTGGGTTCCTCATATCTTCCAAGTTTTCAGAAGTTATCCCTATTTTATATAACATAGCTAAGAAGAAACACCATAGGATTTTATTTATTTAGATATAATGACATCAAAGCAAAGCCTTATTTAAAAATACATATCGCCTGACCAGCTTGAGCTGGTTGCCGGCTAGAGCGTGGACTCATCTGGCTTGAGCACAGGCTCACCAGTTTTTGTTCAGGGTCGTTGGCTTGTGCGTGGGATCGTACACATGTCCCATGGTCGATGGCTTGAGCCCAAGGTCACTGGCTTGAGCAAGGGGTCACTCGCTCTGCTGTAGCCCCCCAGTCAAGGCACATATGAGAAAGCAATCAATGAACAACTAAAGGTGCCGCAACGAAGAATTGATGGTACTCGTCTCTCTCCCTTCCTGTCTGTCTGTCCCTGTCTGTTCCTCTCTCTGACTCGCTCTCTCTGTCTCCGTCAAAAAAAACAAAAACAAAATACATGAGTATCAATTGATTCAGTTAATCATTGATTTGATGCACAAAGCCAAACCAGTTTTAATATTCCCTAGACTATACAATTCCAAAAGGAATATATGTATTTATGTAACCACTTTATATAACATGTTATATATTCATTGATTTACATGCTTATTTTAAGTGTTTACTTCTAGAAATACATGTTTTAACCTTTACGTTTATTCTTCACTGATACTCTATTATAGATTTTTTTTTTTTGTTCGAACATAAATCACATCAGAACATCTCAAAATGACTAGCTAGCTGCCTTATTCGGCATATTTAAGTTTTATGCAGTTGTTAAAAAATTATGGGTATGAGAGATAGGGTTTAATGGATAAGTTACACAAGGAATAATGTCAAGTGACTCAGCTTGTCAGAAATGTTAAGTGCCCTTCACACATCCCTAAGGCTGGAGAATGTCATTTCACACCACTGCCAACCTATTTAGAATTAAGTCAAGGAATGTGTCGTGCTTTTATCCCCGTTTACATTGGGACTTACAATAAACGTTTCTGATAATATGCTATACAGATACGTAAGGCTACAGGAGTACTTTTTCTTGCAGAATATCTTTTCTTTTGTTTACAGAAATAAAATGATATTGAAATGGTCTTGCAGATAATATAGGGAAATTATTTAATTACAGAAGTTAAGAAACTAAGATTTGGATTCATTAAATTACTTACTCAAGTTATCCCTCTATGTTGTTGGGAGAGTCAAGGGCAAATTCTTGTACCTGATTTCTAGGGCTGGTATTGTTCCACTGTGCCATCTGCAGGCTTGTATGTTCATAGCTGTTAAATGTCCTGTTTAATATCATGGGGTTCTTTTCATCTCTCTCAGATTTTTTTTTTATCTCTTAATTTTGTTATATCTGACCTCTCCTATCCCATTCTCCCCCAATGCGTTTTTACTTTCCAAGCTTTCAACACTTGGAAAGGGTACACATTAGTTCCTAATTCATCTTGTTAGTGTAAGAAAAGTCAGTCCGAAACTTGTAGAGAATTTTTATGAGTTTGAGTTGATTGAAGCCAAACAGAGGATATGCCTAGAAGCTAGATCTCAACAGACTGAATAAAATTTTTCCTAGTATGACAGTTTGCACTTTTATTTCAGGGATTCAAAATTAAGGAGATAATGTAAGGAGGATTACATGAAGGTGGGAGAAAGCAAGTTGGGGGTTGGATTACAGAATAGTTAACAAGATTATGTGATCTTTCCAGGGTGGTTATGCTTCTGCGGGGTCTGGAAAAGAGACATTTTAAAGGTGTGTTAACCTAGATGCACAAAAACAAGTACCTAGAACGGTACTTGCTAAAGGGAAAGATTAACTGAAGAAGTTATATGCCTTGGGGGGGTGCCTATTCCCTTTAGCCTGCCTAGTTAGCAATTTATGATCAAATTACTCTGTGATGTTACTTTAAGTTAAATTTATTACTGTACCCTTTTCAGCAACAATCTACTTCATATTTTTATTGCTATATATTGAAGCTTCCCAACCTTTAGTAGAATTTATCTACTTTTTTTCTTGAATTATCTTGGAGCTCTATAAACAAAACATGTATAATCTATGAAAAACAGAATGAATATTGTTGAAAATATGCAGTAGAATTAAAATTAGTAGAAATTTTAAAATGTTAAATTTAAAAAAGCTTAATTTGAATTTAGCCTTTAACTTCCAAGAACAAATCTTAACGCTACATGTGCTGAAATCTCTCCAATAAAACAAATTATAAACTTTTAGTTAATACCCTTTATTGCCCTTCTTTGTAGCCAAACTACTGAAGATATTTTTGTACTTTCTATTTTCACTACTCAAGTCTGCACAAATCTTGTGTAGACATCATCCATTCTTGCTATGGGCTCTGGTAATCTTCATCTCACTTTCTTCAATAGACATTTTTTAACCACATCTTACATGAAGACCCTACAGGATTCCTTATATTGGGATACTTTTTTATTTATTTATTTATTTATTTATTTATTTATTTATTTATTTATTTATTTATTTATTTTTGTATTTTTCTGAAGCTGAAAACGGGGAGGCAGTCAGACAGACTCCCGCATGTGCCCGACCGGGATCCACCTGGCATGCCCACCAGGGGGCGATGCTCTGCCCATCTGGGGCATTGCTCTGTTGTGACCAGAGCCATTCTAGCACCTGAGGCAGAGGCCATAGAGCCACCCCCAGCGCCCGGGCCAACTTTGCTCCAATGGAGCCTTAGCTGCAGGAGGGGAAGAGAGAGACAGAGAGGAAGGAGAGGGGGAGGGGTGGAGAAGCAGATGGGTGCTTCTCCTGTGTGCCCTGGCCGGGAATCGAACCAGAGACTCCTGCACGCCAGACCGATGCTCTACCACTGAGCCAACTGGCCAGGGCTATTGGGATACTTTTTAAAACATATTGCTTTCTTAGCTTCTATGATACCATATGTCTGGCCGCTTCTTCTCTATCCTCCCCTTCAACATTATTCTTCTTTATCCAGAATAGCTTAAGAATCATTACTAGGCCCTTTTACTGTGAGCTTTCTTAATCTCCTTTGTAAATTCAAAATTTTACATATAATCCAGAAGTCTTCTCAAATGCAGGGTAATTTATCCAACTACCCCACTGATATCTCTTCTTTCATATTTTGAAAGTATTTCAAACTCAGGACACTCAAAACTGAATTTATGATTTTTTGCTTTTTTTTATTGATTTGAGAGAGAGGAAAGGGGAGAGAGAGAAGCATCATTGCTCCACTTAGTTGTGCATCCATTGATTGCTTGTCATGTCCCCAAGGTGGAACCAGCGCTCTCAGGATTGAACCCAGTGACGTCAGTGTTCCAGACTAGAGTTATCTACTGTGCCACTAGCCAGGGTTGAAGTTATTATTTTCTTCTTCAAACTTGATGCTATTTTAATAATCCCCATATTAGAGTAGATGGCAATTCTACATCATTATACAAGTTACGGTCCCTAAGCCACCTCACTGGCTCCTTCTCACTCAATCATTTGCCTTCTGTGCCTGATCCTGTACTGAGTGTTTAAGTGGCTCATTGTTTTTTGTTGTTTTGTTTTGTTTAGTTTTTACAAAGACAGAGAAAGTGACAGGTAGGAACAGACAGATAGGAAAGGACAGAGATGAGAAGCATCAATTCTTTGTTGTGGCACCTTAGTTGTTCATTGATAGCTTTCTCATATGTGCCTTGACCGGGAGGCTACAGCAGACCAAATGACCCCTTGCTCGAGCCAGCACCCTTTTTTTTTTTTGACTTTCAAATATCTTTTATTGGTTAGAGAAAACTAAAACAAAACGAATCCATAGTACCATGTAATGATGATAAGGTAGATATAATTGTTCTTTTTTTTTTTTTTTTTTTTAAATAAATTTTTATTAATGGTAATGGGATGACATTAATAAATCAGGGTACATATATTCAAAGAAAACATGTCTAGGTTATTTTGTCATTAAATTATGTTGCATACCCCTCGCCCAAAGTCAGATTGTCCTTCGCCACCCTCTATCTAGTTCTCTGTGCCCCTCCCCCTCCCCCTAACTCTCCCCCTGTCCTCCCTCCCCCCACCCCTGGTAACCACCACACTCTTGTCCATGTCTCTTAGTCTCATTTTTATGTTCCACCAATGTATGGAATCATGTAGTTCTTGTTTTTTTCTGATTTACTTATTTCACTCCTTATAATGTTATCAAGATCCCACCATTTTGCTGTAAATGATCTGATGTCATCGTTTCTTATGGCTGAGTAGTATTCCATAGTGTATATGTGCCACATCTTCTTTATCCAGTCTTCTATTGAAGGGCTTTTTGGTTGTTTCCATGTCTTGGCCACTGTGAACAGTGCTGCAATGAACATGGGGCTACATGTGTCTTCACGTATCAATGTTTCTGAGTTTTGGGGGTATATACCCAGTAGAGGGATTGCTGGGTCATAAGGTAGTTCTATTTGCAGTTTTTTGAGGAACCACCATACTTTCCTCCATAATGGTTGTACTACCTTACAGTCCCACCAACAGCACCCTTGGGTTTAAACTGGTGAGCCTTGCTCAAACCAGATGAGTCCACACGCAAGCTGGTGACCTCGGGGTTTCAAATACTCTATCCACTGCACCACCGCCTGGTTAGGCGACTTACTGATTTTTAGTTCTCATAACCACATGAGTTAGATATTATTCTACCTTGTACTCACTGTATCCAATTCATTACTATATCATTTCAGTTTTGCCTCTTAAGTGGCTCCTAAAGCCATCTTTTTATTCCATTTTTCCCAACTTCTATCTGATTTATGCTCCTGGAATCTCTCAACTTACATTTCCCAAATAATTTCACAGATCCCTTCACTGGCTGTTGCTCATTTTCAGTCGGTTGCCAGAGCGATGTTTTCGAACAGATCTATAATCACCTCACCTATATATAAATATATATGCACACTTCCTGATATCTCCTTAAGAATGCCATACAGACCCTGTGTGATCTGTTGCCCACCTGACTCCCCAGGCTCACTGAGCTAACTTTTCTCTACTTTTTTTTTTTAATATTTATTTATTTTTATTTTTTTGCATTTTTCCAAAGCTGGAAATGGGGAGGCAGTCAGACAGACTCCCGCATGCACCCAACCGGGATCCACCCAGCACACCCACCAGAGGGCGATGCTCTGCCCATCTGGGGCGTCACTCTGTTGCATCCAGAGCCATCCTAGCGCCTGAGGCAGAGGCCACAGAGCCATCCTCAACGCCCAGGCCATCTTTGCTCCAATGGAGCCTTGGCTGCGGGAGGGGAAGAGAGAGACAGAGAGGAAGGAGGGGCGGAGGGGTGGAGAAGCAGATGGGTGCTTCTCCTGTGTGCCCTGGCCGGGAATCGAACCTGGGACTCCTGCACGCCAGGCCAACGCTCTACCACTGAGCCAACCAGCTTTTCTCTACTTTTTATTGCCTGTATTCTGCCCTTTCTTCAGATGTCCGTTCAATTGTGTCTTTAGTAGGAAAGCCTGGTCTGATGTCTCTTCAGAAGTTGGTGTGCCTCTTGCATACTTCACCATACATCTTTTCTTTGTAGTATTATTCCAGTTGCAATTTAAAATCTGGGAGATTACTCTCACAATATTTTTTCCCCAACATTGTTCACTATACAAGTTTGTGTTTTGTGTTTGTCTTTTCTGAGAATTTTGTCACCTGAAGTAAGAATTATATATGTTTTATAGAAGAAATTCATCATATATTTTTTAATAAAGGAATATATATATCTTCTGGTCTTTCTCTAAATTTACACATACATGCAAAACATTACACATGCACACACATCATATTATTCTCACACATGAATACCTGCTCTTGCATATACTCCCCATACATACATGTAAATTATTTGTAATAATAAAACAGAAATTGTTATAATCTGATTTTCTTATTATATCTATAATACCTATTTTTACTAATAATGTTATTTTATTAATACCCATGCCAAAATGGCCACATATTATTCCACTATGTGAACATGACAAGATATATTAAATCAGTTTCCTCTTACTTTACAATTAGAGTTATACCTTGGGTAAAATCTTTTGATATTAAGTTTTGCTTATATCTATAATTAGTTCTAGAGAAAAATCTAGAGGTACAGGAGAATGATGAGATACTGGCAGTTTTTATTTGAAGAGCAATTATCATTTGTCAGAGAATGTGCTAAAATCTACAAGTGTATAACCACCCTGTGATATGGTTATTATGATCCCCATTATATAGAAAGGTGAGCTAAGACTCATAGCACAAAAGAAGTTACTGAGATTATATAACAAGCAAGTAGCAGTCCAACAATTTGAGTGCTGGATTGTCTGATTATAGTAAGACTTGTTACTAATAGACTATATACTCTTTAAAAATTTTTTGGTTTAGTGTCAAGTGCCCTCCTGAAGTTTTATATTAGTCTATACTGCTGCACTGCCATATCTATGCTATCATCATCATTATTATTGCTGTTATGGAAAATGTTTAGCCATTTAAAGATATATGAATTAATATTAATATGCTCCTATATGTTTGAATACATGTTCCAATAGACTTACTTTTTCTGAGTTTTCTAGTCTTAGATGTTTTATCATGTTATAATGGTATAATTATTTAATATAATTGAATCATCAGAGCTCTTTCCATATTAAGGACCTTAACTGTGTATCTTATATTTTGCAAATATTTTCCCACTTTGTCAAAATTCTTTTAATTTTGTTTGTGTGTTATGTATGTGCACTTGTGGGTGTACTTTTAATGTTGTAGTCATTTTAACTCTTTATAACCAAATAATTTAAGACCATAAGCTTTTACATATTTGAGATTTGACTTTTGAAAACATTTTAATGATAAAGGTTAAATAATTCTTGAAAGAAATGTGCTTTAAATATAAATTATATATATGATTTGTTATATAAGTGTACGCAGATGAAATCTATTTTAGATGTGTCTTGCTGAATAAAAATGTCTTAGAGATAGGAATAGCGAAAGGTTTTAGAAATAGAATGAATGTACACATGCATTGAATTTAGAGCAAAATGAATAGAAAGTTACACAGAACCATAATTTATAAAGATATATAGCTATATTATAAATTTTAAAATATGTTAAAAGCTTCTGTTGAATGATTATTTTTAAAAAGAATATATATTTATATATGTATTCTTATATATATATAATATATATTATTGATATAAACAAAATTGGTGTTATAAAAAGTTCATAAAAATGGATGGCAGAATATCTAAGAGATCTGAGTTTTGAGTTTTAATAGTGGTTTTATTAATTGTGGTATCAGTGTTTTGCTAAAATCCAATGATTATTGCTATAATAAACAAGAAAAAGATAAAATTTTAAAAGATAAAAATTTTAAAAACCAATGAACTATAATAATAGGAGTATAAAATAAGTCAGAAGTGGCAATTACTTCATGAATTTGACAGTTTATTAGATGTACCTCCCAAAGGTATTTCGCCCTCACCTCAATATAATAAATTATTCAAATATATCCTGTTTAACCTAAAACTTGGTAACATTAATAATGTGGTTATTTCACTCTGATGTTCCCTGTGAGAATGAATGCTTTGTCCTGAAATCCTTCATATTCCCACTGTAACTCAACCACTATAACTAGATCCATAGTAGTAAATAAATATATGATTGTTTATTTTTCAAAGAAGTTTAAAAAAACTTCTTTGTTTCTATACCTTCTCCATCCAAGGGAAAAAACCCTAAGTCACTGGTCCCCAACCTTTTTTGGGCCACAAACCCATTTAATGTCAGGAAATATTTTCATGGACTGGCTTTAGGGTGCAATGAATAAATGCACAAAATAAAATTATGCGACCAGCATAAAAACTGTGGTATTTTTAAATATAATTGTCAAACTTACGAGACAAGTATCAAGAATGAGTCTTAGATGGATGTATTATTTTTAAAAATAAAACATTGTTCAGACTTAAGTATAAATAAAATGGAAATAAAGTAAGTTATTTATTCTTTCTCTGTGGACCAGTATCAAATGGCCCACGGACCGTTATCGGTCCATGGCCTGGGGGTTGGGGACCACTGCCCTAAATACTTCCATGATTATAGACTTGTCCCTGAATGCTTGTGACACCCGGAGCTTATTTAATGCCAAGCTCTACAAAGTCTCAATCCTAGTTACTTTGACTCTTATGCCTTCAGAGACCAAAGCTTCACCCAAGTAAACTAATAACTAGACTGTGAGAGAAGCATATACTTACTTTGTTGAGAACCACCATATGTTTTCTTCACAACTGTATTTGCTACAGTATGTTCTGTCTCCTTAAATAGAGTATGTACTTCCTGGAACTTGTGAACTAGAAGAACTACCATTTTCATTCTGTTCACCCACTTCCTGTCATAGTCATATACTAAAATCAGCACCCTCACTCTCTGACTTCTATTCTCTATCCTTTTAGTTCTCTCACTCCTTCACTCCTAAACTCTGATTTGACATTTTAGAGATCTCATGTACTTGACCCCTGCATTTGCTTTCATTGCTATCAGCGTTTTCTTGGACTAAATTTTTTGCTCAATGCAGAACCCATAGTTACTTACTTGATTATATCTTCATCCAGTCTGTTGCTTTTTCATTTGCTGTATCTGTCTCGAAAACCCCAAACATAAGTCAAACTCATCCTCACTACTTTTATTATCTTCACACCTTCATCTAAACCAGTGATCCCCAACCTTTTTTGGGCCACGGACCAGTTTAATGCCAGAAAATATTTTCACGGACTGGCCTTTAGGGTGGGACGAATAAATGAATCACGTGACCGAGACATGCTTCAAGAGTGAGTCTTAGACAGATGTAACAGAGGGAATCTGGCCATTTTTAAAAAATAAAACATCATTCAGACTTAAATATAAATAAAACAGAAATATTGTAAGTTATTTATTCTTTCTCTGTGGACCAGTACCAAATGGCCCACAGACCGGTACTGGTCCGCGGCCCGGGGGGTTGGGGACCACTGATCTAAACTACTAATGGCCCTTGGGAAAATTGTGTATAACTTGAATAACTCTACAAAATTACATATGAGTATGGTTATATTTCATATCATACAAATGATTCAAGATGGTGCTTATAGCTTAATAAGAGAAAATATAGGATCTTCTAGAGGTTTCTCTCACTCTCCATTTTTCAACATCACTAGTTTTAAACAATTCCAAAGTGGTTCAGTCCTCTTTATCCTAAGAACTTGTTTGTTGTTGTTATTGTTTTAAAGAAATAAGGGTTATTATCACAGTTTTTTTCTAGTTTCCCATATACACAGTTATCTTTCTGAAAGTCTACCAGATAAGGCCTACCAGTGTGGGGTTGACAAGGGGTATACCAACTCATACATTCAAATATTTTTCCGAGTTCCTCATGTCCTTATATAAAGGCAAGACTGTATTTTTTTTCATATCCATAAAAATATAACCTTTCTGAAGCCATCCCCTTTTGGTCCATTGTGGGCAGCATTTAATGAGTGAGGTGAGAATGGAAGCCAAGCAAGGAACCGCTAGCAGAGCAAAGGCAAGCAGGGAGAGAGATTCATAGACATGACAGGGAAAGAATGATACAGGGGAAGAGATGGTAGGGAAGGTAGAGCACAATAAGCAGGGCAGAAAAGAGCACTTTGGGTGTATTGGAGGAGACTGATAAAATGGGGTTGAGTAAGGCTGCTGGATGAAGTGATCAAAAAAGTAGAGACCATCATATTGAGAAGTTTTGTTGCAAAATAAGGCAGCTGTTCTATTTCCATCAATGGGCTCACAGTAACTACCCAACAAATGTTAATTTTATAACCACAATTGAATATTGAATCATCATTTGAGGAATGTTTTATAGTAGAGTGGATGAGGAGAGAGAACCAGGAAAAAAGTTCACTTGAGTATTTGTCCTTTTAACATTTGGTTATAGCAGATTGGAAAGAGCGTGGATGACTGTTGGGCAGATAAAATATATTATGCTCACTTTATTAAAGATGGCGCTGCCCACAAGGAGGCTGTCGCCCAGGTGATATTAATGTGTGTCTCTGTGGGCAGGTAGAATCCTTGTAGCCTGGGGCTTGGTTTTGGGATTAGGCCTTTCCCACCCGTTTTGATGTGGGGCGGCACAATCCAATCATGCCTCAGAGAAGTGTCTTTGTATTAGAGACTTCCCTATTTTGTATATTGGATTAAAGGTTGTGAAGCTACAATATAAAATGGGGGCAGAACGAGAGTTTGCTCTCTTGGTTACTGGGATGATTAGCATGAGAGAGCAGAGGAGCAGAGCAGAGAGCAGAAAGAGGCCATGTGGCCAGGAGAAGCAGTCAAGATGGCGGAGTGCTGAGTGAGATGCCAGTTTGTGTAGAGTTTGTATCTGGGATAAGGAAGGAGATGGGGAACTAAGGAGAATAAGGCTGGTGAGCTAGAAACCTTTGATTCTAGGAAACTCGGATAAGTCAGTAGCTTTGTGAGCACTGAATGTGAGTGGGTTTTGGAGCCCAGTGTGTGTTTTTACTTGCCCGCCGGGTGCAAGCTAGGATTAAAGATGACAGCCCATCAGTTTTTGGCTCCGTTGTTTCTTTACCGACTGTCCGAATCCAATGCGAACCTGCATGGGCCAGGCTGCTGTAGCCCTGTCCCTGGCTGCTGGCTTTACAATGACATAGCATAATATTCAATAAAGAGAAGCTGATGATAACATTCTTGTTTAGAAGTCTGAGGAGAAAGACAGGGCATTGCATCTGAAGTAAGCACTGGATTAAACGGAGATGTCTGAGAGTATGTGTGATGCATCTCATAGTATCAGCATCCAACTGTTTCTAACCTACCCAACTCTTACTTTGATCTATAGTAATATCTGTGTTTGACTACAAAGGTAAATATGCAGCCTTTCTAAGTCAGCTTACATATTACACTAACGCAAAACCTACCCGCTTGTCTCTGATACGATAAAATAAATGGACTTTTAAAAACGACCTTTCTCAAAGAAATTCTACTTCCGTCTGAGAAGGAAGTTTCATTTTGTTTCATCCTAGTAGCAAGGAATTGTAATAATTAGGTAAGTGGAGGTGCTAATATAATGTAATCTTACTTTTAAGTAAGAGAAAAATAAAGAACTTAATCATTAGGCAAATAAAATAGCTTAGATGAGTATCACAGGTCCTGATTTTACGTGTTTTTATTCTGCCAGATTCCATGATTCATATTAGGTTTAGTGGTTTCAGTAACAATCCTTATCCAAGAACATTTGAAATGAGGCAAGTCTGCGTGGTGGTTAGATAGATGGCAAAGCAGTCATATGTAAATAGTTTCCGAGGTCTTCACTTGAGAAGTTTATTTCCGTATTGAAACTTAATGGATACTATGGGACACTAATTAGCATTCTCTAAGAGTTCTCCAAGAGGAGTGGCATTGGAGTTGATGTGAATTGGCAGAAAGCAGCATAAATTGATTTGATCACTAAAAGGCCTTGCATTTGGGGCTTTTTTTTTTAAGTGGAAAATGGTTCCCCAATGAAAACATATATCATAGGAGAATGAGAGGAAGAGAAGATAAAGAAAATTGAATGTTCGTCACTGATCAATTATTCAGAATCAATTATGGTTTGCTAGGGAATGCATGCTGTGCCAAAGCCAAACCAAACTCAAGTAAGCATAAGAATTAATTACTTTCATGTTTGCATGAGGCTAGAGGAAAGAGGAGGTGGTATCAATTGGCAGAAGCTTACTGCTCTCTATGAGCTGAAAATAATTACGACACAAGGAGAAATCTTATTTCAGAATGTCAGGCATTGTGTTATTAAAAGAGAGATCCTGAATTCAGTTTATGAGAAGGACATGTAAATTTCTATAATTTCTTTCTAAAAACACTTACTTAGTGTATTAGGGTTCTCCAGAAAAAAAGAACCAATAGGGTGGAGATATATATATATATATATTACAATTATGTAAAAATAGATGTATTACAAAATATATATTATACAAATATATGTAAAACATTATAGATATTCATTATATGTATGTCTGTGTCTATGTATAATACATATACATATATCTATATATATTTTTTTCTATGGAGAGATAGAGATTTATTTTAAGAAATTGGCTCATGCAATTAGATTTTGAGGGCAGGCACAACTGAAATTCACAAGACGAGTTGGCAGACCTAAAGTTAGTATTGCAGCTGTGAGTCCAAAGGCCAACAGCTCAGGGCAGAATCTGTATGTAACCATCTGGAAAGCGGAATTCCTTCCTCTACAGGGACCTCTGTCTTTTTTCTTAAGGCCTTCAACTGATTGGATGAGGCCTACTCAGTTTTTGGAGAGCTGTCTGATTTATTCTAAGTCAACTGATTTAAATGTTAATCGCATATAAAATAATACCATTCCAGCAGCAGGTAGGCTGTGGTTGACTAGGCATTATAGCCAAGTTGATACATAAAACTAACCATCATCCTTGCTATACCCACTTATGGCTCAGGTGTTCTCTATGGATAAGAACCTTTCCCATTTTGATTGCTGCTTTTATAGATTGTTATAATCAGAAACGTCATATTCTCACAACCATATTTCAACTTAAGCAGGTATCAAATTTGACTCTAATAACACAAATGAGGAAACAGAATAATTAAAAACACATAATTCTTAAATTGTATTTTGCAATTCTCATTCAGTATCATAAAGAGTTTTATTAGCAGTCAATAAGGAAAAAAACATCTTAGTAAGAAAATATGTCCTTGGAGTTAGAATTAAAATGAGCCATTATTAAGGTGGATAGGCAGCCAAGTCTTCTTTATCATTAAATTGCAATTATTCCATGAATTTAAGATTGTAAGCAACTTTAACTGGAAGTAGTTTCACTTAGAGAAATAGGCAAAGTGTACCAATTATGATGGTAATAAATGATACTGTCTTTTTTTCTCTTTTGAAAAATAAATATCAAAATCATGCAAGGAATGAAATAGATCTATATCTCTCATGTAACCTATATCAAGATTAGAAAAAGAAAGAGAATAGTAATTTTCAGTTCCTGCCAAAGACCTTCCGTGGTGGGAAACTTCAAGGCTTTCCCCCTCATACCTTAAAAGAAAAAGGGCAGCCCTGCCCAGTTGGCATAGTGGTAGAGTATCAGCCTGGCGTGTGGATGTCCTAGGATTGATTTCTGGTCAGGGCACACAGGAGGAGCACCCATCTGCTTCTTCACTCCTATCTACTGTTGCTTCTCTTTCTCCCCCCACCCTTTTTCTCCTGCAGCCATGGCTCTATTGGAGCAAGTTGGCCCCAGGCACTGAAAATGGCTCCATGCTGCTTCAGGAGCTAAGAAGAGCTCAGTTGCTGAGCAATGAACTGGCAACCCAAATGGGCAGAGCATCACCCCCTAGCGGGCTTTCCAGGTGGATCCCAGTCCCAGTGTATTCGGGAGTGCAGATCACCACCCCCCTAGTGGGCTTTCTGGGTGGATCCTGGTCCCAGTGTATTCAGGAGTCTATCTCTGCCTCCCCTACTCCCACTGAATAAAAAAAAAAAAAAGGAAGGAAGGAAAAGGACAACAGTTCATATTAGTTGAATAGGGGTATATGTGTGTGTGTGTGTGTGTGTGTGTGTGTGTGTGTGTGTGTATGTGTAATCACTCACTATTAATTCATACATACATTGGAGGATGAACAATCCTGTCAGTATTTAAAAAGTCACCCCTGGTCAGTAGTGGTTTCCTTCATTGAGTGGAAAGAATTGTTTTGAGTGAAAAAAGACTGAAGAGTCTTATTTTTAGAGAGTGAATTGATTAACTATAATGCTAGAAAGGGACTGTTATATCAATTATTTGAAACATTTATAAACTAGCTTAATAAAAACACTCATGTTTGGAGTTAATGAAGCACCAATTCCCCTAACATAGTTGAGTAAAGGAAAGAAAGATCTCTTGCCAATAAAAATCGTGTCAGGTGATGCCCTTGACAGAACATCCCCCATTCCTGTCAGCCAGAGCTGTCATAAACAAACCACTGATGAGACAATGACAATAATTAACACTGTGTTAATGGGATATGGAGCCTCACAGTTATTTTTTCAGCTACAGTGAACTGAATGGATGCCAAGCAGTGCACATGGCTTAACATCATAGCATGTTTCTCTTTTATTTACTGTGGTTATGTTGGCTCTCTGTGTTAAAAATGACAAATATGCTGCTTTTGGGCTCAGGGGATGGTAGATAAGGGAACTAAATGCTGGAAATCCAACTACTGTCTTCACATTACCATTAATAATTTCTGGGGAGAGCCTGACCAGGTGGTGGTGCAGTGGCTTGAGTGTCAGACAGGGATGCAGAGGACCCAGGTTCGAGACCCTGAGGTCGCCAGCTTGAGCGCGGGTTCATCTGGATTGGCCAAAGCTCATCAGCTTGAACTCAAGGTCGCTGGTCTGAGCAAGGGGTTACTCGGTCTGCTATAGCCTTCCGGTCAAGGCACATATGAGAAAGCAATCAATGAACAACTTAGGTGCCACAATAAAAAATTGATGATTCTCATCTCTCTCCCTTTCTGTCTGTCTGTCCCTATCTATCCTCTCTAATTCTCTCTTTGTCTCTGTAAAAAAAAAGAAAGAAAGAAAGAAAGAAATTAAAAGATTTGGTGAGCATATGTATGAAAAGGGCCTGCCACATGGCAGGCACCTGTGTAAAAATTTTAAAAATCATAATTTCTGGGGAGAAATTGGCTTAATCTGGACTTAGATTAGATAAAACTATGGCAGTTTGGCCCTGTATTTGGATTATGATAGTAACTCTAGGGGAGAACTTTTTTTTTTTTTTTTTTAAATCAGAAGTTTGAACCAAAAGTTAAAATAATGAGAGGCAATGGATTTTATTAGAAATGCTGTCACTGACCAAATCAGGTTGTTATGTTATGGTATATGCTGGCTGCTTCAGCTCTAAGCAGCCATTTTGATGGTAATTTTTGTACATAAAAGGCATCATGTCTAGTAGAAGTCAGTGAACGAGCTGGGAAGCAGTCAAGGATAGCTTGGCACGTCGTTTCCCTGAAACTTTCCCTTTACAATAAATCTCTAGACTCATCATTGCAGTCTAACCTGCTTATTCTTTACTGTATTGTCAAGAGCATATCTAAGAGGTCTATCCCTCTTGGCATTGCTGCTTTTCAATAAGATATTTATGGAACACATGAATACTTCCTTAAGCCACACTTCAGGCTTAATAAATTTCACTTTCTATAAGGGGCAAACATGGTATGTCTAGACAGATTTCTTTTCTTTTCTTTCTTTCTTTCTTTCTTTCTTTCTTTCTTTCTTTCTTTCTTTCTTTCTTTCTTTCTTTCTCTTTCTTTCTTTCTTTCTTTCTTTCTTTCTTTCTTTCTTTCTTTCTTTCTTTCTTTCTTTCTTTCTTTCTTTCTTTCTTTCTTTCATTTTAGCTTCCCTGCTTGAACTCAAATCAAAGGAAATGACTGTATTACATAAAATGCATTCACTTGTGGAAATGAAAATGTTTTGATCTCTATTAAATACTGGAAATTAAAAAAGAAGTTTGAATGTACTCTGAAAAGTGAGATTATTTTTACCATCCTGAATGACAAATCTTTCTGAACAGGCTTTCCAGCAATTAGTCTTGCTCTAATGCTATTTCTACACTGGCAAGATGAAGTCTGTTACTTGCCAGATCTCTGGAGAATATGGTGCTTTCTGTACAGGCACCAGGATTTGTCCGAATGCCAGAGTATATGCTTGTACTTGGCCAGTGTGGAAACAACAGAAGAGGTCTGAAATATTCTAATTTTGATTGGATTAGTTGGGTGAATTCTCCCAGCAATCACTGCTTAACTTCTCTAAGGGTCACAAATTATTAAATATAATAAAGGAGATTTGGGGGTTATTTTGACTGAATATGCATTGTTTGGCATTACTGCAAGTCAAAAGAAAGTAAAATCATGGTGTGTTTTCATCTCAGAATCACAATTTAATTGAAGAAATTTATATGATACTTCAAAATCAATTCTTAGATAACTATTTTTACACATACTTTAATGTACAAGTGTGGGGTTTTTTTTATAGTCTCTTAAATACTTTTGTAAAACTTCCCTTAAAATACTTTGAAAAGAAATCCTATTTTTCTTGCCAGAATTCATGGTGGTTTTCATTAATTTAAAAGTTTTTTGTTAATATTGTCTTCATGTATCTCTCCTATCAAAAGGCAAGAATTTTGGCAGTTTTTTAAAAATACATTTTATTCGATTCAAAGGCTTCAAAATAGTCTGTTTCCTGTTTTGTCTCTTTATGAGAACTTCAAGAGAAAGGCCTTTTCAAAGAACACACTGTTGAATTAGATTTTCTTTGCCATTCTAGAAACATAATTTGGATGTCATCCCATAGTCTGATTCAATTAAAGCATGATCAACTCCTAATTTTCTTTTTTCTTGGGCCAAAATCAAACCTCACTTTTTCATGGTAGTAAATATATAGGACAATCCCTGTACATGGTGATCAATTTATTTTCTTCCTCAAACCTGAGTGCTTAGTTAGAAAATTAGTTAAGGATTATAATCTGGTTCAACATGGATTTAAAATGTCATCTTTGTTTCTATTAGAGAAATATTTTTTCTTATAATTGAAGGTACTTGTATTGATAATAAAATATAATCCTAAATTTAATATCAGATAAATTAAGTATTTTTATCTCATAGTATTTAGGTTTATGGCACTAAATAGAGGTATAGTTAAAAACTGAAAACTCAGGTAGAAATATAATTTTTTTTTTTTAAATTAATTCCACATTCCAAAAGGTTGGGACATTAAATTATTCTTACTTATAGTAATAGCTGCTAATATATTGTTTTATGCAGTAAAGTGTTTTGAAGCATAGTCTCAATATATTCTCAAAAGCTTGGGCCACTTTTATTTAAGAAATAGTAATGGTAATAGTAATGGTACACCCATTTTGCCAGTGAGATAATGAGGCATAGAAAAGTTAAAAAGTTTGTTCTGATTTGTGTATTTCATAAGTCTCAGATAAAACTCATAGACTCATATCTTTCTTACTAATTTCACCCTACCCTTGCTCATGTCCACCATGTGTGAACGTTAGTAGAATTCCCAGAGGTGCAGCATTTGTAGGCATTCCTCATCTCAGGATAACTTGCTGAAGTTTTTGCTCAAGTAGCTCTAAATCTTTTTTCTTGCTATTAGACTGGGGCCACCATTGACAACCAACTTGAAAACCTTAATGACTTTCAAAGTCAATAGTGAGACTTTGCTCACTATTTTTTCCTGCAATTTTTACAATCATAGACTATGAGTTAGAATCTGAGCTCACATTACTTCATAGATTACTCCAGATAATAAATGTCAACCACTCTTCACTCTGTTTTCATTCCCATGATGCGTTTCTAACTACTATTCTCACTACACCCTTATCCTAGCTCATCAGAGATAAATCACTACTAAATCCTTTCTTTCCCTAGATCAAGGGTAGTCAACCTTATTATACCTACTGCCCACTTTTGTATCTCTGTTAGTAGTAAATTTTTCTAACCACCCACCGGTTCCACAGTAATGGTGATTTATAAAGTAGGAAAGTAATTTTACTTTATAAAATTGATAAAGCAGAGTCACAGCAAGTTAAAGCATATAATAATAATTACTTACCAAGTATTTTATGTCAGATTTTCGCTGTTTGGCAGAATAAATCTTTATAAAACAACTTACTATAATTAAATCTATCTTTTTATTTATACTTTGGTTGCTCCACTACCGCCCACCATGAAAGCTGGAATGCCCACTAGTGGGCGGTAGGGACCAGGTTGACTACCACTGCTCTAGATGATATGCTCATTTGAGAAAAACAAAATGATAATAAAAACAGACTTTAAAATTTTGCCTTCACCATGCCAATTAGTATATAAAAGTAGTTATAGCTTTGTCTCACTGTTTATTTTCAAAATAATAGTGTGGATTTTCAGTTATTATATGACCTTTTGCTCAAAGCATCATCAGCCCCCCAGTCACTTGAACAAATTATGCCTTTAGGAGCATATATCAATCATACGGAGGCCCATAATAAGGTGTCCCTTTCTGTTTTCCTAATTACTCATTTTGTATTCACAAGGACATTTTTTAAAGGCCTCAGGTCATAGGAAACACAGGAGACTATTTCTTTATTGGTAAATGTGGTTTAGCATAATGTTTCACAACGGGTACTATAAAACTTGGCATTTCTTTATTTTCCCATCTTTAATCTTTTCAGCCAGTCATTATCATTGATCAAAATCATTCAAGAGAATGAGATCAAAGGAGATATTTAGGTAGTTGCAGTAGGTGAGTATTTATGGTGTCTATGTCACATTTTCTCCAATGCATAAAGCATTCTTTGAAGCAAATCCAAAGTTTATATCAACGCTAAGTGTTCAGAGATTGCAATAAAATTTTGGCTATCTGAACTCAGACTTCTTATACCCCTATTCATCATGAAAGAACATAAATACATAAGAAGGGTCACACTAAGTCTAATTTTTTGGCACCCAGGAGCAATTAATATATCTAAAAGAATGGAAGACCCAAAGATTATATTTAATATAAGAAGGCAGCCAAATAATAAATTATCTGATTGGCAGGCAAGAATAACTTCGTTTTCATATGAAAGCTAAGAGATGTAAGAGAAGCCACATTAAACAAAACATAACTAAACAAAAGTAAAAGTGTATAATGAAAACAGACTCACAGTAAAGAAGGATCCATTGGACCATGGTGGTAATGCTGTACGTCAACACTAGTGACAATGAATAATGAAGAGGCATAATAAGAAAAGCAGCTTCTTTTTGACAGAGGGAGAGATAGAGAGAGGGGCAGATAGGGACAGACAGGAAGGGAGATGAGAAGCATCAATTCTTTGTTGAGGCACCTTAGTTGTTCATTGATTGCTTTCTCATATGTGCCTGGGGAGAGGGCTACAAGAGAGTGAGTGACCCCTTGCTCAAGCTAGTGACCTTGGACTTAAGCCAGTAGCCTTGGACATCAAACTAGCGACCTTTGGGCTTAAGGCAGTGACCATGGAGTCATGTATATGATCCCATATTCAAGCCAGATGAGCCCGCGCTCAAGCCTGCGATGGCAGGGTGTCAAGGTTGGGTCCTCCACGTCCCAGTCCGATGCTCTATTCACTGTGCCACTGCCTGGTCAGTCTGGAAAAGCTGCTTTTGCTGGTAGAAGGACACAGTAGTTCTGGACTCCAAAACTTGTGGAAAATGTAAACAGAGGTGATTGTCACTACCCAAAACAAGAAAATAGAGTTGTAAGATACACTTATAGAATATTCCTGAGAACTGGATAATGGAAAGGGGGGAAAGACAAACATGAACTGGTACTTCTAGACCCACATATACACTGCTCACAAAAATTAGGGGATATTTTATAGCTTCAAAGTTATTTTCAAATATCCCCTAATTTTTGTGAGCAGTATAGTTTGTATGTTAAAAGTAGGCCAACCACTATGGTTAAACAGTCTGAGGGCAGCGAACGTCCACAGTTCTGTGCACAGACCAGTTCCTCTCTACTATCCAGTCCTGTACCAATAACAATGACACTGAGAGTGCCAGCTCATTGTATACTGCAGCACAGCTATTAGTGATAATAATGCAATCTTCTATCATCAAGAAAGTTTAAGCCTGACTGGGCGGTGGTGCAGTGGATAGAGCATCGGACTGGGATGCCGAGGACCCAGGTTTGAGACCCCGAGGTCGCCACTTGAGCGTGGGCTCATCTGGTTTGAGCAAAGCTCACCAGCTTGGACCTAAGGTTGCTGGCTTGAGCAAGGGGTTACTTGGTCTGCTGAAGGCCCGGGGTCAAGGCACATATGAGAAAGCAATCAATGAACAACTAAGGCATTGCAACAAAAAACTAATAATTGATGCTTCTCATCTCTCTCCATTCCTGACTGTCCATCCCTACCTATTCCTCTCTCTGTCACTGTTAAAAAAATAAAATTAAATGTAAAAAAATGTTTAAGTCATATCATGTCTACCTATATAAAATTTGCAAGAAAACGTAACTCTTACAGAAATTTCCATGCCCCAGTTTGTACAAGTAACTTAAAGAACTATCTCAAAAATTAGAAAAGTTCCTTGTCCAGAAAGCATGTTGGGCAAAAGTAGGTTTATAGTTGTTCATATGGAAAATAAAACAAAAATGAATAAATAATAATACAAAAATAAACTCTGAGTTTCCCATGCTCACAACTGTAAACATACTTTTACCCCACCCTGGATTTTATCTCTTTAATATTTTCATATAACATAGTTTTTGCAATAAAGTGTGTACATTAATTAATTGATGTCCTTTCATCCCAGTTCAGAGTTGGGAATTCTCCCTCCACTGAATCAATCTGATGTCAAAAAGAGAACAACATATTCCACCTTTTTTTATATTCAGTGAAAGGTCTGTCTGTTTTCACTCTGGCTCTGGTCTTTAGAGTTTTATTACTCTGGTGACTTAGAAGGTATCTGCACAGAAAGTAGCTTCAGCGATGAGGGAACCGGGTGGGGATTGAAGCATCTTTTCACCTTAGTATGCAATACAACCAGAAACCCTTTAAAACACAAGTGCTTAGAACAGTTTTTAAATAAAACACTGATTATATTTAAATATGCTATCTGCTTTGGGCTGCATGTCATTAAGGTTGTTGAATGTTATGCTGCTTGAAGAAGCATCACAGCAAACAAAATTTCATAACAGCCTTTTTCTATTATTATTATTAAATGAGAAGTGGGGAGGCAGAGAGACAGACTCTTGTGTGTGTCCCCAGATCTACCCAGCAAGCCCCCTAACCAGTGATGCTCTGCCCATCTGGGCCATTGCTCCATTGCTTAGCAACCAAGGTATTTTTAGTGCCTCAGGCAAGGCCATGGAGCCATCCTCAGTGCCCAGGACCAATTTGCTCAACCATGCAAACCATGGCTGTGGGAGAGGAAGAGAGAGAGAGAGAGAAGAAAGAGGGGGAGAGGTAGAGAAGCAGATGTGTGCTTCTCCTGTGTGCCCTGACCGAGAATTGAACCCAGGACTTCCATTCACTGGGCCAATGCTGTGCCACTGAGCCAACTGCCAGGGCCAATAACAATCTTTTGTTCCAGAGCCACAGAGAGCTGGGATTCTTCCTGCTTTGGTTTGAACTTGGCTATCTTCTTGGCACTGAATCCCAATATGTAAGTTTTAAATAATAATGCCTATAAATTCATAATTAATGGCATTCTTATGATTAGCCAGCATACTTTCTTGTTCTAGAAAATACAGTCATTACATAATTTAGATATATGGCCTAAAATGTCCATTCTATGTAAGGTTTTGATCATTTAATCACTATCCAAAGCTAAATTTTTGTGTCCCTTGTTTCCCATAAGATATACTATTATGTTTTTACCTTGCCATTAATTGTTTTCTTTGTTTCACAATAAATAAATCTCCCATATAATTTAGAATAATATTTGGGACTTCTCAGTTAACAGTTTGTCAACAAACTAGACTTTGAGACTTGACATTTACTTTTTTTTAATTACTATTTTTAAAATATATTATTTTCTAACCAATAAAATTACTCTTTTATAAAAGGAAGAAAATAATATTTCTACAGACATGTAAGGTTGACCTGCTCTGCCATTCTCCAGTGACATGGTCACATAATTATAGTTCAGGAGAGCAAACTTCAGTTCACATATTGATGACTCACGCTAGGAAAACTTATATTAAAGGCAGTTCTTCAAATGCATATTTCATAACCAAGAATTTTATGTTATTGAAGTGATATATGAGGTACCTGCATTGTTTATGCTGACATCATTTTATAGGGGAAAAATACATTTTTTTGGAGAAACTAGAAATTCAGTAGGTTATGAATACATGTTCCAGGATTTTACTTATTTAAATTCAGTGATATTTTATTATATCAAAATATTTTATTATCTATTAATGTATGTTTTTTTCTTCCAGATAAAGCAATGTAAATGATAAATTAATTGAACATAAAAATGTCTCTAATAGATCCCAGAATCTAAAACTTATTTATTTCATATTTGTATATATGTATACATATGGTAGGACATTATTTGGTGGTTTTTAAAAATGTTTTCATTTTTTTGGATTTCAGAATGCTAAATTCTTCTTTAAATCTTATCACACTGTATTGTTTGAATGGAAATAATTTTAATAAGCTATTTTAACATTATTACCTAGATCTTTATGCATAAAGTGAATTTTTTGCTTTAATACATTTATTACAAAAATAATGTAAAGCTATTTATCTACTAAAAGTAAAAAGCATAGTAATGAAAGTTAAAGAAATATTGTATACAAAATTTGCTTTGAACAACAAAGGTTTAAGAATCTAATGTGTGAGCAAGAAAAAGAGCAAAAGATGGGGTAAGAGTAAGAGGTACTACAGAAAATATTTGATCATTGTATTCATTACCATAAATCAAAGACACTGTAAAATTTGCCTTTATGTTTGGAAGAACAAGCTTTTTATTGACTGTCTTTCATAATTAATAGCATTTACTCTTTAAATCAAATTAGTCCACATCTCCTATTAAAGCCTTACTGTAGGATCATTTTTTAAAGCACAAAATGACCTTGACAAAAATGAAGGATCGATAATATGTTGATTAGGAGTCTTTGTGCTCTAATAGCAAATGTTTCCTTCTCGTTAGTTCCTGTTGCAACATTCAGAGGTCGTAGTTCATAACTATCTCCTGACAGTGGTATTTTCTACGTGAAGAAAATGTTGACCCCCACTGAGCAACACACTGATGGATTGACTTAGTCATATATATGGATTTTTCTTAATACTTCTTTAATCAGCTCATATTAGGATTCAGATTGTGTTACAGGATATCCATCAATTGGTCAGGAAGAAGATAACAATGTGCTTTGAAACTCGCAGCCTCAGAATTTCTGCTGTTAGAGTTAATCAATGAGGGGCATGGGAGCCATGTTTTATTGCAAAAAGAAAGAAAAGCTTAATGTGACAGAGGTTTCAGAAATCAAAATATGAGCATTGATGGGCAAATGGATAGCGCTGAGAAAGTGTACATATCATAGCAAGTGGTATAGGTGTTAATGATTTGATGTGTTGATAAATGAAGCTAAAGAGGGTTGTACATAAGTCACTGAAATTGTTGCAGAAAACCAGAAAATTTTCTATAAAATGTGGTAATATTTATTACAGAGGAATCTTCTTTCTACAGTAATTTGAGCAAGGGAAAACAAATTTTTAAGCAGCAGTACAACCAGTAAACAGAAACCATTAATGATATATTCTTTATCAATAATATATATGGACTAACTGGTCTAAGATAAATCTAGTCAAAGAAAAAAAAAGTTTGCTTTGGCTAGCCATGGGGAATAAAGGACAAATGAGGTGCAATTAAGCAGAGAACAATTTAGTATAATTCTAATAGCAAGGTCTTTAATGATGCTTTGGTGCAGATGAATTTGATTTAGAAATATCTCCCAAGTTAAGTTGTGGAAACCCATCTCTTCAGTCACTTAAATTTGGACAGGCCAAAGTTATTATGCTGAATGAGAAAATTGGAACCTTGGAAAGGGACTAAATGACCTAATTGATCTTCTTTGCCATCACTGATTTTTAGATACTACTATGAATTAAATGGAAAGGTCAATTTTTTGCTACTTCAGTTGAAAGAAATGAACTGAACTTATACAAGTACTTACTTTTTTCATACAGCATACTGCTGTGTCTCTTTTGGCCTGTGTCATCCGACACATATTGTCCTTGGTCATATGCTCTAGAGTGGTGTTCACAGTCTTCACGTTGAAATCAGTTCAGAGAATGCTTACAGTTTCTTATCCTGACTTAGAAACAAGTATGTCATTGGAAACTATAAAAACATTAATTATCTTTGGCTGCTCCATAAACAACTGGTGGACCCATAAGAGAGTGAAATAAGTAAATAGGGGAAGGAAGAAAAGAGAAAGGACCAATGATGTTGCATTGGCTGAATAAGCAATGTAGATCTGCCATGACCTTTAGAAATTAATGCAGTAACCTGGAAAAGGTTGGCAGAAGGGAAGCAAACTTTTTTTGAGAAGGCCAAAGAGTAAATATTTAGATTTGCTGGCCAAGATGCAAAAGTACGGATATTAAATAAATTATTATGTAATAAGAAAACAAATGTCCATGCATAATATCATATTAATTGAGTGCTTATTTTTATAATAGATATTTATTAATAAGAAGATGGATTATAGTTTTGAGAATCATTTTGCTCAATTGTGGTTCAAAGTTGGTGTTCCTTATTATTAAATCAGTTGTAAATGTACAGGCTGTAGGAAAACAGGCCTGTTTGAACCTAAGCCACGGTTGTCTGTCTTTTTCCTAACATCCTTTGACCTAGGATAGAGCTATTTTTATAGAAGTTTTGTGTCCTCTTTGGGAGAATATTAGAAGAGTTATTTTGTTTTATAGACTAAAGGTTCTCTAATCTGTAAAATGGGGTTGATCACATACCCTTGAATTCTTATTCTACTTATTGTAATTGTGTATCAGAACCACTTTTGCCAAGGGGATTTGGAACTTCCAATAGGATTTGATTAGAACCACTTATTTGCAACCACTGTCCACTCCCTGAGTGCAGGTAACAGCATCAAGTTTGCTTCCCGCAGTGATTTCACTCTGACACTGCTTCTCAATGCCCTTGGGAGACCTGAGTGATCACTGATAATAGTCTAAGCTTCTGCTGCAGAAACAAAGTAATGTCATCATTTTATATTCATATACATTCATTTACTTATTAATGAATTTACACATTCTTCCAATAATCATGTTGTAAAAGCATGCTATGGTCCATTCACTGGTAATTATTAGGATATAGAAATATGTAATGAATGTTTTGCTTAGACGATTATAGCATAATATAAACTGGGTAGCAAAGTAAACTAGACTTCTGCTAACTTTTTTTTAGCAATGTCATCTAGTAGTATGATTCCCAGATAAAGGTTTTAATCTTATCATCTTAAAAGGTTTTGAGTGGCAAATTCAATTCTATTGATATAACAGTATTCTCCATATAAATTAATTTTTTAAAATACTAGAATACTAATAAATAAAATAAAAAAATAGAACTTTTACATGCATTAAAATTTCCAAATCCGGCAAGATAAAAAGTATTGGGCAAATACATGAATTTATATTTTAAATATACTAAGAGTTATTGCTCTTATATGTGTACCCTTTCAAACAAGTCGAGTAAAACTTTATTGTAACAAAGATATTCAAATATAACCAATGATAAAAGTCAACTCATTTTATAAATAAGTTCTTTCTTTGTGATTCTCACTTATAATAATATTAGTCAAGTGTAACAATGTATGTTTGTTATTTAATGTTACAAGGAATTCTCAGTTAACATTCTGTAATCATTACTAAATAATTAGAAATATGAATTTCAGGTGTCCATATATCATATTTGAAAAACAAGAACAGCTCTCTTGTGTTATCTTTTATGTTGCCTTCTTCTGTCCTCCCAGAACCTCAGGTAAGATGGAGACAGACAGGTCTGGGGAGAGACATGGTCTTGGGTTGCACATGCCAGAATCTGACTCGGTCAGGTTCTGACCATAGACTTACTCAAAATGCAGCAAAAAACAACACATATAAAGCTATAAATTCCCACATAATTAACATTAGTTGAATTCTTAAAAATGAATTAATGTGATATTTTTACTAATTTTGTTATTTTGATCACAAAAATACCTCTATGAGCAAATAGAGATAATAAATTGTCAAAATAAGTATATCCTGGTTTTTTTTCTTGAATTTAATTTTTCCCAATGAAAACTTTCTAAAGAATTATTTTTTCTCTAACTTAAGATGTAAATTATTTGAAGCTGAAACAAACTTTTCAGAAATTGAAGAGTTGAGTCTTTCAAGAAGGAAACAGCCTAAGTCTCTCCCTAGAACAAGTCATTTTACCTATTGTAGTCATTAATTAAATCACTTTCATAAATTAGTATACTTTGCATATACATATATATTTCATCTTTTAAATTTTGTTCTGGTATTTTACTTAATTATATATCTTTGCCTTTTAAATGTTGTTAAGATCATTTTTCTTAAATGAAAATGTAAAGAAAGATCTCTGAATGAAATGTAGATCAAATTATAATGAGATTCCTGAGACTCTTAGATACATGAAAAATAACCTCGAATTTATTCCATTTCTTGTTATTGTGGTTGTCATTTCGTTGAAGAAATGTCTTCTTGTGCTCTATAAATATCTATGCTTAAAAGTTTCAAATGACATAACTCATCTCTTTCTTTGTGGTTTTTATCAAGAAATCAATAAAATGACATAAGAACTAAGGGTATAAAACAGTTCAAGGATAAATTATTCCATCATTATAACTTCCTCATATTAAGCCGGGAAACATGGATAATATTGAATACTTACAAGAGAATAGCAGTTCATCAAGTTGAAAAGGCAAGTAAAAATTAATTCCTTCAAGGAATTATCTTTTTCCTGAGATTCTGCGCTTCCAAGATTCTCAAGACCACTATTGCCAAGTTATTATAGCAAAGTATTATAGTGAAATTAATAAGAGTATGAGATTTCCATTTGCTGACAGGGAGCCAGGAAGCCATTTTGGTCTATGGCAGAAGAAGAGACTAGCTTTTACTGCTTGGAATCACACCTGTATTTAAATAGAAATAATAGAGAAAGATCAGTAGGATTAAAGATTCTGTAGCATATAGCTTTATCATATTATAGTTTACTGAAGAATTGGGTAAGGAGTATTTACTGTCTTGAAACAACGGTGATACAGGCTTCCCTGCACTTAAGTTACTGCCTGGACCCTCACTTAGGGTTTTTAGGTCCTTTGCCAACCAGTCTAACTTTGAGTTACAATGCCCACCTCACTACACTGGAAGTGTTTCACTAGAGAGGGGGTTGAATGGAATGCCCCCATCCTTTAACTTTAACAAGGGCTGCTGATGGATGTGGTCCATTTAAATGTACAACAGAGGGCTGAACTAGATAACGAACTTATTATTCCTCTCAGAGGATTATCAGTTAGTCCCGAAGGAGTGCAGTAAGCCAGAGCGAATCCATATCTACTGGCTAAACAATAGCCAGGAGGCTGACTCGAAATATTGATTTACTTTCTAGGCCATTTAGACCTTTAATGGCAGAGAAAAGCCGAAGTGCTGTTTACTTTTCTGCCAGAATCGACCAAACAACCAGTCCATTTTTTACAGGTTTTTGATTGATTTCGCTTAGAGGAATTAGAGGTGATTTATTTTTAAGCTGAAAGCAACTCGTAAATATCTTCAACTGTACAGGTTCCCTGAGAGGAAATGTTAAGTGGAAATACTTATTGAGAGAGACTTTGTTGCAAATCAATGGGAATAGGTATCATGGCTCACTCCGAGCAGTCAGATGTCAGACACCTTTCCAGAGCCCTGTCAGGACTATCATCTCATCCCTTCAGCTCCTCTCCTTTTGAAAGCTCTCCAGTTCACCAAGCTTGAATAAATTTCATCGCCTGACTGAATTTCAGCCAGATGCACCCTGCTGACTTTCAAAGGGTCCTAAGATGGGACCACATAATGGTGTGCAAGGCTCCTACGGAGCGTTTTCGATGTTTGATGGGTGAAAACAGTAATTTATCACACAAGTGGCAATTTTCCACGATCCCTCAATCCCATACACAGAAAATGGGAGACTCCAACAAAGAGATGAAGCTGACACACAAAGGAGAGAGCTCATCCCCAATTCTACCGTGTTCCTCTGACTTTTAAAAAGACATCAACTCTGAAATCAGTGAGAATATTGAAGGAGATGCTTCAACAATCACAACAGAAAATGATTTGTGATTTACTGTTCAAGCCGGCAAGGGGTGAGGAGTCTATTATGAGAGGGCAGTTAGTGTTTTAAATGATCTTTCGAAGAGTGCTTGTCTTCATGCTTAGAAAGAGTTAACACAGGGGTGAAGGACGGCACTTGAAATTCTATATGAAAGCTCTCCGTTCTGTGTTGGCAGGAGAGGGACTTGGGAGGTCAAGAAGCTTCTGATTTCATCCCTGTGTCTTTTCTCAGTTGTCATCACCACATCCACATCTTGTAAATTTTCTGAAATGGTGCTGTTTAAGGAAGTGGTCACTGTGTTTTGTTTTGTCTTTTTCCTCCATCTTAAAATTACTGAGTAAATTTTAAAAAACATAATACCAGTGAAAATCAAAGTTGTATCTTTGCATTCATCCACTTTCTTATTCTTACAATTTTCAAAGATATACAGTCATCTTCCTTTTATAATATTTTCTCTTCCTGACAATAAAACCAAGTAACATCTTGTTAAAAAAAAGCTTCAATAATACATAAAATTGTATGTAGTAAAAAAGATCACCCATATACCCTTCAGTCTAGAATTAGCACTGTTGTCTTTATAGTATTTTTTCTTTTAAAAAAATTTTTGCTCAGGTATTTATGTAAATTTGCTTAATATTGAAAAATATCAGAATAATTACATATCCCTTTACTTAACATTTCAGAAGTGTTTTACATAATCCTCAAAAGAAAATTTTCCTTCAAAATGTGGTACCAATGTTTCTTAGCAGTAGGAGCTTAAAAATGACACTTGCCCAACTGACAATGCTAATATGTAAAATGAGAATAATACTAGAGCACCTCGCTCATGTGATTTTTTTGAGAGGTCAAAAGTGTTAAAAAGGGCCCTGGCTGGTTGGCTCAGTGGTAGAGCGTCGGCCTGGCGTACAGGGGACCTGGGTTCGATTCCCGGCCAGGGCACTTAGGAGAAGCGCCCATTTGCTTCTCCACCCCCCACCCCTCCTTCCTCTCTGTCTCTCTCTTCCCCTCCCGCAGCCAAGGCTCCATTGGAACAAAGATGGCCCGGGCGCTGGGGATGGCTCCTTGGCCTCTGCCCCAGGCGCTAGAGTGGCTCTGGTCACGGCAGAGCGACGCCCCAGAGGGGCAGAGCATCACCCCCTGGTGGGCGTGCTGGGTGGATCCTGGTCCGGCGCATGCGGGAGTCTGTCTGTCTCTCCCCGTTTCCAGCTTCAGAAAAATACAAAAAAAAAACAAAAACAAAAACAAAAAAAAGTGTTAAAAAAGAAAGTAATAGAAATGATGGTCAATCACTTGAGGTTGTAGCTGAAAACTCTTTTTTATAAGTCTTTTATATATTTTACTATCACAGTATAATATTTACCTTGCTGTCTGCTTTCTGCTATGTCCTAATTGTCCTCAGAAGAACCAAAGAATAGATAAAGGGTCCTATTAAATAGACCTTTTAAAAATTAATATTATTTAAAAAATAATAAATATAAAAATTAATTAATTTTAATAATCCTTTTGGTTTATTTCCTCCACCTCTTTGGACCTTTATTTTTCCTATCAAAATATTTGATCATTTAGAAGAGGCCACGCCTCCTCGGGAGATGTATGTGCTGATCAGCTTGAAAGGTCATGCTTGCTGGAGTTCACCAGGGGGACAGCTAGCCACCGCTTTGCTGTCATTACTGTGGACCAAGGGCAGCGGTAATTTATGCCCTGACAATTTACACTTTCTTTCTCACTTATCTCTTGCTTCTCACTATAATCTGTGCAACTGTTTCAGCAACTGGCACATGGCTATGTCATGGTTCCTGTGGCCCAAAAGAAAAAAAAGTTACCTTATCACCACAGAGCTGTCTTGATGAATGAGGTAGCTTAATTAGAAAGGTACAAGACTTGATACCAAGTCACGTGTTAGGGCAAAAGTCACAGTCAGCCTCTATTCCCTATGTATAGAGCTGTAAGACAACTCATTTTTCCTTTTATCCTTGGAATTTAAGTGGAGATCCTTGTTAGGAACAAGTATGAAGATCAAAGAATTAAAAAAAAAAAACATTTCTGAGTGAAATAGATCAGTGAAGAAAACAACAGCTGTTATCAGGAAGCTGAACTGGATTGGAAACTGCTAACTTAAAACAATGATGATGAATGCAGTTCTGCATCATGACTTTAGAGGCTTCCAGGCCCAAAGCACGTGCAGAGGGCAGAGCAGCACGTCCCGCGTGCCGTGTGGAGCTGTGGTTGGGAAATCAATGAATAGTTCCCCTTTTCTAACAAGTTCAAGTACGTCCCACAACCCTCACTCTTGACAATTCACATTCAAAAGCACATTTGCAAGGCTCTGTGAGGTGGTATATTGTAGATTTTCCTAACCTCTCCCTGAAATCGTTTTCTTCAATTTGAGTGAAGACAATCTACAATAGTATTAGCAGTAACTGAAACTTTGCCCTCAATAAAAATCACAGTTTATATTATGAAATATTGTTTATATTTATTACTATTTCAAAATATTGGTAGTTATCAGATATACTACTAGATACTTTTATTTAAGGAGTTAATAAGGAAATACTTGCATAAATATGGCAGAAATTTATTTTTATAGTTTGATAACTGTACTTTAGTGGTATTTATTTCCCCATGAAACCCTATGCATTTTGTCTTAACTATTATAATAGTGTTATTCTGAGAAGGGTTCTATGATGATCACACAAGTAGTGGTTGAAAAACCCTTGCTATGAACAAGCCCATTTAACTCTGTCCAACCTAGTAATCTCCATACTTCTTTATTTAGGAATCCTTTTATTTTTCCTACTGATGATCATGTTTGAATAAGTCATCTAGGGAACACTGTTTAGAATACTCTGGTATCACCTTTGCTTTGCGGACCTACTGCACTTACCTTAGAACAGCAATTCTCAACCTATGGGTTGCGACCCCGGTGGGGGTCGAATGACCAAAACACAGGGGTCGCCTAAAGCCGTCGGAAAATACATATTTCCAATGGCTTTAGCCGCTGAGAAGCCACGCTACCATCTGCAGCAGCGCTATTCAGCTTGAACGCAGGCCGTTATGGACCTGCGTTCCAAACTGAATGCCTGCGGTCATGCGCAGACGTGATTGCATCACCTGTCCGGGGCCTAAGGGGCGGGGGAAGGTGGGGGGAGGGGGGGGACACACGCTCCACAGTCCATAGCGCGCATCACGTGTGTCCGGCACTTGCTGATGTCATCAGTGGGCAGGTGCAGCAAGCGCCAGAGGACAGAAGCCTAGGAGGCAGAGAGGCAATGAGAATACATAATGCATATCAGGTATTTATATTCCGAATCATAACTGTAGCAAAATTACAGTTATGAAGTAGCCACCAAAATTATTTTCTGGTTTGGGGTCACCGCAACATGAGGAACATGAGGAACTGTATTAGAAAGGTTGAGAACCACTGCCTTAGAACTCTGTTTCTAAGCAGGTACTCAACAGGAAGGGTCAGAGTTCACAGGTTTCTTCGCCACCAGACTTCTCGGAACCATTAATATCCTCATGCATGGTGAACGTCAAAGGTGGTAGCACTATAAGTGTCCTCCTACCATTCTTTTGTCCGTGGGATCCTTTTCTCTTGCAGAAGAGAACTCAGGAGGTATCACTGAACATGGCACATATGTGTGACATATGGTGTTGGTCCATTTTAAGTGATTGATGGGAAACTTTGAGCTACTAATTAAGTACAGGTAAAAATCATATATTTGTTGAGAGAAAAAAATAATGAGGGAATATGGCAAAGCTTCTACCACTGAGTTAGAATACCATGAGACCCTTTCCTTTTGAGGAAAATGATCGGTTATCGGCCACTATCTGTTTAGTCCTGGGGACTTCTCATTTGTCATTGGCTTTCTCAACCTTAGCACTATTGACATTTAAATCCAGAGAGTTCTTTATGAAGGGCAGCTGTCCCGTGCATTGTAGGATGCTTAGCAGCCCCCCTGACCTGTCCCCAGTACATATCAGTAGCGGCTGCCTCCCCCTCCCCCACCTGCCTGAGTTGTGACAACAAAGAAATGTCTCCAGATGTTTCTGGATGTCCCCTGGCAGACAAAGTGGCCTCTACTTGAGCACTGCTGGATTAAATGTTTAGTTTATAATAGAAAGAAATTTGCCATTCTCTAGGAATGAATCAGTGTCTCGATAAAAACTGATTAATCTGCTGTACAATTGCATACTATAATTATAAAAGCAGTAATTCAGGAAGTTACTGTGAGCCCTAAATATAAGGGAAATTCAATATGCCCTGTATTTTATTATGCCTTATGCCAAGGATCAGCAAATATTTTCTATATGAATCCAAACAGTAAATATTTTAGGCTTTGTGGGTCGGATTGTTAGGCACAGCTACTTGTTTCCGTCATTATTGATTGGAAGCAGCCATTGGCAAATATGTAGACATTTGAGAGTGGCTGTGTTTCAATAAAACTTTATTGACACAAAAACATGGCAAACCAAATTTGGCCAGCAATCTGTATTTGCCAGCTCTTGTCTGAAACATTATGTATCAATTTTAGGTCTAGAAAAAGGAAAGATGCTCTCTAAGAAAATGTTATTTCCTATATTTGATATAATATAAGTAATCCATAGACCATACATCTTCAAAATTGGAATTGTCTCTTACCTAAAAGTTTGTTTACATAAATTAATGAATCAGCTTAGCCTATTTCTCACAGATTTGTTTACAGTTTGGTGTCTCATGCTTGAATTTAAGGTGGACATGACTAAGTGGGTTGTTCTTAAATGCTAGGCAGCGCATACCTTATCTTTAAAAGCCACTCAGTCCATGATTAGCGATGACCAATGACAGCCACAGAGTGCAGTCAACCTTGGTTCTTCTAAACAAACTCTGTGCTTTATTACGACACCAGTATGAATACCAGTTCAGATGTTCTGTAGCACCAGGCTGTGTTAAATGATATCATTTCATAGCCGTACTCCACTTTTTCCCTAGGTTTTACGATGAAACTCTAATCAACCGAACCTTCTAGCCAGGCCTTTTTCCGTAGGTTTTAGATTCCCGGTTTAATTCAGAGTGCTAACGAATTCACCTAAAAGGCGACACTTCCCAGACTCTTGCAGTTTCGTGTGGCTGTGTGACTGGGTGGCCTAAGAAACATATACAGAAGTGGTCTGTGGGACATCCGAGAAGGGTGCTTGAAAGAGTTGACTCAGATAAAGGCCCTCCTTTCACTCAGCTTTGCTTCTCATTCTGCTGGTCTGGTACATTAATACAAGGGCTGGAGCTACACAAGCCGTTTTGCGCTATGAGCAGAAAAACCACGCAGTGAGTATGGCAGAGCAGAAGGATGGGCATCTGGGTCCTTGATACCCTGAGAAACCAAGACATAGGACGGCACGCCTCGGGATGACTTCTAAATGCTAAATGAGTGGAAGCCTGTCTTCTTTTTTGCTACTGAGGTTTTGGATTTTATGTTCTGGGCTGTGACATCTAATGATAATGTATTAGAATTGTTAGAAGTTTGAACAAACTGCAATATTCATTTGATGATCATATGACACCCTGACTTCCTAAGCGTTGCTTCGGGAACTGGTACACCTCAGCAACAGCCCGGGCATCCGTCCCAAAAGGAAAGAGGTGGGAGACAGAAATGATGTTCAGGGACCCTGTGTTCTCCTCCGGTGTTCTTCTCTAAGAGTGAGTCAAGCCATTATAAGTAGAAACTATTACAGGGGGGAAAATGTTCCCGTTGAATCCTGTTGAATGCCCACTTCCTGGATGCCAAGGACAAGCATTCCTTTGGCATTCCTGAAACTGTGTGTGATTAGAAGGTGAATCTATTAGAAAGGTCACTCTTTCTACTCTTGTAATTTCCATATTTAGATATCTAAAATATTTATATGATTTTTTTTCTACCTCAAAGGGTTGTTATCCAAATTAGATAAAATAGTAACATGCAAAGTTTTTTAAACAGTATCTGACATAGAAACCCCTCAGCCAGTCCTAGTCATGCAGTAATGATCCTCAGGGCTGGCCCTGAAGTTTTCAAGATCTGGAGCAAAATTATCAGTGGAGGTCCTCATTCCATATCCATAAGCATTTAAAGGTTTTCAATCATCTCTCTAACTTGCTTGTTAATGTTAAAGAAAACAGGCTCGCCCTGGCCGGTTGGCTCAGCAGTAGAGCGTCAGCCTTGCGTGCGGGAGACCCGGGTTCGATTCCCAGCCAGGGCACATAGGAGAAGCGCCCATTTGCTTCTCCACCCCCCCCCTTCCTCTCTGTCTCTCTCTTCCCCTCCCGCAGCCAAGGCTCCATTGGAGCAAAGATGGCCCGGGCGCTGGGGATGGCTCCTTGGCCTCTGCCCCAGGCGCTAGAATGGCTCTGGTCGCGGCAGAGCGACGCCCCAGAGGGGCAGAGCGACGCCCCAGAGGGGCAGAGCATCGCCCCCTGGTGGGCAGAGCTTCGCCCCTGGTGGGCGTGCCGGGTGGATCCCGGTGGGGCGCCTGCGGGAGTCTGTCTGACTGTCTCTCCCCGTTTCCAGCTTAAGAAAAATACAAAAAAGAAAGAAAGAAAGAAAGAAAGAAAACAGGCTCAATATGGTAACTGGCACAAAAACATAGAACACCAAGTTCCAATTCTTTGCAGTTGCTCAAGTGGAGATGGCAGCACAGAGGGAATTAGCCTGAGGCCTCAGCTCTCAGCAAGGAGCCTTGGCCCCGCCTACTCTGTCCTGCACGGGGAGGATTTCCCCTTTACCCACAGGACCCTGCGGTCTGCACAGATCTCCTGCCCTGCACACTCAGGACTGCCCAGGCTCTAGAAATGGGCATGGGTGCATTTGGGCAGAGATTAAAAGAGGAAATATTGTATTAAAATCCATTTGTTTTAAGCCAACTGAAGTCATCAAATAGCCAGATACTTGACATTCATCAGAGCCCCCACCCCCTTTTCCTGTTTCTCTGAATCATCAAATTTCTCAAGTATAGGCAAGAAACAGGAAGTGGGGGGGGAGGGGGAATAACGCCACGATTTCTCCAAGGCACCTGATGATGGATTTTATCATAGAATTTCTTGTGTCTGGCGTGTGGGGACTGGGAAGTTGGTTCAACAACGATGATTTTGAACATAGTTGCAGATGATGAAGGAAATGGGTGCTCTTATTGAAAGAGGGTTTCAAAACAAGCACTTGCAGAATTCAGCATAATGAGGCAAGAAAATGAACCAAAAAAATGAATTTTATTTACAAATAACGAGTTTAGAAAATGAAGCAATCTTATGTAATGGGATAAAGTCTTAAAGTGTATATGTGGCATAATTGTCTAAAATATATTTTTTAAATGTTGGTAAAAACTGATTTTAAAAATTAATTTTCCCCTCAGATGACATTTTCCCAAATGTTATTATGATTTAATTTATTTTTAATCAAAATTTTATATCCTTCCAAATCAGTTTTGCTAAAACCACCAAAATGTGTAAATATTTATAACAGACAAGAGCAAAAATAGATTGTTTTTTCCCCTTCTTAATACTGTTTGCATAATCATCTAGTAAAAAGGAAGTCTTAAGAAAATAAAAAGGTAAATGCTTTCAAGTATGCAGTTTATTTCAAATAATAAATTTTTTTTCTCTTTAAATTATTAATTTTTAGTATATTTCCTATTGCTGCATTCACCTTAAGCTATGAGTGTTTTAGCCTGACCAGGCGGTGGTGCAGTGGATAGAGTGTCAGACTGGGATACGGAGGACTCAGGTTCGAGACCCCCGAAGTCACCAGCTTGAGCGCGGGCTCATCTGGTTTGAGCAAAGCTCACCAGCTTGGACCCAAAGTCGCTGGCTTGAGCAAGGGGTTATTCGGTCTGCTGAAGGCCCATGGTCAAGGCATATATGAGAAAGCAATCAATGAACAACTAAGGTGTCGCAATGAAAAACTGATGATTGATGCTTCTCATCTCTCTCCGTTCCTGTCTGTCTGTCCCTATTTATCCCTCTCTCTGACTCTCTCTCTGTCTCTGAAAAAAAAAAAAAAAGCTATGAGTGTTTTTTAACGACAACATGGGTTGAAGGTGTGGGGACGTAGAAATGAGTGAAGAGGGGATAAATGGTGATGGAAGGAGATCTTGGATACTTATTGGATAATTTTATGTACTTTATAAAGACTGATAATATCATTCTGTAGCATGTATTTGACTTTGAATTGCTAGAGATTCCCCACTATGACTAATTTTTAAATAAAAATTATACTTTGGAATAATTTTAAATTTATAGAAAGGTTACAAGAATGGCAGAGAGAATTTCTATATACCTTTTGCACATTTCCCCCTAACGTTAATCTCTTACATAATCAAGATATATTTGTAAAACTGAGAAGTGAGCATTCCAAATGAAGAAATTAACATTATTTTATTTTTGACTATTTATATGGGCAGATGAATTAGAATGTCATCTTCACTGTCCATAGACTGAATCTCCAAAGAGAATCAGTGTTCATAAAGAGGCAAGCTTCAGAAATAGTGGGGAGGTAAAGGACTCTCATGAGTCTAGAATTAAATTTATTTGCCTCCTGTTATGTTCTGCTCTCAGTAGAAGCCTTTCTCCTGTGCAGTCTTACAATATACACTGTTTTTGGCTGGGCCATCCTGAGTGAAGTCTAAACTATCTAAAGCAGTGGTCCCCAAACCCTGGGCCATGGACCAGTACTGGTCCGTGGGCCATTTGGTACCGGTCCGCAGAGAAAGATTAAATAACTTACATTATTTCCGTTTTATTTATATTTAAGTCTGAACGATGTTTTATTTTTAAAAAATGACCAGATTCCCTCAGTTACATCCGTCTAAGACTCACTCTTGACACTTGTCTCGGTCACGTGATACATTTATCCGTCCCGCCCTAAAGGCTGGTCCGTGAAAATATTTTCTGACATTAAACCAGTCTGTGGCCCAAAAAAGGTTGGGGACCCCTGATCTAGAGGATGTCTAATTGAATAACTCTGGGATGCTTTGACTGCACTGTGGGATCACAGGGACCACTTAGAAGGCCTGGCAGGTCAAGACTTGCCCATTCTAGGAAAACCCTTTATGAACGGGAAAGACAAAAACTTGAGGCATCATCAGAGGAGCACTCTGAGTAAGGGACAGTTTTATACTGCCTACAAAGCCACTTCAGTGGGAAAAATCCCAAGCCCCTGGCTGTGAACAATTCTGCATATGGCCCAGAGGAGCTCAACACCTCCGCTCACCCCCAGGGCACCGGGAACTGTCTCTGGCAGGAATTCCTGGAAGTTACCAGGCATCCAGGAGAAAAGGCCCCACCAAGGCAAGGTCCATAATTACTGATGGGAGGCACGGCGCTTTACTGTTATCATAAATAACCACCAGTCCTGGCTGGGTATATTGTTTTGATGTACACTGTTTTAATACACACCTTGGGGCTGCATTTGTTACTGAATTTTCAGTACATATTGCCACTTTTTACTAAATGACTGAAGTGCTTTCCTACCTGTCCTAGAAAAATAAGAATGTTCACTGGGGAGTTTTAAAATAGAAGATGAAAGCCTGGCCTTCAAGAAAAGAAAGTCCGCACTTTAAATCATAAAGGAAATCAAGAAAGTTTAACAAGACTACCATCAATGCGATTTTTCATTTTTCATTTTAAATTAAATCATGGGAATAAAATAATTTTCTTTTTTTTTTTCTTTCTCTCTTAAGAGCTTAGTACATTATAATAGCTATGACATTGAGTGATTGCTAAATTAATGAAGCCATTGTTAGAGTTCCCTGCAAGTTTAGAGATAGATTTATAAAAGGTACATTTGGCTGGCTGGCTGGCTGGCTGCTCAGCCCTATTTTTATCTCTTTTAGTTTTGAAACAACCTAATCAGGAAACAATTCTGCACAGTGGGTCAAAAGACGAAATCCACTGGGACAGACCTCGGAATAAGATGACGCGAAGTAAGGTTCTGAAAGTTCAGACCTCTCCCCCCACCCCCCGAGTCTATAACCTAGATGCTGTATCATCATTACTTGAACCTGCAAAACATGCTTTCTCAATATTGGAGTAATGCCAAGGCCCCATGAGGCCTTGTGCCACGGGTCTCCTGGAAAATTTCCCCGTGACTTCGGGGGCTAGGAGGGAGCCCCAAACTCTTATACCACCTGCAAAATTTCTCTTCCGGATTCAGTCATTTATAGAAAGCCCACTTGTGCTTCAAGAACAAGATTACAATTTGAATGTTTCATCAATCTCTCGCCAGTCTGCCTGCGTGAAAATAATCTGAGTACTCCTTACTCACCATAGAAAATTAGTTAGCCCAAAGTGTTCATAAAGTGGCTTTACAAAAGTTTAGTATTTAAATAAGCAACATTTGTGCCTCTGAAGCAGCAGGGCCTGGGGGTGGGGATCAAGTTTTTATAGGTTTTTATAATTCTGTTCCCTAGAGTTCAGAGCGTTGTAACAATGGTGTTCTTAATTTGTGAATCATTCAATGTCATCACTGCTATAAAGTACTGTACTTTTAATGGGTTTAGGGAGAGAGGAAAATGATTCTATGATTTAATTTAAAATGAAAAATTGCATAGTTAGTAACTTTGTTAATTTTTTTTTTTTTTTGGACAGGTTTTTGTAAAATCTTCGTTTTGTGTAAGGTTATTTTTGTGATGAGAGTATGCGTGTTTTTGTAATCTTTACGAGGGGAATGATAGAAAGTATTTAAAATATTGCATGACGGATTAGGTTACTTACGAAATTAAAGAGAGTTTGGAGAAATGTACAAGGTTGCTGTGGTGGCTTACAGCAGTTGACGTGGAAGAATCCCTTCCCCTGCTATGCACGCTGCCACACGCAGGTATCAAGGCGCCAGCTGGTGGAGCTGGGAAGGGTTTTGAGGACTTCTCTGGAGGGAGACACGGTGCAGATGCACTTTACCCCTGCTAGTGGGGGCAGACCCTGCTAGCACCACCCAACCTGGAGTGGGAGAGGAGGTTTAAGCAGCTCACTTGGAGATCTTTAGATGTGTCCACTGTTTTTAGGACCTCACATATGAGTCACAGCTGGACAATAAAGGGCATGAAGCTGACCGAAGGGGCTATTGACAGCAGAGCGGGGGACTGCAATTTGGGGAAATATTATATTCTTTGAGTTAGTGTCATGAGGACTAGCCTTGTGAGACATGGAAGCGGGATGTGGAGTGGGGAAGACCATAATCTGCTTGAGCTTTTTGTAGATCCTGTGACCTCGACAAAAAGAAATAGAAATTAGGTTGGTAGCCATTTAGGGGATGTGTCGATCAGCTGGGGTGGCAATACACTTGACCTTGCCGGGAGACTATAGAGGAAACATCTCCAATGTGGGAGGAAAGGGTAGGAGACAGTGTAGAATGGAATCTCTGAAGAATAAAAGAAGTACATTTTTAAAATATGACAAAACTAAAAAGCACTAGTGGAACTTTTCCACCGTGCTACAAATCAATAAGATCTTATTCTCTTAACCTTTTCTCCAACCCTGTGGTCCAAATTGGAAAAGTAGGAGACCATGGATGAAGCAGGAAGAGAAATCTTTGGTGGGATAGGAATGAAGAATGTGCCCTTTCCTCCCTATTCTTAGCGTATATGTTCTTCTTGCAACAGCCATTACGTAGGGCAGGAAATAAATTTCCACATTAAATTAGGTTAGGAGTTTCGATGAAACTAGCATTTTAATTAATGAACTGAAACTTTATTTTGAGCAAAGGACTAACGAACTCTTTATAATAAATTTTTTGTGTGTGTGTTTTTCTGAAGCTGGAAATGGGAAAAGACAGTCAGACAGACTCCTGCATGCGCCCGACTGGGATCCACCTGGCACGCCCACCAGGGGCCGTGGCTCTGTTGCGACCAGAGCCACTCCAGCGCCCGGGGCAGAGGCCAAGGAGCCATCCCCAGCGCCCGGGCCATCTTTGCTCCAATGGAGCCTCGCTGCGGGAGGGGAAGAGAGAGACAGAGAGGAAGGAGAGGGGGAGGGGTAGAGAAGCAGATGGGCACTTCTCCTGTGTGCCCTGGCCGGGAATCGAACCCGGGACTTATGCATGCCAGGCCAACGCTCTACCATTGAGCCAACTGGCCAGGGCCTTTATAATAAATTTAAAGACAAATTTGAAAAATTGTTTACTTTGTGATAACACTACTTCAAACATTTTAATTTGATATAATAGTTATTGTTTCACAAATTGAAACAAATAAAAAATATGGTGACTCTTTGGAGAATATTTTGGGAATAAAGCAACAATGTTTGAAAATATATGCTAGAGCATGTTTTGGGCATAATATGAAGTGTTATACCAAAGTAGCAAACAACCCAAAATAAAAGAGACTGAAAATTACAAAAGATTGTTTTCTGTCATGTTACAAGGTTTTTTTACAAGCCCAGGGATATTTCATTTAGTCTATTTAGTCATAGATCCAAGTTGATTAGCTCAGACATGTACTTGAACCTTGCCCATTAGTGTACAAGAAAGGAGGATTATTCCAAAGAAGCTCTCTTTGGCAAGTATGTTCCATTCTGAAATGACCCACCTTATGTTTCTTAGTATTTCATTGGTTAGAAGTAGTCACATGGCCCCATTTTACCATAAACAGGCCAGGAGTTGTAATCCCACTTCTTTTTTTTTTTTTTTTTTTAAATTTTATTTTTCATTTTAGAGAGGAGAGAGAGAGAGAGAGAGGAGAGAGAGACAGGGGGGAGGAGCTGGAAGCATCAACTCCCATATGTGCCTTGACCAGGCAAGCCCAGGGTTTCAAACCGGCGACCTCAGCATTTCCAGGTCTACGCTTTATCCACTGCGCCACCACAGGTCAGGCCTAATCCCACTTCTGAAGGAGCGAAAGTGAAAATATTTGTTCAATTGTGTTGATGCAATGATCAAAGCAAGCGATGATAATGACTTGAATTAAAGTAGTAGAAATATAAATGGACCAAACTAAACAGGAAGATTTGAATGATATACTTGAATAAATTCTTCTAGAGCCATAATTATCAAAAAAATATATTTGCTACCATGACCAGGTGGCTCCATGGATAAAGCATCATCAAGGTCCTGGGTTCGATCCCCTGATTAAGGCACGTACTAAGAAGCAACCAATAAGTGCACAACTAAATAAAACAACTAAGTGGAAACAAGTTGATGCTTTTTCTTTCTCTCTCTCTTTCCCTCCCTTCCTCCTTGCTCCCCAAAATAGGAAAATTTTAAATATATATAAATATATATATGTATATATTCATATTTACCATTTATGTTTTCTAAGAAAGTACATGAGCATTTAAAACAATGTGACCATATAAAGTAATAAATTAATAAATACAAATATGATTTATATTTGGTACATGCTAATTTTTCTAGGAATGCTCTAGAACAGAGGTAGTCAACTTTTTTATACCTACTGTCCACTTTTGTATCTCTGTTAATAGTAAAATTTTCTGACCTCCCACCGGTTCCACAGTAATGGTGATTTATAAAGTAGGGAAGTAACTTTATAGAATTTATAAAGCAGAGTTAAAGCATATAATAATAATATGCTTTATATTATTAAATAAAATACATATAATAAAGTACTTACCAAGTACTTTATGTTGGATTTTCGCTAAGTTTGGCAGAATAAATCTTTATAAAACAACTTACTGTAGTTAAATCTATCTTTTTATTTATACTCTGGTTGCTCTGCTACCGCCCACCATGAAAGCTGGAATGCCCACTAGTGGGCAGTAGGGACCAGGTTGACTACTACTGCTCTAGAAAATCATCATGATCTTTAATTCTTCCTATTACACACATATTTTTCATAATGGTAAATGTATCATAAAACAAGCAGAAGTCAAGTTATAAGGACACAATTAGGACTGCAATGCTTTGCATGTGTTATTTTTTTTTAATCATTTGCTACTTGTTACCAGAAGTTCTGATGTACTTACATTACAGGCCATAGCGCCAACTCTATGTCCCGCACATTTTGTTTTTAAAGATTTCTGCTATTGTTAACATAAAAAGTGATATCAATATGAAAGTATAGTCCTTTCTAGAGGAAACTTTTTGAAAAAAAAATTAAGGACCCTGGCCTGTTGACTCAGTGGTAGAGCATTGGCCCTCCCTGTGGAAATTGTACCCATCTGCTTCTCCACCCTTCCCCCTCTCCTTCCTCTCTGTCTCTCTGTTCCCCTCCCACAGCCAAGGCCCCATTGGAGCAAAGTTGGCCCCCGGCACTGAGGATGGCTCCATGGCTTCTGCCTCAGGTGCTAGAATGGCTCTGGCTGCAAAAGAACAATGCCTCAAAGGGGCCGAGCATCGCCCCCTAGTGGGCATGATGGGTGGATCCCAGTCAGGCACATACTGAAGTCTGTCTGTCTGCCTCCCCCACTTCTCATTTCGGAAAAATTTAAAAAAAAATAAATAAGTTCAAAATTTATATTTATCTTTTACTAGCACCTCTCTCTAATAAAATTCATTATTTTAAAAAATATGCCTAATTACAATTGTAGATCTTGTAAAATCTCTTTTTAGTCCCTATTATTTGTTAAATTGTGAATAGATAAGGAGTTGGCTTCAGGGACAATAATTTGTGTTATGAAATATATGTTAGTCAGTTTCTTGTTCTGTATTAAGATAAACCAGAGGGGGGAAAAACAGTAAAGGTGAAAATAATACATTATGGAATATATTGTATATATATCTCCACACAAATACTCCTCTCCCTAACAGAAAATTAGGTGAATAAGCCAAATTCTTATGTTTTTGAGGATATAGCAATGTAGATTTACAGAGACAGGAATATAAACTGGGGATTAAAATTCACTCATGAAATGTAATCAATTCTAATTTTATGAATTACTATTAGAATAGCAAAGCAATACATGACTACAGCTCTATCATGTCCTCAAATATCTATCAATGATAAAATGTGTCTGTCTTCTCAATTTTAAATAAAATTATTTCATATCATGTAGATTTTACATAGATATATGAGAGCAATTTAAAAATTATATTTGTGATTTAATATAATAAATGCTGGTGCGAAATCACTTTAAATAAGAACTCCAAAATCATTAACATTTGAAATCTGTCATTTATGATGCATATCACCTAGGATTTTTGTTAACTATCAAATTTGCAAATGCTGTCATAGTCATGACTTTTAACCTAGATCTACATTGTTCTGGGAACTATCAATAGAGTGTAAGAAGAGTCTAAAACCTTTGAAATTTTAAGCTTAATCCTTTAGATGTATATTATGTATATATTTCAGGAAAGATGGCTCATGACTCTCATCAAATTCTCAATGTATCCATGACACACAAAAAATTAAGAACCACTACTCGAAGTATCCATTTCATGTAATTCATAAATCTATTTACAGACTAATTGGCTCTAGCATCTAGATTTCTTTTTCAGGCTTTCTAAATTTATTTTGCAAAAATGAGAGAAAAGACTTGTTAGTACTGCAGTAGGATTTCTGCATATATTGTAGTAGGTGGAGAAGGATGAAGCCAAGTTAAGCAAGGAATGCAGAGGAGTCAGGTTGACTCAAGTACTAATAGAAATCCCACACATCATTTTTACCTGTGATTCCAGCGCCTTGCTTTTGTATTATTTGCAAATGGTGAAAATACAATAATAATAATTATGGAGATATGTATGATCTACGTTGTATACTAGCATATAGAAATAGGTCAATCTTTTTAGTCCGCAATCTTAAATTCTTTCTTTCTTTTTTCTTTTTTTTTATGCAGAATTTATATTACCCTGTAGGTTCTGGGTGGTCCCTTGTCCCTCTACTTCTGTCCTGATTCATAATATAAATATCACCCAGTAATGATTCGGTGAAGTATATAGTTAAGGATTAAGATGATATGATGCTAGGTACAAAAAGTCTCAGAAGATGTAATCGTGCTGATTGGTTTTGAGAAGACTTAAATCTGATCCCATGTCTGGCACCAGTTCCAATCAATTCAGACTTGGCTTTTTTGTCCAGTGGAGAAAATGAAAAGGAAAAATTTCTATGATGCTTTTCTGCTCAAGAAAGTGGAATTCCACAATTAGTGATTTTATTCCCATCAGTTATCCTCCAAATATTGGGTACTTAGCAGCTGGAGGCACTATGAGGAAGAGGGAAATGAAGCTGGCCTAGATAGCCCCTACCCTCAAGATGTAGACTGTCTAGGAGGAAACCATAAAAGATGAGAATATTCGCCAGTGATGAGTTTCAGAAGAAAGGTACACATTGGATGTTTTCAGCCAGTGTCATAAAGTGGTATTAAGACTACCAAATATATTCCTTTTTTCTGTGACATAGTCACAGATGGTGACCTTCTATATGACAATCTGGGTGCATTTCCTTAGAAAATTTGGTTTTTCTGAAGTCTGTTGCTCCACGGCCTTTGGTTCTTGAGACTGACGCATCTGTGCGGTGTGGGTCTGAGCTGCATTAGCACCTGAGTTACCACGAGTGCAGATGGTCATTGGAAAGAAAGAGTCAGCCGTTTCCTATGATTAAACCTCTCCTGGGCTGCATCCCCCTCTCAGCTATTTCCTCACTACTGCGTATGATTCATTCCCAAGCAGAACAGTGATTATTATGTGATTGTTAAATCTAAAGTGGAAAGGAAAGTAGACTATTAGGAAAAGTCTAGCAGCTTATTAATATAGATTATGTGCTACAATGAAATGATTTTACCCAAGTATTAGTAAGATGATAGATTTGTGGATGATGGGAGAAAATTGCTCTATTGTGATGACTGAATGTAACAAAAAGAATTCAGAATTTTTCTTTCTTTTTGCTTGCTTTGCTTTCAGAGTTATTGCTTAAAACAATAATCAGCCCCAATGCCTCCCCAGCCTGGTCACTTGCTAGTACTTCTGGGCATTATTATTGTGAGTCTAGTAGACAAAGGACAGAACTCCAGGATTGTTCATTGCTACGTCTATATTTTTTGTTTTTGAGCTAAGGGAAAAGCAGGATTTTGTTTCCAACAGAACTGTTTCCCTAGTTTTATCTGATTTGAAATAATTGACTTATTTCTTCACCTGATACTTTCCTTTTATGTGAGCAATAAAAGATGTTAAGAAATTTCATCATCCTTTCAGATTTTTGCATACTCTTTCTTTGTATTATGCTGATGAATAAAGTTGACCTCATAGGAGAGTCCGCCTCTGTACAACAGACACTTGTTGATTTGCTTGGTTATTACTGTATTTAATTGCCTTATCATATTCCTTTTCTTGCATATAAAAGTCTAATCGTTCAATGGAAAGACAAATACAACCACAATTACCAGAGCTTCTTTCTCTCTAATTCACTTCCATTATTAAATTTATTTAGGTTACTTAGTTTCAATTCTGAGGGTCTGAGTATGCAAGGAGTTTTAACAATGAAATTCAAGCCCTACTCCTCTGATCTTTTAGTAGCATGTTTCGCTGCCATTTCCTGATGATCCTGCAGCAAATAATTGCATCAAAAAGATGAAACACACACACAAAGAAACACCAATTCTTTATCAGCACTGCTACTAACAGAATTCATTGTAAGACAGATATGCTAGGCAGCTAAATATCGGGCCCTGACCTGACAACAACCCTACAATGAGCTCACAATTTCTCTGCTCTAGGGTCTTTGGCCTTCTCTCAATTGTTTCTGAGTATCTGCTTTCTACAACTGGGGCCTTTCTGCTTATAGTCTCCTGGGCCAGAAATGTGCTTCTCTCCCAGTAATTGCAATTTCTCATGAAACATTTTTTATTTAACTTTTTTTCAGTTATTACCATAGCACATTCACAGTGCCCATGTGAGTGTTTGAGGAATTACTATCTTTCCTACTATAATATAGGACAGAGATTACAGGCAGAGTTTATGGGAAGCTTTCGCTGACTTTTATATGTATTCTGTTTAGCACCTGTAACATATATAATACATTCTTGTGTCTTTTATCTATTTATCCGTAGCACATCCTACCAAAAGGTAGTGGCTTAAAAAACAACAGCAATTTATTCTTTCTCATGTTTCTGTGGTCTAGTGGGGCAGCTCTTCAGCGGCCGGAAGCTGGCAGGTGGGCTGGGGGCAGGGCTCTGCTGAGCTTGATCTTCCTCTTCATGTCATTTCCGTGCTGGGCTTCTTCCCAACATGGAGGCTCAGGACAACACTCCGAGGTGCAGAAAGTGGCGATTACAAGCCCCCTGAGGCCTAGACTCTGGACGTGCACAGCATCACTTCTGCTGCATGCTATTGGCCAAACTGAGTCACCAAGGCGAGTCCAGATTTATCAGGGTGGAGAAAGGATTTGGCTCTGGAAGGAGAAGTGGCATAGACCCACGGCAGAGGGCCATGTATATGGGACTGGGAAGAATTTGTGCCCATTAGTCAGTCTGCCATTGTATTCAATAACACTTTGATTATGAATAACATTATCCTTTAATTGTAAAGAGTAGTCTAAGAATTGGCTGAATTAAATCTATATGTTTTGTTTTACTGTTTTGGGCTTTTTAATGTATATTCTGCTCTAAAATGAAAGGAGGAAAAAGCAGTTCATTCATTCTAAGTGACACTAGGTAGTCTAATCTTATATTTAGACAAATATGACTGAGCAATGAGAATAGGAACTTTATCTTCTCAATCAGGTGAATTTTCAGCAACTAGACCAGAGCCTGACACGTAAGGGGTATTCAGTAAATACCTGTGAATGAACAGCAAAAAGAAGAGTCATTTCTTTCTTTGGTCTTCCCTTCCATGTTCCTAAGGCAGTTAGTTGCTTTTTTTTTTTTTTTTTTTTTTTTTTGCTTTTTTTCTGAAGCTGGAAACGGGGAGAGACAGTCAGACTCCCACATGCGCCCAACCGGGATCCACCCGGCACGCCCACCAGGGGCGACGACGCTCTGCTCACCAGGGGGCGATGCTCTGCCCCTTCCGGGCGTCGCTCTGCCACGACCAGAGCCACTCTAGCGCCTGGGGCAGAGGCCAAGGAGCCATCCCCAGCACCCGGGCCATCTTTGCTCCAATGGAGCCTTGGCTGCGGGAGGGGAAGAGACAGAGAGGAAGGAGGGAGGGGTGGAGAAGCAAATGGGCGCTTCTATGTGCCCTGGCCTGGAATCGAACCCAGGACTTCACGCCAGGCCGATGCTCTACCGCTGAGCCAACCGGCCAGGGCCAGTTAGTTGCTTTTTGTTTTAAACTGTCTCAAATGATTATGTTCTAAATTGTTAGGGAAATAACTGAATGGAAAATATCGGTCCTGCTCATAGACATGATTCTGTGAATCCATAATAATGAAATTTGGCAAGATTAAATGACAGTAAAATATATAAGTAGGAATAATCTTGTTATTTATGAATATTTGACCACTCACTCAAAAAGAGTTTCCAGGAGATTTTGCTTTTGTATTGATAGATTTAAAAATGAAAATGAGATACTCCCTCCAAACTCTATAATCTTTCCAGGATAGAAAACATCTCTAAATGAGTCATTAACCTAAGTAAGTGGCTATAAATATTCAACAATATTCAGGATATGATGACTTTGATACTGTATCTAGTTTCAGACCATAGTACTACTTTTGTGGACAAGGGGATCACTTTGTTCTTTCTCAATTGAAAAGGACAGATGACTTATTTAAATTCTGGAAATCAATAAAACATGTTCTTTAACTATTTTAACATAAAAAAAATATGTGGTGGTTTGTTGATGGTGATGCAAATTGAAAATAGTTTTAGCTTATCAAATTATTTCCAACTGGAATTCATCTGCATTTATTATCTGTTTACATGGGCATAATTTCAAACAAGAGAAAATAGTATATTGGCTAGGCATATTATAAAAAATAAAACAGTAATAATGCCAGAGAGGAAATATTTCTTTTATATGTATCTGATTATCTAACATGTACTTGAATATACCAGCATGATGAATAATCCCCACATGATAATGCCTACATCTATCAATTAGTTTATACACAAGTAAGTCAGCCTGAATATTTTATATAAATTATAACATCTTGGTGGAAACAACAACAGATCATAATATTTCAGAGAATCCTCTGGGTCCCTAAAGACATATATCAGTGTTAAAAAATGCAATCTAAATAATAATGGATTTACTGATTTATGTGTTAGACTATATAATTCTTAAATTTCATTAAAATATCAATATTTTCAATATAACTCAAGTTGTCTGATTCCCATTCATATAATTTTTTACAAGGTAATTACTGTGTTCATAATACCACTTCTCTGTAGCATCGGGAAAAGGAGAATTGCCCCACTCTTTACATCTTGTGTGAGGAGAGTTTTAAGATGAACAGCATTTTCAAAATGCAAAGTTTTACTTCCTGTTACAGACTTGGAAAAAGATTGCTGATGGCGTGAGGAAAAACAAAAGGTAAAACATTTCATTTTCAGAGAACAAAAGCAAGATTTAGTAAAAATTTTTAAGATGTGAAGCTGTGGGTAGTTGTCACAGAATATAGGTAAGAAAATGATGTGTGAAGGAACAAGAGAGGTGTCATTTTTTTTTCTCTATTTTTACAAGTTTAAAAAAATATAACATCTAAAATTGATTAGGAAAATTAGATTAAAATGTGACACAGTATGATATATTCTAATGATACATTATTATTGATTTTTAATTATTCTATGACACAGAAGATTGTAATAGGAAAATTAACTGACCTTTCAGTACTGAAAGTAAATGTTTTTCAAGAATATTTGTTTAATCTTTTTATGATATGTTGAACTTCTTAGGTTTATTTTCGGAACTGCTTTGTGTAGTAATTTTAGATACCATTCATATTTTCTAACCTTTATTTATTGATTTGAGAGAGAAAAATTAAATGAGAAAAAGACATCAATTTGTTGTCCCATTTAGTTGTGTATTTATTGTTTGTTTCTTGTATGTGCTCTGACCAGGGATCGAACCCGCAACCTTGGCATATTAGGACGATGCTCTAACCAACTGAGCTACCAATTCAGGGCCTAAGGAAACTTTTATGATCATAAAACATTTATTTTAGAAGTAAATATCTAATCGTTGAAATATATTCTGTTCTAAACATGCTTGCGCATTGTTTAAATATTTTGAACACTTTATGTCATTACTGTATTATTATTATTTTTTTTTTTTTTGCTATTTGGGAGCTTAGTATGTATATGTACCTCTTTAGTATGGACTGTGCAATGTGGCATTACTATTGCTTTTATACTTTCCATTTTAACTGTCCTAATTATTTCTAATATGCAATAACAAGCAAAGAAATATATATATTTAGGAAGGAAATATTTCAATAGTATTATGATATAAAGTTTTTATAAGCAAAAAGCTCTCATGTAACAAACAACTTATTTTTTTATGGAATTTGGAAAATAATTGTAAAATGTGCTAAAATATTTTACTTTGGAACATCACTTTCATACACTGACATAGGAAGAAAACTTTCTTTACTCTTGCAAAAGTAATTCAGATTAAATATTATCTTTTTAGCATATCCATCTTTTATCACAAACTAAGATGGAGTATTATGTGATTCTGTCTGAAGTTTCTATAGCTTGCTTCATTGTCTCCAGGGGACTTAACAGGGCATATCTTATGAATGAGTATTAGACATGAGCATTTTTTATATGTCATTAAAAAAATAATATCTTGCTGTTTGGAGACATGAGAAATGTTTGCTCTCTTTGGTGTGAATATGAAGTATCCCACTGTATTAATTACAGCCATGCTTCTTTCTTATGAAATAGTATTAACATCTTTTTCTTGCTACGAGAGAAGTATAAATAGGTATTTTAAAATAAAACACGGGTTTTGAAGGTTTCAGTAAAATGTAGTTCTTCTTTATAAAATATAATGATATAGAATTTGGGTTACTTCTGCTACTAGAATGTTCATATGGATAGTAGTTGCCGTAAAATTGTAGTTTTAGATTTCTACAAGCAAATATATTACTTTTTACATCCTTACATGCTTGATACTATAATTTTTATAAATTGTTGTAAAAGTTCCCGTTTGTTCTGATACCTCAGACTTTGAACAACCTTTTTCATAACCATTTATTGGTAAATTTATAGTTACCAGTAAAAAGAAAAAAGTTAAATTGATGATTTCACTTGAACTGGGTATGGACTTAGTTCTTAAGTGCCTATTACTGTATTCCATGCAGACGGCATTAGTTTATGAGACTTCTAGAGATGACAAACACAAACTCCGTGTCCCCACCTTGACTCCTGTACTAACCTCTGGAAGTTGCACTCACAAGGCCTTGCTCACCTGCTCACATGCCACTACCCCGTGAATGCTTCTGTTTTGGGCTGTAGATTTCAGACACCACTCATCCACTGGTGGTATCGGATCCCACCAGAACCCTTCTGTCTGACTCCTGCTATGTTTTTAAAAGAAATACTTCGCTACGTTTAGGAATAAATGAGTAACCCTTTAACCAATGTTTAATGCAATGTCTCTTGGCAGTGAAAAACAAATAAAACTGAATTAATTCTGTGATGTAAACATAGCACTTTAAACAGCGATTTTCAACCATTTTCATTTCATTGGCACACTTAAACAGGTTACTAAAAATTTGCGGCACACCCAAAATTTGCCTAACACAAAGTAGACTACAGTGTATGCTATTCCTTCTCTAAATTACCTGCATGTTACCCATTTCACCTCTACCCTCATGGCCTCTTTCCCCATTTTCCAAAATGCCCTATATACTAAATATTACCTTATTGTCTTTGGTATTGATATATTTTTTGCCTACATGAAAGAAACCGTGTGATTTTAATTCATTCACATCAGATGGCTATTGTGTTGGCTGTTGTAATTTTTTTTTAATTTTACAATCTAACGGAAAAGAGGTCAGTGCCCCTGACTAAATAGTCAGGTACTGCGTGTTTAAAAATTCTTGCACGCGGGTTGAAAACCGTGACTTACCCTATTGCTAAGAGTCACCAGTCTCTCATCACCAATCTTATTAGCTAAGTTTAAAACGCCGGCTATATTTCTAGAATATTCCATCAAATTGTGAGACTGAATATTATTTAAACACATTTGTTGAATTGTTGGAAACATTGTTCTGCGTGAGAAAATAATTCTAAAGCCAGATGTGAAATGGCGGTTGAAATACTTTCATAACAGGGCAAGAGCAAAAAGAAAGCTAATGAAAAAGATGAGATTTTTTGAAACATCCTTAACGAGTGAAAAAATATATTCATTTTAAATCTATTCTAACTAAAATACTTAGAACATTATGTTTTAGCTTTTATTTCTAAAGCTAAGATTGGACTTTATTTTCTCATTTGATGAGCATGTCATCCATAAATATAAATAGAATTGCTTAAGTAAGGAGGCTGAAAATGGATTCAAGAGGCTAATAGAAGATTTTTTAGTTATACATATTAAATAACCTTCCCATATTTCCTCTAAATACATAAAATAATCAAAGAAGCACACCTATAAGAAAGTTGACCTTTAAGATGAATTTCCCTGAATTAAAACTTTCTGTGTTTTTGACTTTCAAGCTTTCCACTGTAAGATAAATGAGGCAATTCCACCCCATCCTGCAGGCTGCATCTCTATTAGAAATGAGCTTCATATCTAATTAAGTTTTTCGGTATTCTTTTTGAGAAATGTACTACCAATTCACGTTTTGTTTGTTTGTTTTTTATTTGGCTGCATTAAAATTACTTAGCAGGCAAAAAGCCAAAACAGAAAACATGTAAAACCGAAAGAAATTTCCAAGGAAAATACTTTGCTAGCGTTTAAATTACATACTTGAAAGTTTAGAGCTTGGAGAGCTAACTAGTAATTAAATTTCATAATGACAAGAATAATTTTTTATTCGAGCAAAAAACTCCAGTAGTTCATAGTTTTGTGAGAATATGTAAAAGTAGCAAAATGACTCTTAGTAAGAAAATACCTGGTAAATCTGAGCTAATTGATTCATGTTTACATGAACTTCTAGTAGGTGGCACTTTAAATATTAAACTGAAACCTGTAGATGTACAATTAAATTCATTGAAATGGGTTTTAATATATTAATGGGATAAAATTATTAATAGTATGAATGACTTATTTTGGGTAGGACATTTGCCATCATACTTGTAATCACAAAACCTGTTCATGTCCACAATAAATAAGACTTGGAACATTTCATGGTGGGTTAAGCATCCACTTTTCTTGTTTGTAAGGTCCAAAGTTGTATGTTTTCTCTGACAAATTTGAGTTTGAATTATTTGGGTCATTTTCTAATGGGAGCTGTAAAAATAAATAGCATACAAGCTTAAATGTATATTTTTTTATTTTGCATTTCAGCAACCTAGAGACGAGTTGAGTTAAAAATATAAAATTTAACTGATTTTAATTTGTCATGTGAAATCTGATTCTATGTGCCTTTTATTACCTCCATATATTTATCTAAGTGAAGCATAAAATGGTTGTAATAATGGGGAATTTAAAACAGCTTTTGCACATGAGCAGTAATGCTAACTAATATGGTGAGTAAAAGCTGAATGTCAATTCTCAGAATTCCTGTTTCTTGTGGTATACTAAGGTATATCTTAGATGAGCTCCTTATCATCCTAACAACTATAAAGAACTTTGATAGATAGAAATTGAAAAAATAGGGAGTAATCACATATATGCAATCAGAAGCCTCATATTTATATTTAATTTTCAAACTGCAATACATTATACATTAGAGCCCAGCTGTTGTCAGAATACGAGTTCATAGCCCTTATTTTGCTCGAGTGATGCTCTGGTATCCCATGTATGGTTCCAGAGATAATCTAGGTATGGCAGAAATCAGTACAATCTGAAATCACCGGTTGGTATTCATTCTTACCTCATTCGTGTCTCTTCTCCATTTCCCTTGCAACGCGGTTTAGGCCTTTAATTATATTACATTTGTACTATTCCAACAACCACAATTCTGTCCAGGATACTGGCATTGCAACATTCCAACCCACTTATTCATTTCTGCTAGACTTATTTGCCCATGTAATAAATTTGGCCATGCCACTCCACTGCTTATAAACTTCTGTCAGCATCCTATTAATCAATCATTTCAAGTTCAAACCCCTTAACTGGGCCTATGTGCTTTGAAGCACAGCCTTGCTAGCTTGTAGTCAGTACCTTCTTAAGTTATATTGCACTCCTACGCACACCCAGAACTTGTCTCATCTTCCTCCTGTTTGCTTTCTCCTACGTATCTGTTACAATGTCCCCTTCTCTTCTAACATTCTCTAAACTCTCCCAGGTAAAAGTAGTTGATTCATTAAAGTGTTTTCTCTCAACAGTTCACTCATATTTTATTTAGAGATTAAATTTCAAATTATTTTATATGCTGATAGTCATACAATATTCTGAGCTCCTTGTCAATGAAGAAAATTGCAATTGTATGTGTAGCTTTAACACTAGACTCAGTAGCAAAAAGAATTTTCTCTAGGTTATGGCCTGATTTCATATATCTAAATATATATAAAAAATAGATGATAGTCAGTAGATAGAACTGGGGCAAACATTTAACACCAAGATCTGTGGGCCTGAAACAACATGCAAATTTACATTAAAAATAAAACATATATTAACTTTATTGATGTACATTTACAAACTTGTACACTGGATAAAGTTATGCAAAGTTAAAAATATTTCCTAATGATTCATTATTCTGATGAAAAATTATATTGCCCTGGTCAGTTGGCTCAGTAGTAGAGCGTTGCCCTGGCGTTTGGAAGTCTGGGTTCAATTCCCAGCCAGGGCACACAGAAGTGCCCATCGGCTCTCCACTTTTCCCCCTCTCCTTCCTCTCTGTCTCTCTCTTCCCCTCTTGCAGCCATGGCTTGAATAGTCTCACTAAACATTTGTTAAATGGATAAATGTCTGAAGAAATGAATCCAGAAAATGATATGTAAAAGTCCAACACAAAAATATTGTTAGGAAATTTGCTGAGTTACAAACAGTCAGGAAGCATCTACTAATTACTGTATTTCCCCATGTATAGGACATACCAAAATTTTTTTTAAATTTGGGGTCTAAAACTGGATGCATCTTATATAGTGGTTGTAGATATTTTTACCTGTATTTCCCGCTTATTCATGCAGATAAGAGGTTGTATGAATTTTATGATGAATAAAACTTGAGTTCAATAACTTTATGTAATACTTTTTTTTTCAAATTTCGGGCCCCAAAATTAAGGGGCGTCTTATACATGAGAACATCTTATACCTGGGGAAATACGGTATTATGCTAAGGTTGTCTTGACCACCTCATACAAACCAGTATTTTCCTCTCCATATACTGAATGATATTATTTATCTTTTTTTTTTTTTTTTCCTTTTTTTTTTCCCGAAGTGAGAAGTGGGGAGGCAGAGACAGACTCCTGCAAATTCCCCTTCAGGATGCACCTGGCATGCCCACTAGAGGGCGATCCTCTGCCCATCTCAGGCATTGCTTGGTGGCAACTGGAGCCATTCTAGCCTCTGAGGCAGAGGCCATAGAGCCATCCTCAGTGCCCTGGCCAGCTTTGCTCCAATGGAGCCATGGCTGCAAGAGGGGAAGAGAGAGATAGAGAGGAAGGAGAGGGGGAAAAGTGGAGAGCCGATGGGCACTTCTGTGTGCCCTGACTGGGAATTGAACCCAGACTTCCAAACGCCAGGGCAACGCTCTACTACTGAGCCAACTGACTAGGGCAATATAATTTTTCATCAGAATAATGAAACATTAGGAAATATTTTTAACTTTGCATAACTTTATCCAGTGTACAAGTTTGTAAATGTACATCAATAAAGTTAATATATGTTTTATTTTTAATGTAAATTTGCATGTTGTTTCAGGCCCACAGATCTTGGTGTTAAATGCTTGCCCCAGATCTATCTACTGACTATCATCTATTTTTTTTATATATTTAGATATATGAAATCAGGCCATAACCTAGAGAAAATAATTGCTAGAAAAGAATAAGGATTCATGGTGCTAAACTCCAGTGAAACCTATGTTGGTCTTTAGATTACTGGCCTGAATATGTGATACAAGAAGATCTAATGAAAAATTTTTATTAACTAAATCTTGTATGAGGCTAAATATTATTGAATACATCTAGATAGATGAGCTTACTTTTATCATTTGTAATGTCATTTCAGAGAACTCTATTGAATACAGTATAATAAGCATTATATTAGATTTCATGTTGTTTCCCATAACTGAAACAGGGTTTAATTAAGTAGTAAGGTTTTGCCAAATGTCTCTTTAATTGTTGAATGTTTTACATGCTAATGTGAAAGACATAGCAAAATTTTTGTCAAAAATAATAGTTTGATGTGAGCGGAATACTTGAATATTATAACAGTTTCTTTCTCTTTGTCTTTACGTGTGACTGCATGTCTCATTTTACTCACTTTCTTCTAATTTAGGACATGATAACTTACTAGAATACATATGATTAAAATCTGCATTTTTTCATGAGAATGAATTTTTAAATCCAATATCAAGTAAAATGTAGTCAAACTTTGTAAAATTATGTTAAATGATAACAGATTTAACTGTCACAAAGAAATAAAGATATGCTCAATGGGTCATGGGAGAAAACAAATTTTGACCATCTTACTTCCCGGTTATATACTCAAATATTTTAAACTAGATTTTCTTTGCAACTTTTGTTACATTGATAAAATGTTATATCTTTATTTCAATGTTGTATCATAATTTTCCACTATTGTTCAGATATAAAAGGACAGTATCTTAATGAAATAATTAATGGTTATCCACAAAATGCTAAATTTTATTTTTATGGATAACCACTATTTTTAATGTTATCCAATTTTCCAAGTTTTGTTGAACATGAAACCATCAAGAAAAATCTAGCATATTTAGCTTAGTTTCTTTTTTCCTGTGAAAGGTTGGGTTTTTTTTTTTCTTTATGAGTGTTTGACCTCAGATGAAGCTTCTCAAGAACAAGCTAAGAATTATAGGCACTAAAATCATATATTAAAATCTGAGCAACATACAACACATTAGCACGTATTGCTTATAAATTAAAATCTGAGCAATATATATATTACTATATATTTAAAAAGTCTAAGATATACTTGAAATTGTCAGATTAATACATTTCTGTCATTCCCTCAGGGACAATCATACAATTTGACACCAACATTTAAGCTCTGAAAATTATGTGACCATCTGTTACATTGTTGATGGTACATGTCATCAAATCTTTTCTATCACTTATAACACAAGACAGGGCTACCCTATTTTAAAAGTCCTTTCTGTTACTGATCATTGCCTAACCTGCTTGTCCCTTTCCTTTTCCAGAATGAAGAACAAATTCTGGTATTTTGAGTTCGGCACATCTGAAACTTTTTCAGCCACCTGCAAGAAGCTACATGAATCTGTAGAAATAGAAGTAAGAAAAATGAATTATCTTTTATAATACTATGCAGTGGCTTGACTTTGGTTATTAATATGTTTTTGGTATTCCACAGGTATCATGTTTGAGCAATCCATGTATCTAAAATTTTATTTCTGTCACTCATTGGGAATCTAACATTATCTGAAATATTAGTATAAAGTTAAGTTTCAGTATGAGTTATTTGAGTTATTTTAATACGGTATAAAAGAATGAGAGGTGGAACACAACTTCTGAAATCAATGGAGAAGTTACTGGGCATAGTGTGGATAGAAAAATGTAAGATAAAAGGAGGTACTTGAAGAGAAGAAAAAGTTGTGCGATGCATTTAAAAAACCTTATTATTTTCAGGTCTCAATATCTTATAACCTTTAAAACAGAGTTCACGAAAATTGTACTTACTTTCATGAATAAAGGTTAAAAAGTATAACTTTCCATTCCATTCCCATTCATTAGCTAGATTTTCTCAGTTCCTGAGGTTGCCATTTCCCTGTTACATTTATAGGAAGTGGAAAAGCCAAGATAGAGAGCAAAGATAGCAAGAAAAGATACACTTTAAAAAAGATTTGTAGCAAATACCATAGGTCTACCAAAATCTATAGACAGTGTAAAACTAAAAGTTTTGGAGTTGGGCTATAATAGTACATGACTTACTTATATTGAAAGATTTCAGGGGTTAAAGAAAAGGAAAAGTAATATTTTGACAAATGTTAAGGACAAACCATAGGAATAGAATGATGAAACAGGAACATCTAATGACTAATTTATAGGAATTGAGAAATATTGACTTCAACACATTTCATTTAAAATTTATTTAAAAAGTAAATGCATAACTTGTCTTCTGAGACTTAAATCATTAGCGGCTTATATTAAGGGATTATGTTTGATAAACAAAAGTAGTTATGGACCACATAGAATTATAATGGCCAAGCTTGGTTCTTAGTTACCCCTAACTTTCTAATATATTGTTATTTGACAACAAAGTATATTATTTGAGAATAAAACTTTTTTTGCCTTTATACCATCATGATTGGTAGACAAATTGAAGTATTAGTAGGTGAGTAGCAGTCATGGAATAGAAAAAGTGCTTCATAACTGAATTAGATCATACCATCCTGAAAAGCAACATAATCACAAAAATGAAGGATTTGGGTTCAACATAGACTTTCTGCAATTACTGTTCATAAAGATAAAGACATATGTGTGTATATTCTTTATACATACATAGTGTTATATATTTATATTGTTGTATACCTAAATATATATTTATTTAAAAATACCTAAAGCTCTCTCTCTTTTCCAAAATCTTATTTTTTTAATTGTTTATATAGTAGATTTTGAGCATTTTTTTATCCTCAGTATGTTCAAAGAAAATCTGTAGAAAAAGGCAAAAATGCAGAAAAGGTATAGGTATGGCTTCTCATTAAATGTAGGGAAGATCCTGACCAGGCGGTGGCACAGTGGATAGAGCATCGAACTGGGATGCAGAAGACCCAGGTTCGAGACCCCGAGGTCGCCAGCTTGAGCGCAGGCTCATCTGGCTTGAGCAAAAAGCCCACCAGCTTGAACCCAAGGTCGCTGGCTCCAGCAAGGGGTTACTCGGTCTGCTGAAGGCCCACGGTCAAGGCACATATGAGAAAGCAATCAATGAACAACTAAGGTGTTGCAACGCGCAATGAAAAATTAATGATTGATGCTTCTCATCTCTCTCTGTTCCTGTCTGTCTGTCCCTGTCTATCCCTCTCTCTGACTCACTCTCTGTCTCTGTAAAAAATAAAAAAATTTAAAAAAAATCTAGGGAAGATACTCCGAAGCCTCGTGTACTTCTGCTTACCTTAACTTACCACTCAAAAAAGACTGAAAAAAATGATTTAGGAGAAATACTTCATGTTTATGTATAGGGAAACTCAATATTGTCAAGATGTCAGTTCTTCCCCACTTCATCTATATATTTAACAATCCCAATCAAAGCCCCAGCATTATTTTGTAATATTGACAACTGATTCTAAAGTTTATATGGAGAATTAAAAGACCCAGAGTAACCAGCAGAATATTGAAAGAGAACAGAACCAGAGGACTGACTCTACTTAACATCAAGACTTACATAAAGTTACAATAATAAAAACAGTGTAATGTTTGTGAAGTAATAGACAAATCACTTGAACACAATTGAGATCTCAAGAATAGATCCCCATAAATATATTTAACTGATTTTTGACAACAGAGAAAAGGCAATTTAGTGAAGCAAAGAAGGGCTTTTTAACAAATGATTCTGAAACAAGGGGACATCCAGAGGCAAAAAGGAGGAAAAGAGAATTTAGACATAGTCCTTCATTCTTAACAAAAATTAACTCAAAATCAATCACAAGACCTAAATGAAAATAGCAAAATTATAAGACTTTTAGAAGATAACAAAGGGAAAAACTTAGATGTCCTTAGATATGGTGATGCCTTTTCATATACACTCTAAAGACATGAAGAAGTGATTGATAAAGGGGACTTTGTTGAAATTTAAAATTCTGCTCTGTGAATGCCCTGTCCAGGGGATGGGGAAATAAGTCAGAGATGGAGAATATACTTACAAATGGCATGTCTGATAAAGTACTCTGATTCAAAATATTCAAAGAACACTTAAAACTCAACAATAACAAAATGAACAACCACACTGAAAAATGGATCAAAGACTTCAATAGACATCTCACGGAAAAAAAAATACAGAGGGTAAAGAATTAACACTCCTATGCCAATTAAAACAACAAAATACCTCTACACCTCTACACCTATTAGAATACATCATATGCAGGTGAGAATGTAGAGCAATAGGATCTATCATTCATTGCTGGTAGAAAATGCAAAATGGTAGAGCTACTTTGTACGACAGTTTGCTACTTTCTTACAAAACTAAATATACCCGTATCATATTATTCATCAATCACGCCCCTTAGAGTTGAAAACCAAAAGGAGTTGAAAACTTAGGTCTACACAAAACTTAGGTCTATACATATCTACCTGTACATAGATATGTATAACAGCTTAATTAATAATTGCCAAAACCTGGAAGCAAACAAGAGCTTCTTCAGTGGGTGAATGGATACATACCTTCACACAATTAAATATTGTCTGTGTCACAAAATGAAAATGTTCAAGGAAAATAGTTGTATCATATAGAAAAGACATTTGAAAGCAAATCAACATGGAAAATATTGATATTAAAGTTTAACAATGAGATATCATTGTGATTAACATAGGCGATATCATTGTGCCTTAGTTCTTACAGGAAAACTATCAGGGGTGTTCCTCTCAGAAATCTGAACTAGAACTAACTTATTCTTCTTAGGGTGGTGTTCCCTCTAAGCCTGACTTGCCAGCTCTCCATTTACTGTGTTGTTCTGAAAACAACTGCAGTAACATTTATTAATCAGAACCAGTGCAGTGCACGCCCCCTTGTATTGTTGCATATCTTGAAATACTGTTATAATTTTATGTATTTATCTCAATTCTAAAATTGTTTGTGTGTGTGTGTCTGCAGTTATACAAAACCTGCTTCTCTACTTTTTAATGAATCCAGTCTATCATATTAACAGAATACGCCTTTCTACCCTCAAGGTTACTTCATAATTAAATATAACAAAAACAGCAATTGGGAAATTTGCTTCTGTTTCCTGTTGCTTCCTGCATGGCCTAAAATTATACCAACTATGGTTTAAAAACATATAACAGAATAAAACAACTTGAGTACAAGAGTACCCCATGTAATGGGTATGTATATTTTATAAGCTGCTTCTTTAAAATAAATATTGATTGCATGAGCCTTCATTTCACATTGTTCTGTCATAGAGGAAGCTTTTTCTAAAAAGGGTGACTATTTGGAATAACTTCAATATGGTATAACAGTTTATAATAATGTAGCTAAGATTTACCTATAATTAATTATACTTCATGCTTGGGGCTAATCAAAGTACCTACATCATATGATTTAGTCGTCCTCCAGACCTTATGAATTAAGAGAGATTTTATGTCCCCATTGCAGAATTGAGCAGATGTACATTTTCTTTAATAAGTTAAAAGAACTAAGAATTGTGTTGCTGCCAAAAGGTTTAAATCTCAAGGAAACAAATTGTAAATTTTATACATATACATGTTATATAAGTATATATACAATGACAATATATAGATAATTTAAATGGTGAAAGATGAAAAAGTTAAATATTTTAATTTTCAGAATTTTATTTATCTTCTAACTTTGTTACAAAAGACAAGTAAAAGTTTTATTTATTTTTCTGTGAGAGAGAGAGAGAAAGAGAGTGATAGAGACAGACAGACAGGAAGGGAGAAAGAGAGATGAAAAGCATCAATTCTTCATTGTGGCACCTTAGTTGTTCATTAATTGCTTCCTCATAAGTGCCTTGACTTGCGGGAGGGGGGCTCCAGTGGAGCGAGTGACCACTTGCTTAACCTAACGATCTTGGGCTCACGGCAGTAACCTTTGGGCTCAAGCCAGCAACCATGGGGTTATATCTATGATCTCACGCTCAAGCCTGCAACCCCGCGTTCAAGCCTGCGACCTCAGGGTTCGAACATGAGTCCTCTGTGTCTCAGGTCAACTCACTAACCACTGTGCCACCGCCTGGTCAGGCAGTTTAAAAATATTACATAATATATTAAAAACAAAGTTTGTATTAAACTATTTGGGACATGTGCCTAAGGGTCTCGGGTCAACATCTGTCATTGACACTACCAAGTATATTTTTAATTTGTTCCATGTTCCAGGTGAAGTTCATGAGAGAATAAAGTAGCCCATTCTCAGAAGTATTTCAGTGTTTTGGTTGTCAGTGAGACTAGGAAGATTGCAAACCATGAAGGCCAGGAATTTTCATCCTAAAATACTGAGATTTGTCTTAAAAGATTAAATTCTTCTATAAAACCTTAAATGACCTCAAGAATTAATAAGAAGCAATAAGAGTCTCAAAGACAAAGAAATAAGTTTGCAAGATTCAAAAGATCAGATTCTCATTGCCTGCCCAGTCACCTGGAAAGCACAGAGCTCTTAAAGGTAATCGGGTTGAGTTTCCCAACTTGGTCTGTGCGCACCTGTGTCAAAATCATCCTGATGCTCTTTCTCCATGCATTAGAGTACCTTCATCTAGTCTTGGCTCTCCCAAAACACTATCTGGGGATGGGAAAATGAAACTTGTGAAAGGACATTCCATTTGTTCTTAAACACTTTGTTGAGGCATAGTTGACTTATAAAAAAAAAGCTATACATACTTAATGTATACAACTTATGGATCTGCAAATAAACATATAACTATGAAACCATCAACACACTACATACCATCAACATATCCATCAGCTCGAAAAGTTTCTTCCTGCCGAGGGTGTGTGTGCGTGATAAGAATAGTACTTAAAACGTCTACCTTGTCTTCTGATAATCCCCAGGTAATGTATATCTTTTGCAATGAAATTTTAGAATCAGTAATGCAGGAATACAGTATGGACCTCCACAAAGATGGTAATAGGAAACCAATGATGGACTCATTAAGTCCACAACAAAAAAAACATCACCTTATTTCCAGAAAAGGTCCAGAAACATGGTGAGGGTGAGGCCTGGCATGAACCCTTCTTTGGGCTAAATACATCATAGTTTTGATAGTGAAGAGGGTGAAGAAGAAATGTTAAGTAAAAGGGAAGTGAATGATCAAAAGCTGAAAATTCTTTTCCATGTTTACCAGAAGTTATTTTTTTTAAAGCTTAGTTTTTTTTTTTAAATTTATTCATTTTAGAGAGGAGAGGGAGAGAGAGAGAGAGAGAGAGAGAGAGAGAGGAGAGACAGAGAGAGAAGAGGGGGAGGAGCTGGAAGCATCAACTCCCATATGTGCCTTGACCAGGCAAGCCCAGGGTTTCGAACCGGCGACCTCAGCATTTCCAGGTCGACGCTTTATCCACTGCGCCACCACAAGTCAGGCCGCAGAAGTTATTTTTAATAAAGTAACTTTTGGGAAGAATTCTAAAATTCCAGCAATAATTTCTGGCTTTCACAGAATGTATGAATAAAGAAAAATGTGAAACTAAACTGGTTTTTCTATTAATGCCATGGCTAATGTTTGCTATCTTGAGCCAGCAATATTACTAAAATTACCTAACAGGCATGTCCTGAGCCCCTCTATCACACTGTTTTATAGATAGAACTTAAAAAATGTATTCTGTAAAATATGGAAATTAATCACTGGGAAACGATAGAGTTCCTCAGCTTTCATATTAGAAGAGATTCATGCACTGTTAAGCCATTTATGTATATGTGTCTTATTTACTTTATAGTTTTGCTACTGTACTTTTTAGCAAAAATATAAATAATTTTGTCTGATAAATTAAGTATGAATTTGCAGACACCCTTGAAAAGCAGAGTTAGATAAATCATTTTGCTCCACGCTATTTTCTACAATGAACAAAGCAATGTTTTGTTGTTTTATTGAGTAACATATGAATAAATTTTACTTAACCCCAGCATATTAGACTCACTATGAAGAAATACATTTACAGTTTATTGTTAATTTTATCTCATCAAATTTTGTATCCATATTTAAAACTCTCCCATATTCTTCACATGCGTTGAATTTTTCTATCAAAAGACATGTTAACTAAATCTAAAGCATTAAATTTACATATAAAAGTTTGTCCTTAACAAGCACTTTGCCAATAGCTTCTATAGTACTATATGTTAATGACCTTTTTCTACATAATGAAAATATTCAGGATTTATTGACTAACTGAGGCTGTTAGCTTTTAAGCTTTTATATTCTTTTCCTCTGCAGCTACCTTTCTAAAACTCATAAATCTTCATAGCGGATGAAAATATTATGTGACACAGTATTATCACTTGTGTATATTTCATAGCTTTGATTCCCACGCACTCCACTGGTGCGCATCAGACAGTTCCTGGTCCCCATCAGACCTAGCGCTGAAATCTTCCAGACAAACCAACATAACGTTAACGCAAACAGAGGAAGGTAGTCTGGGGTCAAGAAGTAGTGGAAACATACCATTAATAAATAGCAATTTATGTAAGTGACGAGACATTGAACTCGTCTCATAGGAACCTCAGCGTTCTCCTTTTTCTTGGGGAGGGGACTCCTTAAAAATCGTTTTGTGGTTTTTTTCCCACTTTTTGGAAAGCTTCTTGCTCTGTTTTCTTAAAACTACACAAGACTCTGAAGAGTGACAAGACTCTGAAGATGGGGAACATTAGTAATGCTATACACTGATATTTTTCAATTGTTGCGTGTGGCTCGCCCTCCACCCCACCCCCACACACCGTTCAGTTTTTTTTTTTTTCTTTAAGAGCCGATTCGCCATGCGCTCTCCTTTTTCGGCAGAGGAACAAAGGAATACTCCTTCGCTAATTCTGAAAGTAACTTGTCACAGTGGGATTCTAAGGCCTACAAATAATTGTCTTAGTGTACTACCTGCTGTGTTCAATATTGAGTGAAAATGGAAGCCGAGCCCCGACTCCTGTTTATTTCGCAATTCTTCTGTTATTTAAATGATTTTAGTCAGTTTGGGGGAAACCAGACCTTTATAAATTAACAGCTGGGAAATACCAAAGGTGTCAGATTGCATATTTATCATCTTTTTCGTGTAACACTTAAATATGTATTAAGAAGTGACTGACATAAATTAGGCAGATTTCAGAAGCCACAGGCCATGGCTTGTAGGGGACCCCCTTCTGCTTGACATTTCATCCTTGTCAAAGATCAAATTATTTTAATTTAGGCTGCAAATTATAAGGAATGAAGACTTCTTTGTGGGAATTCCCTGTGGTAATCTGACTTTTGTTGTTACTGCTGCTTGTCAGTGTGCAAAAGATATAATATGCATGCAAATAAGGTTAAAAAATATGTACTATCTAATTATCCAGCCAGTACATTCCACTTGAAGCCAGTGGGAGGCCTGACACACAGTATGTGTTTGATTCATTGAGGCCTGCAGGGTATTTACACAAGATTACTTTTAATTATGAAATTAATATCTGTTTATCTAGAATATATAGCGGTAAGTGAGTATACACATGAGTAGAATTCTTTAGTAAAAAGAAATCATCTTAATTTAATATATGAAAAGGAAGGGGGAAAAAATCACTTGTTTCTGGGGGGGGGGGGGCATCATCCAGTGCTTGGTTTCACCCTCATTGAAACAATTTGAATGAAAACTTGGCACCTTCTATTTTATTCTAGCCTGCCAAGTCGGCTCAAGATGGATGCTTTATTTCACAGGTTTTTATATTTTAGGGTACAAGATGCAGTATTAGGTTCACTATGGTGAGGCCAATGTAGAAAATAAGAAGGATTTTTATCTGTTTGGTTTTTGTTTTGATCATTTTGAGATAGTGTTGTCCCTTCTAGGTACCGACATCATGATTACCATGAGAAAGAAAATGAAGAAGTTACTATCCATGTTTTGTTTTGTTTTTTTCTATAAGACATGACACATAAAATAGTCCCACTGCTGATATCATCCAAGTAATGAAATTCATGTTCCTAACACAGTTCTTTGTAAAACAACTTATATATTTATATTTATATATCCCTTCTCATAATGACTCATAACAGGACATGGGTGACCAATAGCTGGAAAATATTTGTAATTACTACTATTTTAGGAAACACAGAACAAATTGAGTGACTCCAAAGATACTAAAGCCTTATCACTCGCCACACGCCCTTCAGTGAAAATGAACAGAAAATTCAAAAAGTTTGAAAAATGACTGTTGGGCAGATAAAATATATTATGCTCACTTTATTAAAGACGGTGCTGCCCACATGGAAGCCTGTCGCCCAGGTGATATTAATGTGTGTTGGGGGCGGGCTATGGGCAGGCAGGATCCTTGTAGCCTGGGGCTTGGTTTTAGGACTAAGCCTTTCCCACCCTTTTTGATGTGGGGTGGTACAATCCCATCATGCCTCAGATAAGTGACTTTGTATTAGAGACTTCTCTATTTTGTATATTGGATTAATGGTTTTGATTTCTACACTTTAAAATGGGGGCAGAACAGGAGCTTGCTCTCTCGAGTCCTGAGATTATCATTAGAGGAGAGAGCAGAGAAAAGCCACGTGGAGGAGGCCAGGAGAAGCAGCCAAGATGGCAGAGTGCTGAAGGAAAAGCCAGTTTGTGCAGAGTTTGTGCAGGGAGAAGGAAGGAGATGAGGAGCAGAGGTGAATAAGTCTGGTGAGCTAGAGACCTTTGATTCTAGGAAACTCCGGTAAGTCAGTAGCTTTGTGAGCACTGAATGAGTGGGTTTTGGAGCCCAGTGTGTGTTTTTACTTGCCCGTTGGGTGCAAGCTAGGATTAAAGATGATGGCCCACCAGTGTTTGGCTCCGTTGTTTCTTTACCGACTGTCTGAATCCAATGTGAACCTGCATGGGTCAGGCGGCTGTGATGGTGGCCGTGGATACTGGCTTTACAATGACCACTTTTAATATCACAAAGGATAGACTGTTAGCAAATTGTGTGTTTTTCAGACAAACAAAAGAAAAATCGGCCTGGTGAAGGGATTTTTAAGGGTATTTATTTTTTAATTCATTGTTACAGCAGCTATAATGTAGCGATGAGTGATGACCTTTCCCACACTCAGCCTGCCTGGTCCTCCATGTTCGTTTAGACCAGGGGTCCCCTAACTTTTTACACAGGGCGCCAGTTCACTGTCCCTCAGACCGTTGGAGGGCCAGTCTATAAAAAAAACCCAAAACTATGAACAAATCCCTATGCACACTGCACATATCTTATTTTAAAGTAAAAAAAAAAAAAAACACACAAAAAAAATGGGAACAAATACAATATTTAAAATAACAAGTAAATTTAAATCAACAAACTGACCAGTATTTCAGTGGGAACTATGGGCCTGCTTTTGGCTAATGAGATTGTTGGGCAGATAAAATGTATTATGCTCACTTTGTTAAAGATAACACGAGGAGGCCGTCGCCCAGGTGATATTAATGTGTGTTGGGGTGGGCTAAAGGCAGGCAGAATCCTTGTAGCCTGGGGCTTGGTTTTGGGATTAAGCCTTTCCTACCCTTTTTGATGTGGGGTGGTACAATCCAATCATGCCTCAGAAAGTGACTTTGTATTAGAGACTTTCCTATTTTGTATATTGGATTAAGGGTTTGGATTTCTACACTATAAAATGGGGACGGAGCGGGAGCTTGCGCTCTTGGTTCCTGAGATTATCATTAGAGGAGAGCAGAAAGAGGCCATGTGGCCAGGAGAAGCAGCCAAGATGGCAGAGTGCTGAGTGAGATGCTAGTTTGTACAGAGTTTGTATCTGGGATAAGGAAGGAGATGGGGAACTGAGGAGAATAAGGCTGGTGAGCTAGAAACCTTTGATTCTAGGAAACTCGGATAAGTCAGTGGCTTTGTGAGCACTGAATGTGAGTGGGTTTTGGAGCCCAGTGTATGTTTTTACTTGCCCGCCGGGTGCAAGCTAGGATTAAAGACTATGGCCCACCAGTGTTTGGCTCCGTTGTTTCTTTACCGACTGTCCGAATCCAATGCGAACCTGCATGGGCCAGGTGGCCGCTGTGATGGCAGCCCTGTCTTCTGGCTTTACAGAGATGATCAATGTCTGGTTCCATATTTGTCACTGCTAGCTGTAACAAGTGATATGACGCGCTTCCAGAGCCGTGACACGTGCGTCCTGCGTCACAGGAAGTAGTACTGTACGTGAGCCAGGCCGTGTTTTGCGGCGCCGCTGCATCCTATGTTCCTCTCACTGACCATCAATGAAAGAGGTGCCCCTTCCGGAAGTGCAGGGGGCCTGGTAAATGGCTTCAGGGGGTCACATACAGCCTGCAGGCCATAGTTTGGGGAAACCTGGTTTAGACAGCTGTGCCTCTTCTTACCTTGAACGCTGTACTTGGAACTTAATCATCAAGACCAAAAAGCCATCCTTGGCCACTCTAATGTAATTCAGAGCTCTTGCGATTGCTGTTTTGTACTTTTTCCTTTCTTCAGAAGTCCTTAAGCCACTTCTTTCTCTGCCCAAAATTACACATCATGAATTATGAATTCAGTTTTTCCCTCCACCCTGAGCGCCTTGCAGGATTTTCTCAATAAGACGTGATCAGTAAAATTCCCACCCCAAATTTGACCAAACTTTCCGCAATCCACCTCTTTGTAACACATTGGAAATTCATAACTTGTTTTATATGCAGATGCTAACGCCTCTCCCGCCCAAAGATTGTCTGTAAACAAAGAGATGATTATGATTCAATTTGATTGTTTTTAAAGACTTGGAATGATAACCGGTTAATGTTAGTCTGCTTTATATTTTATATTGACATTTAGGGTAACTAAGTGTTCTTGAATAGCTTATTTAGAAATGGCAAGATTGTGGATTTTAAAGTTCTTATAAAAGATAAAAAATGCAAAAGGAGAAATCAAGGAAAGAAAGATAAAATATCTTATTGTTTATGTTCTTTTCTTTTTATGGATCAGTGTGATGGAGTACAGATTGATTTAATAAACATCTCTCTGGAAGGAATTGCTATTTTGAATATCCCAAGCATGCATGGAGGATCCAATCTTTGGGGAGAGTCTAAGAAAAGACGAAGCCATCGCCGGATAGAGAAAAAAGGGTCTGACAAAAGGACCACACTCACAGATGCCAAAGAGTTGAAGTTTGCGAGTCAAGGTAAGGTTTCTACATTGTTTGTTAAATTGCATGTATTCTGTTTTGAAGGCTACTTTAACATTAAAAGTTTTCCATTGCACTAGGGTCTTTCCATTGTACTTAGCAGTTGTAATTTCATATCAGATATGCATGTGTGTATAAATTATAGTAGATTCTACAATCATATATAAACTAACCATATTATTCATGGATTTTTTTCTCTTTTTTTTATCCTTTGGATATAGTATATCTTCCTACAGAAAACAAATACATGATGATATTTAGTGGATGATAATATAGTGTGTGTGTGTGTGTGTGTGTGTATATAGTATGTTAAATTCTAGATTGCGATTGTCTTGTTCAGGATATTTGAGTTGCTCTAATAAGGGCTTAGTTCAGGCTTTTCTAAGGTTGTATGGCAAGATTGTTTATTTTGGCTTTCCTTAGGTTGTGACATTGAAGTATTTTTTTAAGATTTTATTTATTGATTTTACAGAGAGAGGAGAGAAGGGCAGAGAAAGAGAAGTATCAACTCATAGTTGCTTTAGTTGTAAATTTTTAAAAATTTTTAAATTAATTTATTGATTTTTAGAGCGAGAAGAGATAGAGAGAGAGAAAGATGGGGGAGAGCAGGAACCATCAACTCATAGTAGTTGCTTCCTGTATGTGCTTTGACCAGGCAAGCTCAGGGATTCAAACTGGTGACTTCAGCGTTCCACGTCGATACTTTATCCACTGCGCCACCACAGGTCAGGCAGTTTAGTTGTAAATTGATTGCTTGTCATATGTGCCTTGATCAGGCAAGCCCAGGGTTTTGAATTGGTGGCCTCAGTGTTCCAGGTTGACGCTCTGTCCAATGTGCCACCACAGGCCAGGCAATACTGAAGCAACATTTATTAAGTTATTGTTCTAAGTACCATATGTAATATCATATTGAAATATTCCACTATAAATTTTAGTTATCAGATACTATTGTTCCAGAAATTTAATAACAACAATTAGGAAATCGGGGAAATGAAGGGCTAAGGACTAAGTAGGATAGAATCGTTGTGGATCAGAATTTTCAACTCCATTGTAATAGAATTTATATTGGGAGATGACAGCCAGCTCTTGTTGATAGTTTTTATTACAAAGATATCAAATTGGCAGTATTCAAATAATTAATTGAACATGCCCAAAGAATTTATGTGTATTATTCATAGTGTTTCTTTACCTCGCAGAATCTACCTAATAACACTGATCACATTCAGATATCTAAGAAAATATTGTTTCAGTTCAATGTAAAGATAAAATGTGAAGTTTTTATGGCTTTATTATGGACTCAATAAAATAATGAGTATATTTTTTAATAAGTAGAATGTCAACACAGTTGGTAGGCTTGATGGTAATAGGAAATAGCTATATATTTTGGTGTCTTCAGGTGTCTGATTCAAGTCTCAGTAGCAGGCCATGACTTCATTATGTGGAATTTGGTGACTAGGAGGATGACAGAGATTAATAGAGAATGTATTAGGTATCCTCTTGAAAAAAATGCTATGATAACCTGCCAATGACAGAAGTTTTTTGCTGTCCCTTAAATGTGTAGGTAATCCTAAAGAGGTAAATCTTGAAACGTAGTATAATTTATTTATTTATTTTCATTTTTAAACTATAGTTTACATTCAATATTATTTTGTATTAGTTTCAGGAATATAGTCTAGTGCTTAGACAATCATATACTTTATAAAATGTCCCCCCTGATATTTCCAGTATCCACCTGGCACTGTATACAGTTTTACAGTATTATTAACTCTGTTCTCTATACTGTAGTTGAAATCTCTGTGACTATTTTATAACTACTAACCTGTATTTCTCAATCCCTTTAACCTTCTTCCTCTCTTGAACCACCAGCCCACTCTCTATGTCTATAAGTCTGTTTTAGTTTTGATTGTTCATATATTTTGTTCTTTAGATTTCACATGTAAGAGAATTCATATGGTATTTGTCTTTTTCTCTGACTGACTCATTTCAAAAATAGCATAATTTAATACAAACAAGTTTATACTGAATTGATTAATATACTTTATATTTAGAATAAATATAACTGTATAAAATTATGGCAAAAATTGTTTTTTTTTAAAAACTGCATAGAGAAAATGAGTATGAAAATTTTAAAATGAAAGGAATTGAGTATAATCATTTTCTAAGAGTTGTTAATATTGAATTTATATTTAAATGTAAAATTAGTAAATTTCTAAGAAAATAAATGAAAAGTGTCTAAGTATTAAAAGTAGTTCAAGAACATTATAAAGCTCCGCTCTCTCCCTAGGAAAGTAATGAATACTTCTATATTACATAGTAATATAGTCCCTTTAATTAAAAAAAATTTTTTTATATGTTATATATGTAATAATTTCTAGGATTATTTTCTCTTTGGTCACTACTTACCAATACTTGCCATGTCCTTTGCATATAAATATTATAGTCTTGTATCCATATCTGAATAGATTCTCATTGCTCAACTGCCAATCACATTCACCCACTGAGCTGTTCAAGTTCCTAAGACCCATAGTTTTGCTTTACCAAGGCAAGTGTGTGCGCACCCCTCTAGAGCTACTGCAGATACACCATTTACTTGCCTCACTCTTCCCCTCTGTATGCTGTTCCCAAGAGTACACATTTGGGATAAAGCCTGTCAAATCAGCCAGAATTATTCTCCTAGACTATCAAAGCTCAGAACTGTAGGTAGAGGTGTCTTCTTCCATTCTGTCTTCTTGCTGTCTACTGTAGAACTATTAGATCCTCATTTTTAAACTTGGAAAAGATGCCTACCTGTGGTGGTGCAGTGGATAAAGCATTGACCTGGAATGCTGAGGTCTCTGGTTCAAAACCCTGGGCTTGCCTGGTCAAGGCACATGAGAGTTGATGCTTCCTGTCCTCTCCCCTTCACCCCCCTCCCTGCTCTCTGTCTCTCTTACTTTCTCTCTCCTCACTAAAATAAATAAATAAAAATTAAAAATTAAATTTGGGAAAGAAAAAAATGAAAACCTATAGATTTTGTGCCTTAGAAATACTTATTCTCAGTACAAAGATGGAAAAGAACAATAGAAATTAGTTTTTGAAGGTTGTTGTCTGAGCAATAACAGAAGCAAGTTTATAACTGATAAGGTAAATTCTTCATTCCCTATCTTACCCAGCTATGCTTATAGTTTGGGTATAGTTTTGTTTCAAAATAAGTATAATTTCATTGATAAAAGATGACCTTATCAGCTGAATATAAAAGGTAGACTATGAAATAAGTTTTTCCTTTTAATGAATTAAGAAAATATTTTTATTTTCATATATTTTGCAACAGAATGGTGAAAAGCATCTCCAAACTTTCAAAGTTTGATTTAAAATTGATTTTGTTAATTATTAATGTCATACTTGATAGAGAAAAGTGAAATTTACTGCTTAAAATATTTGCATGTATTCTTTTCCTAAGTGGTAAATATTTCTATCATTTGATTTTGTTTTCAATTTAACAAAAACAACAATGCTATTAATGTGAGAATCAATCAGCATTTTAAATCTAAATATATTTCCGATTTTATACCAAACAATTGCAAGTATTGCCTTTCAATGAAATGTAGAAAATATAGTTCTGCTTCAATATGTTTCTTTAACCCAGATTCAAATTAATAGCTTTTTTTTTTTTTCCTGAAGCTGGAAACGGGGAGAGACAGACAGACTCCCGCATGCGCCCAACCGGGATCCACCCGGCACGCCCACCAGGGGGCGACGCTCTGCCCACCAGGGGGCGATGCTCTGCCTCTCCAGGGTGTCACTCTGCTGCGACCAGAGCCACTCTAGCGCCTGGGGCAGAGGCCAAGGAGCCATCCCCAGCGCCCAAGCCATCTTTGCTCCAATGGAGCCTTGGCTGCGGGAGGGGAAGAGAGAGACAGAGAGGAGGGAGAGGGGGAGGGGTGGAGAAGCAGATGGGCACTTCTTCTGTGTGCCCTGGCCGGGAATCGAACCCGGGACCCCTTGCATGCCAGGCTGACGCTCTACCACTGAGCCAACCGGCCAGGGCCAAATTATTAGCTTTTAAAAATTGTGTAGTGTGACTTTTTTTCTTATTCAGGAGCACTTTCTCAGAATATTAACTTTTTTTTTTTCTCATATGACCCCATAAAACACTTGAAGTTTAAACTAAATTTTTTTACTATATTGGAATGGATTCTTGTTAGAAAGCTTTAGGTGATGGGAATGGTGAGTGGGGGTATCAGGCTCCTGGCCTTACAATGTGTAACTAGATTTTCGAATTAAAGACAAATTATTCTATTTAGTAGAAGGATTTAAATTAAGAGAAAAGTTTATAAGCTTTTCTCTTTAATTAAAAATGTTACATAGACCAGAGATACAGGATTAGGTTCAGAGCATTAAATCCTCATTTATATTATGCTGTACATGATCTAGGGCTCCTGCACAAATAATTTGCTTGCAGTCTTTGAAGATTCTCAGAGTATAAGATCTGAGTATCTTCAATTACAAAATACACTGGTTGAAAAATTGCAGTTGATCTCATTCAAGTTGACCAAAATTATGAGTAATTCACTTAATGACATTATTGTTCCAGAAAAATATTCTGAAACAGTTGGATGCAATTCTGAAACAATTCTCATTCACCCTCATCTAAGTCAGACAACATTTCTTTAGTGGGTTTGTCTTTTGTTGTTTTCTCTCTTTTTATTTTTATTATTTTAAATATAAATGAGTATATTATATATAGGCAATAGGCTTAGGCCAGGTACATCTCCAGTGTTCTGAGCCTTAATAGTCATTTTTTCCCATTGGTTTCAGTTGCTGAGTTTATCTTTGCTGCCCCCTCTTCTGAGTTAAATCTAAACCTCAGCAAGATGTCTAATAAATTTATTCACATCAATGTAGAAATGACTGATTGCAGATGAAAGTGGAGATATTTGCATTTTAAAAGAAATAAAGGCCTTCAGCTAAACCATTATTTTTCAGACTGTATTCCGTTGAGTTATAAAGAGCAATTCTTCAGAAGTTCACATTCCTTATTGCCACACTTTGGAACAATAAAAGGCTGTCATGAAAACATCCTAAAGAGTGCTCTATAAAATCACTTTTTCATATTAATGACTCTCAAATCTATAAATTCTGTTACCAGACAAAAAGCGACTCTCTCCTCTTCTTCTTCTCTGTTGATCAGCTAATAGGTAGATAGATTCAAAAGATAAATTTACGTATCAACATATATATACATATAAAGATGTCAATTAGTAAGTAAATGTCACATTAACTGGAGAGTCTATAGCTTTGTAATGGTCACTTAAATATATATATTTGCATATTAAGTGTGGATAATTATACAAATGGGTACATTACCACCACAGCACATGTGAATCACATGTAATTAAAGGACCAACAAGCTCAGGTGCTTTTGTTTGTCACAGTCAACAAACAGCATAAAAATCAATATAAATTAAAAAAAAGTAGCAATGCTAATATTTTAAATGAAAATGTTAATCACTTTTCAGAGAATTTTTGCTGATAAATTACATGAGTAAACTGGCTCCCAACAATATTAAGCTTGTACTAGTTTATATATCAAGTGTATTTCATCACAGATTTGTGACATAGACATGCTCACAATTGCAACTAAAGATGCACTACTGAAATTTAAACAGACTTCAGCTAAGTATGCAGAATGAGAAAAATATTCCAACTGAAAGTCCAAGTGAACATCTGGACTAGATATCAAGTAGCATCACATCTTAGACTTGTACTGAAAATGTTAAAAAACTATATTAAAAAGACACCTTTTAGAAATATTTTTTTATCCAAAGTGTGGAGACCCCCTCAAGTAATGTGAGCAGTTTTTAGTTATTCAGATGGTTTTAATTATGGAGATAACAAGCCCAACAATTCCACTTTCCAGTACTGAAATCAGAATGGTGCAAGAAAACCAGATAGAAGAGGACGGAAGACAATGGGACTTTGGGTGATGGATACGCAATATAATCAAATGTCAAAATAATCTGGAGATGTTTTCTCTGAACATATGTACCCTGATTTATCAATGTCACCCCATTAAAATTAATTTTAAAAAGAGAATGGTGCAAGACAGGCAAGTGAGAAGTAAAAAGTTTGTACCATTTACAATTACTTGTTTGTCTGGATGAGGACATTCCCAATACTATGCAATCAAAACAAAATACAAAAATCAATAAAATAAGATGCCTATGATGCTACAGCAATCTTCGTCTAAGTAACCCCATTGTTTCCATAGATTGACTGTATTAAAGGTGTTAGTAATTTAAACTTTTAAAATATATTTTTACAAATAAAATTCTAATTTTCTCTTTTACTTACTGGTTTTTAAAATATTGCTTCATTAAAAAAAAGAAGAAGAAGAAGAGGTTGACTGTTCAAAAAAGTTTGAAATCATCTGTGCAAAAGTAATTACCTTGAAGCCATAGAGTTTCAAACATTTGCCAGAAGCTAAGGGAGGTATTGTGGCGAACAGCTGGACTTCCTGCTTAAAACCTCATTATCTGGGTGACTGTGTACCCCACCTATGGATACAGCTAACCAGATACCTGTCACACAAAAGTGCATTTATAAAACTAATTAATTTATGATACTGCCATGAAATTTTCAATAATTGAATTCCCATTTACCAATGCTAATTCTCTTATTTGGGCAAAATTTCCCAGAGCGCAGCAAGCACTCCATTGATGGAAATGTAAGATGATTTAAGCAGTATACAGATACATAGTTTAAAGTTTTAAGAGTTTTTATATTTAATATTTATTTATATTTATATTTGGTATATGGAAATGGCAAAAATTGAAGGTGGAACAAAAAAATACTAAAGTATGGAGAATTGCACAAGGGTAATATTCGGCTTCTGCCACATTGTATAATTTGCACAGCCCTGATTTGAATACTTAGTGTAAACAAGATTTTATTCTTTGTCATCTTGTGTAAAATGTACTGTGTAGCAGTTCCCCAGGAATAGACTTTTCCCTGTACTTCACACTGTGCCGCACCCTACCTTATCTGATGTCTGTGCACCACGCTAGGAAAGACTAAAACCCTGATTCTTCCTAGGAGCCAGAGGAGAAAGGCGCTGTATTAGATAGACCGTCAAGGAATCTCTCTACATCAAATGACATTAAATATTATTTTTTTAACTCTAAAGAAATAGGAAAAAGAGGTCAATTTAAGCCAACTTGATCAAAGAGAATAAATGAATAGATATCTGTGAAAGCTTAGCAAAACTTAAATTTCTTTTGCCTATGAAGATAAATAAGGTCATTGGCTCTTGTATCTTAGTCTTTAAAATGAGGATGGTAAGCCTGACCAGGCGGTGGTGCAGTGGATAGAGCGTCGGACTGGGATGCGGAGGACCCAGGTTCGAGACCCCGAGGTCACCAGCTTCAGCGCAAGCTCATCTGGTTTGAGCAAGGCTCAACAGCTTGAGTCCAAGGTTGCTAGCTTGAGCAAGGGGTCACTCGCTCTGCTGTAGCCACCCCCCCCCCCCCCCCCGGTCAAAGCACATATGAGAAAGCAATCAGTGAACAACTAAGGAGACTAAGGAGCCACAATGAAGAATTGATACTTCTCATCTCTCTCCCTTCCTGTCTGTCCCTATCTGACTCTCTCTATCTCTGAGGGTGGTGAGTTCTGGAAGAGTTGAGATTAACAAATGTGTGCTGTGTGTTGTATTGCCTGGATAATTCATTGCACAAAGAGCATTTAAATAATTAGACCCTAACACTTTCTAAACCTCTTAAAAGTTATACTTATCTGAAATTTGATGGTAATGGACATTTGTCATTCATTATTATCATTTTTTTCTAGACATTTCTATGGGTTATTTAGGGTAATTTAGAAGGCAATGTTTTAAGTTGTCTAAATATAAATGCAACATTCATTTTAGAACTGTAGATGATGTATTTGGCATTCAAACACCAACAAGCAGAACAATTTCCAAGCATTTAAATTCAGTGATTAAATCAATTATATTTAGAAACAAGAAAAAGATTTCATGCTGCATTATACCTGGATATTAAAATTGTTGAAAAAAGATCATGGCATTTGACATGTTGCATTTCACAAAAATATAGGGATGTACTAATACCATGATAATTTCATTGATTGAAAATGAATACATCCAAACATTCGCTATCTAGTAACTCTTAAAGAGGTATCCCGAAATGAGCTCCTAATTGTATATTTTAACCTATATACTTTCCTGAAGATTTCCAGCACTGGATAATGCATGTAATAGCAACATATACTTAATAAAGTTATCTAAATACAAAAACTGCTAACCTCTTAGAAATTTAGAAAGCAGAAGCCATGAATACAATAAATTAATATTTTAGAAACAATTAAAACTCTCAATGACAATCTTTAGAATATTCTATTTCCCTTCTGCAGCTATATAAAATACCTTTTTGTAGCTAGTATTATTTCCTCTTTTCCCCATGTTGAAGTTAAATTTTCAAAATGTAACATTGGTAAGGCCACAAAGTCGTTTTGAATTTAATATAACAAATAAGTAATCACTTACAAAGGAAAGTGGTGTTTTGTAGTACTTTTATAAAGGAGATCATTATTATTAAGGGCTCATTCTTGAAAACCAATTGAAATTAGACAAATGGAGAAACTCTAAAGAACACATAGAGAGGAATGGCAGAACAAGAGGCAACTTGCATTCGCCTATTGAATCTGCGAAAGCTTGAGCAAAATGAGGTTTTAGTAGCAGTCACATACTGAAATATATACGATTTGGCAATCAGTGTAACAGAAGCAAGTAGGAAGAAGAAAAGAAATTTGTTTACTTGAGGTTTTAAATTAAGGCTCAGCTATTACCTTGTCTGACATCGAAGGCAAAATACTTTCTTATTTTCAAAATGCTAATGCTGTTTTGAGAACTTCTACATTTCTATCTATTGATTTTTTATTGTAACTTCAGAGAGAGATGAAAAATATAAATGCTTTAATGGGTCATTTTCTCTACAATATTGGTGTCCATTATCAAGGATAAAATGACCATCTTATTTTTTTTTTTATTGTCATTTGTTTCTGTGACATAGTATCTAATCCTGAGTCTGTTGAAGATAATGGTGGGTCACCTATTCTGACTAAGACTGCATTATAATTTTAAGTAAATTTAATTCATGCAGTGTTGGAAATATAAAACATATTTCCAAGTTAAATAATTATTGGCTGATTTTCTCAGTCCTCAACTAATTAAATAACATTTATAAAACTTGATTTCAAATAGTAGTCAAACAAAGTTTCCAAATATGATATCATAGGTAGAAGTTTCTTCAATATAAAGCTCTATAGAACCTTACCATTTGAGGGTAATGATTTGAAGCTCATATAATAGAAGTGTCTCAGGGAACTTAAAACAATCTGTTTTATAATCAAGACATTGAACAACAAATTAGGGAGCACTTTTTTAAAAATAGTAAATATTTAAAAACTGTTAACACGACATAAAATCCACTGCATAAGTTGTTAAACATAAGTCATGCTCTTATTTTTCTGCTGGTATTAAAAACTATGTTTTCTTTTTATCAAAATAGAAAATAATAAACAATAAAGAGTATAATCTTATTGAGAATTAAAATTCATTTATACCATCTTGTGGGATAACATCTTATTTAGTGATTTCAAGTTCTACCAGGAGAGATATTAGACTTTTATTTTACCTCTATTTTTATGTTTGTTTTTTAATGGTTACCTTCATGCATGTAATGAAACCAGCAGAACCTGGCACCTGGCTCTCCTGCACACATTTGTCTGACTACCAGGGGGTGGCAGGAGCCCAAAAGAGAGCAAAGATACACCTGTTTTCTGAAGAGTCAGATCTCACCATCTACTAAATTATCTTTGAGTTGTATGAATTCGGTTAACCAAGGTAACTAACCACAGGAGTTCCATTGCCATGAATGTCACGTTAATGAATAATCTTTTATATATATATATAGAGAGAGCTAGTTAACATATAAATGGTAGCTTCTTGGACAGTATCCAGCCAACCCTGTTTTGGAAGAAGTCAGTAGAGATTCATAAAGGTCACCATTTCCTCCACACTGTATAATTGTTTTCCTGGCTTAATAAGAACATTTCTATTGCTCTTCCTTTGATAAACTGTGGGTTTACAAACTCAGAGGGTATTTTTACTTTGTTTTGTTTTAGGTAGTATCTAGATATTACTGCTGTAAACTATAGCTGTTAATCAGAATAAGTTAAAGATGAGGCCGGAATATTACAGGGGTGACAGTCATTTGAAATAAGACTAAAAATCTCCATGGATAAACATGACTCATTTAAATAAGCCCTAGGGAGCTATTTTTGAGAAAGTTCAAATGCCTAATGAATGCCACACTGTTGTTCTAATTATCCCATAATATGGTACAAAATAACAATCTCGTTTCATCCTTTTATTTACAGAGCTGCTCCAATTATCATTATATTTTACCTGTTCAAGCGCTGAAAGATTGTTCCTCGTTGAGATTCATTAAAAGAGAATAATTATATTATATTTCACAGATTTGCAGTAAGAAAATACCTCTCTGAACAATTTCATTTCCCTGAATAGTTGTTCATTTTCAGGGTTGAAGACAAGTCTATTAAGTACTTTCTACCCTTTTTAAACATGTCAAAGCTAACTATTAATACTGAAATTAGTAATTTGGTTCTGATTAAATGAAAGAATCAGCTGCTATTTGTAGAATTTAATTTTGGTGAATGAAACAAACATAGCAATATTTTCAAAATATATTGAATAGCAAAGGAAGAATCTTTTGATACACGATGATTTAAATTCATGTCTCTTCTGATAGTTGCAGCTATTAGCATACTGACATTTCTTCCTATTCATGTTTGAGAATACATACATCTCCAGTCCCCAAATTACATAAAGCATACTTTTCTTTTACTGAGTGTGTGGCATTCAAATTTTCAAAATGTCTTGTTAGATGAATAATAAGAGAAAAACAACCAATATAAAAGAACATTTTACTTTTAGATTTACTGCAAGAAAGTTTCATGGGATTTGTGATTAAACATATTTTCAAAATTAAAAAGAGTCATGTGCATAAAAAATGTGACTTTGAAGAAAACAAGTCGAAGACACGCCACTTCTTATTTGAACAGTTGGTGTTGTGAAATTAGCTATCCATGGCCACATGCAAATAATACCTTAAGCCTCACATCTCTCTTGGATGTAATTGAGCAATATTGAAATAATACACTAATCACTGATGGTTTTGCCAAGCTTTCTGTACTTGATGATGAGTACTTTCTTGAGTGTACTTATATTGTAGTCTTTTCTTACCTCACCTTGACCGGCTCACTGAGACTGAAGTACCAGGTATCTATTGTAGTAAGCCTAGTGGGAAGCAAGGAGTCAGCGCATCTTTTATCCAGTATAAAATTATGGAAGGTGCTATTTGATTTTGAAAAGACAGTAATTGTACTAAATTTAAATAGGAATTTTAAATGTGTGTAGGATTTGAAGAGCTCTAAGAGATTTAAAAAATAAATTGATCTACCTGTCTCGTTTTAAAAGTATGTAACTGCTATTTTGAGTTGGAAGTTGAATCTGGGGTTTTGTACTATTTTGTAGTTAGGCATTATTTTTAAATTCGTCATTAATATATATATATATATTCTGTTCTTTTTATCAGTGAAACCTATTTCTTTAAAGGGATTCTATAAGGTTTTTATTTTAATTGTTGAAGATAGACTATTTTTGGATTTCTATGCTTTTTCTTTTGTTTTCCTTTTACTGTTTGATTTCTAAATTTTTTATGTATGTTACTTTTGGAAACATTACTTTTTATTTAACTATGCAATTAACAAGGAATTATAGCAATGTTTTTATTCTGAAAAAAGATACTGTTTGGAGTAGATACAGAAATTGAGTTTCCTTTGCTAGAAATGGAAAATAGTCAGTTATCCAAAATACTATAAACAAAAAAAAAAAAAAGAAAAAATGTAATACTTTAGGTATTGAGTTAAACTAAAAATAAATTTGACATTTTATACCTCTGTTTAAATAATACCCTTTAATAAATTAGAGTATTTACTAGTAAGTACTCAAACTCCTTGATCATGTATATGTAGTGACATTTTTCTGTCTGACTTTCTGTGTATGTATGTTGACTTCATTTATGGGGAAAGGCTGTTGGGCATTGCAGATATCAAAATGATACATGGATGAAAAACATCCCTTGAACACATATTATTTTCAGAATCCCAATCAGAACATCAGGAAAGCAAAGCATTGCTTCAGTAAAACAGAAGAGAGATTTTATTTTTAATTGCAGATGCAAAGTATTCTCTCTAAACTACCAGTCATTATCCCATTAACCCATAGGCAAAGGATGGGAATAGGTAGAAAGAAAAAGGGTATTCTTTTTTTTTTTACTACATGTCATCATTCAAGAATGTTGTATTCTTTAAATTTCATCGTTCTTCCCCCTCCAGATAAGAAGACCCTGCCATATTAGCTGAACAACTCACTGTCTTTATTGACCATTTTATCTCATTTACACCTACTTACAGATTAGAAGACAATAGCTTCTTAAGGCCTGTTGGATAATTTTGTTTCAACAGAAACAAAATTGACTTTACTGTATTGACTTTATGTGTATGTGATACTTAATATTTTTGTATTTTTAATTGTTATAGCTGACATAACACTGTGTAAGTTGAAGGTGTGCAAAGTATTTATTTGATGCATTTATATGTTGCAATGTGATTATCACCATCATGTTAGCAAACACCTTTACCATATCCCATAATTATTTCATAACTGTGAGAACAATTAAGATCTAGTGTCTTAGTAAATTTTTTTTATAGGGACAAAGATAGAGTCAGAGAGAGGGATAGATAGGGACAGATATACAGGAAGGGAGAGAGATGAGAAGCATCAATTCTTCATTGCAGCACCTTAGTTGTTCATTGATTGCCTTCTCATATGTGCCTTTACCGCGGGCCTTCAGCAGACTGAGTAACCCCTTGCTCCAGCCAGCGACCTTGGGTCCAAGTTGGTGAGCTTTGCTCAAATGAGATGAGCCCGGACTCAAGCTGGCGAACTCGGGGTCTCGAACCTGGGTCCTCGGCATCCCAGTCCGACGCTCTATCCACTGCGCCACCACCTGGTCAGGCTGTCTTTAGTAATTTTGAAGTTTATCATACAGTATTCTTGTCTATATTATTTTGATTTCTCCTTCCATTTTGGATTTACATTTTTCCATGAAATATAGTATAAACAGAAGTTATCATATTTCATGATCAGGAAAAAAAATAAGGAAATTAATATTACACCAATCGTTTAGCTCACAAAGAATTCTCATCTTAATCCAGGTTGTCTTCCTCCTACTTTCATTTCAAGTTAGCAGCCTTTGAGGGAAGAGAACTTTGACATGGATGTTGAAGGCCAGCGAATTCCTTACAGGCAGGCTTGTTTTAGTTTTCTAGACTACAATTATATGGTTATAATACAGGTGGAGCAAAAGTTGTTTTACAGTTGTTTGTATGGAAAATAATACATAGTTACTAAATAATAATGAAAGAATAAACTCTGTGTCTCACATACTCACAACTACAACCTCAGACAAATTATTAACTTGGCTAAGTCTGTTTCTGAACCTGTGTGAATGGAGATAATCATTTCTGAAGTTTTTACCTCATAGTATAATTTGTTCATCTCAACACATTTCAAATAATAACTTACTACAGAAATATAGTGTGATTTTATTATTATTTCATCAACCTAAGAATATGCACAGGGCAGTCTAGAATATGTAAACCACTTCCAACTTTTGGCCCACATTTATAAGAGAGGAGGCAAAAATTAAGGGTTTATTTTCCAGCTATGCAAAAAATAGGAATTAATCCTGGCACCATATAATTATAAAAATAGAATCCTTATTTTAAATTATAAAAAAAAAATGTTCTATTCTGAAAAAATATATTATGATTAAATTGTAACATTTCAAAACTTGAAATCTTTAAATGGGAACTGATGGAAGAATAAGATACTAACTGCATTCTTATCCGTCTTTGATTTAAAACAGTTGTGTATCATCCCTTTCCAAAAAAGAGGCAAATCCCCTTAGAATGTATGTACCAATAAAAGTTCATTCAAATGCCATTGACTCTTTCTTGGTGTTGGAATTATTGAAATACTATGTTTATGCCAATTAGTTTCTCCGTTGGTGAATCAATGGTTGCTTTCTCCACTCCCTCTGATTGCACACCTTCCATCTCTCATGAGCTCTCACAGGTTTCAAGATGGTGGTGGACACAGTACAGATTGCCTGGGAGCCACATTGGCCCCTTGGCCATGACTACCCACCCCCAGTGGTTTTGCAGCTGAAGCCAAGTCACCCCAGCAGCCAATTCAGATTATACCCGCTGCTCCTAGATTTCTGATTCTCTCTTGAGGGTCCAGTATATTACCTGTGATTCACAGCCATGTCTGTAAGAGCCCTCTCTAAAGTAGGCTGTACAGGGAAGTACATGCTGCCTAACAAATTGATAACATTGTGAGGTGCTGCCAGCTGGGGTGACAATAAATTGTAAGAGAAGACAGGGGACAGGTAATGGTCCCTCGCTAAGCTGCAAAACTCTTCAACTGACGCTCACTGTGTACCAACATATATAGCAATAACTGTCAACAGGATTTATGGCCCTTTAACGTGGACTCAGTAAGAAAGAGAAGATCGAAGGAGATCTATGATTTTATTTAAAGTTTAGTGCTTCCTGCTTTAGAGCAACTCTTTCTAGGCAGCAGGGATACAGTGTCATTAAAGGTCACTCACAATTCTCAGTACAGATTTTTGCATGGACTAAATTCTTGCAATGTGTATTTTACTGTTTTTGCATGTGTTGTTTTATTGTTGGTGACATCCATGCTGCTATTTTAAATTTGAAAGAAAAATTCTCAATGAGTTAAAATATGGGATGTCTGGGTTCTTATAAGGTACAGAAAACATAATCATGGTTCATAACTTTTTGCCATCTGAAAATAAGTTTCACTTGTCTCAAGTTTCATTGTGTGATCTTCATGGACATCGCTGGGGTAAACTATGTCTTTAAGAGTAGTATGTCCCTTTAAAGAGTGATTTTTCTAGCCTGACCAGGCTGTGGCACAGTGGATAGAGTGTCGGACTGGGATGCGGAAAACCCAGATTCAAGACCCCGAGGTCTCCAGCTTGAGCGCGGGCTCATCTGGTTTGAGCAAAGCTCACCAGCTTGGACCCAAGGTCGCTGGCTCAAGCAAGAGGTTACTTGGTCTGCTGAAGGCCCACGGTCAAGGCACATATGAGAAGGCAATCAATGAACAACTAAGGTGTCACAACGAAAAACTGATGATTGATGCTTCTCATCTCTCTCTGTTCCTTTCTGTCTGTCCCTCTCTCTGACTCTCTGTCATTGAAAAAAAAAAGTGATTTTCTATTATTCTGTTTTCTATATTTCTGTTTGCTGGTGTCACATCTTCAATCAAACATTATCTCTCTCTTTAATATGTGTATATAAAGTATGCATATAACTTTTTTCCACAAATGATCAGTGTCTGAAAACAGATTATGATTTTATTAACACTTTTTTCTCAACCTATTTTCTTAATTAACTGATGGTTTCTGTCTTCATTAGAAATAGTGTAGGAAGGACAGAACTTTAAAGATTAAATGAAATGGGACTCAGCTCACAAACTGAGTAAATTGATTACCCTCATTTAAATCTGTTTTTTCTAAGGCCAGTCGATAGGGTTTTTAAAGTCATTTTCCAATGTGTTATATATTTAATGGATAAATAACAAACAACAATGCTAGGACCAAAAATGTCAATGTGAACAGAAGTCTTTGTTCAATAGCTAAATGTGTGCCCAGCCAATCAGATTTGTGACTGGTCTTTTCACTTGCTCCACCAAACCCAACTACCTTTTTGATACTCAACAAATACACCAAGCATAATACCATGTCAGAGCCTTTGCACTGATATTTCCTCTGCCTGGAATCTTCTCAGATCTTAACATAGTTTCACATGGCTTCTTCCTCCCTTCTTTCAGGTCACTGTTAAAATACACTCTCCTGGGAGATACTTTCTCTGGCCATAAATCTAAAATATCACACCATCCTCTCTCATCTCATATGCCTTATCTCATTGTATGATATTACTTTTAAAAACCTGAACACTTTAATGAATTTTAGCATGTGTATAGAAAAGTGCACCTATAATGAATGTACAGTTGATGAATTTTGACAAGGTAAAAAAGTATCTATGTAACCACTCTCTCAGGTCAAGAAATAGAACATTACCAACCCAATAGAAGCCTCCCAAACGCATACCCTATTCAATATCTGACCTAATTTATAGATGAATTTTGCTGGATTTGAAATTTTATATAAATAAAATTATATATCATATATTCATTCATTTCTGATTCCTTTAATTTTATATTTTCATTATTCAATGGTATGCTAGTATACAGGATTTTTTTTTTTAGTGTGAAGCTATGAATATTAGTGTAAAGCTATGAATATTAGTGTACAGATCACTTGAGGTATGTCAGTGTTTGTGTGTATATATGTATATGTATGTTTTCTGGGGTTTAGACTGAGTAATTTAAAGTCGTGGGGTCATAGGGCATGTGTGTATTCAGATTTAGAACATACTGATTGTATGTTCAAGTGGTTGAACTAATTTGTACTTTGTTTAGAACATAAGATTTCCAGTTGCTCCATATCTTAATCAACACATTGTGAATCTTTTTAGCTTTGCCATCCTAGTGTATTATTATGCCTATTTCAATTATGCCTGCTACTGATGACGAACGATATGGAAAACCATTTTATGTGGCTAGTTTATTTGCAAAACTCTCATTTGTGAAATGTCAGAGTCTCTGACCTTTACTTTTATTGATCTATCTATCTATCTATCATCTATCTATCTCTCTATCTATCTATCTATCTATCTATCTATCTATCTATCTATCTATCTATCTTTGAAAGAACTAGAGTATATTGTTAGATCTGTGGGTTGCAAGTATGTGCTCCCACTGTGTGGCTTGGCTCTTTACTTCATTAATGATATCTTTTGAAAATCAGACCATTTTAATTTTATTGAAGTCCAGTGAATCAATTATTTCTTTTCGATTATTGCTTTTCATTTGTGGTGAGTTTTCTAAAAAAATAGTTTTTTAACATCTCCAACATTATTTTTGAGAAACTGTATTTGTTTAACCTTTAGATGAAATGAATTTATGTGCATGGTTTAAGGTTAAGGTCAGGAATAATTTTTTTTCATATCATTTAATATACACAGCACTATATATTGATAAACGCTCCTACCTGCTTGGTGCTAACATAATCTTACTTCAAGTGCCCCTTTGCGTATTGATTTATTTCTGGACTATGTATTCCATGCTGAAAATTGGCAAAGTTTTTCTCTAGTGTCAGAGAGTAAATTTTTTTTAAGATTTTATTTATTCATTTTAGAGAAGAGAGAGAGAGAAGGGGGAGGCAGAGAGTACCAACTACCATATGTGCCTTGACCAGGCAAGCCCAGGGTTTCAAACAGGTGACTTCAGTGTTGCAGGTCAAAGCTTTATCCACTGCACCACCACAGGTCAGGCCAGACAGTAAATATATATTTTAAGCTTTGTTGATCACATGCTGTCTGTCACACCTACTCAGCTCTGTCATGGAACAGAAAGAAGTCAGGGGCAGTATCTAAGCGAATGGGAATGGCAGTGTTCCAAGAAACCTTGACTTACAAAAACAGGCTGCAGACCAGAATTGTCAGAGCTACAATTTGCTGACACCTGTTCTCCACCATTGATCATTTATCAATTCTTATGACAGTACTTCACTGTCCTAAGGTTTTCTTTTTCAGGAGAACATGCCCTTTATGTTTTTCTTACACATTTTTGAGCCAGCTTGTTAATTTCTTCCCTCTTTAAAAAAATAATGGCATAGCCTGACCTGTGGTGGCGCAGTGGATAAAGCGTCGACCTGGAAATGCTGAGGTCGCCAGTTCGAAACCCTGAGCTTGTCTGGTCAAGGCACATATGGGAGTTGATGCTTCCAGCTCCTCCCCCCTTCTCTCTCTCTGTCTCTCTCTCTCTCTCTGTCTCTCTCTCTCTCTCTGTCTCTCCCTCTCCTCTCTAAAATGAATAAATAAAAAAAATAATGGCATAAGTTTTGATTGGAATTGTATTGGTGACTTTTGGGACAATTGGCATCTCTACAATCTATGTTTTCTAAGGCTTGAAGATTGTGTATTTTTCCATTGATTTAGGTCATTCTTAATTTCTTATACTAATGGTTTATAATGCCCTATGTAGTGGTCTTAAGTCTAGATATTTGATGTGTTGGTGTGCTGTTCTGAACAGAATATTTTCTAACGTGTACTTTCTAATTGTCTTTGTTGTTATGCAAATACAAAACTTTCTAAATCTACTCATCGGTTCTAGTAGTGTATCCATAGAGTCTGCTGGCTTTTAAATGTGTAGTGGTGTCATATAGGAAAGACGACAGTTTTATTTCTTCTTTATCTATTTTTTCATTTTCCTGGTTAAGGTTTCTAATACAGCATTAAATGCAAGTAATGATCGTGGAAGCCAATATGGGGTGGGGGGGGTATTTCAATATTTCAATTTCATCTGTTTGCTGTGTACTTTGAAAGGTACATCTTAATAGAAAATCTTAGACTGAAGATTTCCTCTCTATTCAAGTTTACTAAGGTCTGTGATAAAAGGATTCTGAATTTTTACCATTCTTGTTATGTATGTATTGAGAAAATCATGCAAATTCTATTTTTAATTTTATAGGTATGACGAGTTACCTTCCTTAATTATCCAGTTTTAAAGTAACCATGTGCATTTCTTATATAAATCTGACTTTGCATGATGTGCTATCTTACTTATACAACACTGAATGGAATTTACTAATAATAGACTTAAAATTTTGCATATATTTGGTAGAATATATATTATATTATAACTCAGTGCCAGGCCTGGTCCTTGGCTCTCCTTGCTCTCTGGCTGCTGAAGATTAGGGCTCTTTAAATCATACAAAAGAAGGGCCCTGGCCGGTTGGCTCAGCAGTAGAGCGTCAGCCTAGCGTGCGGAGGACCTGGGTTCTATTCCGGCCAGGGCACATAGGAGAAGCGCCCATTTGCTTCTCCACCCCTCCGCCGCGCCTTCCTCTCTGTCTCTCTCTTCCCCTCCCGCAGCCAAGGCTCCATTGGAGCAAAGATGGCCCGGGCACTGGGAATGGCTCCTTGGCCTCTGCCTCAGGCGCTAGAGTGGCTCTGGTCGCAACATGGCGACGCCCCAGAGGGGCAGAGCATCACCCCCTGGTGGGCAGAGCATCGCCCCTGGTGGGCGTGCTGGGTGGATCCCGGTCGGGCGCATGCGGGAGTCTGTCTGACTGTCTCTCCCTGTTTCCAGCTTCAGAAAAATGCAAAAAAAAAAAAAAAAAAAAAGAACAAAACCTTCAGGGTCAGCTTTCCCTATTAAAAAAGAAAAAAAAAATCATACAAAAGAAGTCCTCTGATTTGTACTTTTCCTCTGGAATTGGTACTTAATTAGAATAATATTAGAATAATATTTGCTTTCACATAGAGCCATTAAAAAAACTGTATTGAAGATCTACTATGTGCTAGCCTCCAAGCATACATGGTAAACAAGTGAGAGAATGCTTCTTCCTCTAGCAGATTATTTCATTTAATCCTAACAATAATCCTGCAAAGGAAGCAATATTATTACAGATATTTAAGCTGGAGAAACTCAGACCATTTATATCAAGTAGTAGAACAAAGTACATAGACTGTATAAGACCTCCCTGTAGAACTGAAAGGGATATGTCCCACATTTTGAGTTTATCCTAGAAACAAGACCTATCGTGCCCTGACACAGTCTCTATGAATTTTCTTCTCTTAAACTTCCCACAGTTTTAATAGGTCCTGGTCCCACTCTATATTCACAATGTAACTCATGTATTTCCATTTTATTTAACTTAAAACTTGCTGTTCCGTATTTGTTTCTAGGTATACCTGATAGCTTCTTATCTAGTGTTTGATGTTTGTGGTCTTGTAACTAATTTTATATCTTCACCTAGTCTTTCAACATGTTAAAGATGTTTATGCCTCAATATTACCTTCTCTGTGGCTATAAGATTGGGCAAAACTATTTGTGATATAAAAAAAATTGCATTTGCTCTTTGGATGTCCCTTTTTTTATACATATATTTTTACACCATTAAATAATATTGAGGAGCCACTGAGCCACTTCACCCGCAGGTGTTGTAAAGTACCAAAAGCTGCAGAATTAATATTAATATTTTAAGAGGCTTGGAGAACATTTTATTAATTTGGGTTAAAGTGTGCAGAGAAATTGTGAGAATAGTCTCTGTACTGTGTGATTGGCATTGTATTGTAAATGCAAAGGGGAGGAAAACATGGATCCCCAGACATTCCACCACACCTGTGGGGAAAGGGGTGTGTGGCTAGCCAGATGCAGGAAGAGAAAAGCCAAAATAAACCTTTTCTTATAGCAATGAGCCATTTGCGGACATTTGTCCCCACAGAAAATACCTCTCCTATGTAAATGCGTGTGGTTAACACGTGTGACTCTAGACAGAGAAATAACAGATAAACACTAGATAATATAGGAAAGCCTTTTAATATGTAAAGAGACATCTTTCTACCAATGTGTTGATTTGTAAATTTTGTTTTCTCCAAAAGGATGTATGGCTTGCAAATTGAACATGGTCCTATCATGTTAAAGGACATATGACTATAACCAATAGTGGTAAGGGGCTCCTAATTACAATTTTTGCTTCTGTACTTCCCACTTACAAAACTATAAAAACTAAGTAGAACAAAGGGCCGGCGCGTGCTCCCTCAGATTCCTGTTGGAGTTCCCGCTGCTTGGCCAAGCTAGACAATAAAGCTTTGGTGTGTAATCAACAGACCTTATTCATGTCTGCAATGTTTCGGGTCCCTCCGGATTAGGATTAACAATATGATAATATAGTCTATAAGAAAAACATTTAAGTTCTTTAGTTTAGTCATCATTGTTAAATAAATCTTTTATAAATTAATAAATAGAGATATGATTTATAGGTAAATATACAAATGAGAAAAGTAGGCTTACAGGTGTGAGTACATGAAACACAGAGTTTTTCTTGTGTTATTTACTGTATTATTTTTCAAACAAACAAAATACCTACTTTTGCCACACCCTGTCTTTATTGCATAATGAGAAATTATGTAAATGTCCAATATAGGGGGTATTATTGAATTAATTATGATAGAAGTATTGCTTTATTCACATTTATAATTTCACTTTATATACTTATTTATATATTGAGATATAATTGACATATAACACCGTAAGTTTAAAGTATACAATGTGTTGCTTTAATACATTTATATATTGTAATAAATTGAAGAATTTTAATAACTTTAGAGAATGTTTATGATATAGGATTACAGGAAGAATCCCTGGTATAAAATGACCTAATTATTATTATTGTTATATTTTTGTATGTACGGGTACATGAGGTGAAAAATGTGATTATCTCAAAAAATGTGTAAATATATCCAAAAATGAGGTAATAGGTTATATTTTACATTTTTTTTACCAAAATTTGTTAATGTTGTTTGTATTACTCTTCAAATGAGGAAAATGTGTTACTTTGAAACTTGTACTTAAGGGAAATTTGACTAATATTTATCCTGAAAGCCGTAAGCCAGTAGGTTAAGTAGGTAAACTTATTGACACATATGAGCTGAAGTTAAGAAAATTCCCACATACCTTACAAATATCAATATGGGAATATTTAAATGATTTATAACAAAGATAATAACTTACATAAAATTATGATTTTAAGAGAAAAAAACAAAATCAGTAATGCAATATGATATTCAGGGAAAAAAGCATAATCTATATAGTTAGTTAGCAATGTATAAGTGAAACAAATTACTTGCTTTAAATCTAACATTACTGTTATATTAACTACTGATACTGAGCTGTTTTATAAGTTGATGTTCAGTATATACATGGTAAAGATTTGTACTTTATGTGTACATACATGGATACATTCTTTTGGAGTCTAAGAAATTTTCAGCTGTTCTTTTTTCACATGTATATATAACAGCCAACCGCTCATCATTCATTTAGAAAACCCTCTAGTCTTTAACCTTTTACTGTTATTTGACTATTCAATTAATATGCCCAGTCATACATTAGAAATATGTTAAAACTGGAATTAAATGTCTTAGATTAAAGTTTATAACACCACATCATTTTCTATGGAAGACTTTAATTAATTAAAGTCTGAAAATATTAAATGACTATAAGCATTTTTTATATTATTAAAATTCTCCTGTTGTAGATATCAGTGAAAGGTCTAGTTTACAATAGTGATAAGAGTTTTTAGGCATTGGATTCTTACTATAACCCTACATAGATTTAAGCATATCATACTATTTTTTTCCACAATATTGTTGTACTAATACTATGTGCTAAGCAAGGTGGTAGATTTAAAAAGAAAGAAACTAAAAAAAGAAAATTAATCCAGTAATTGTAATAAAATATAGACTATGTGATGGGATGTACATACTAAGAGTACCAAATCTTCCTGAAGATTTTAGGGAAGTTAGAAAATATACGCTATCAAGCTGAAACTTGGAGTGAGTATGAAGTATGCGAAGAGGGAGGGAGATATTCATATTATTTTAGATTTCTGGTAGGGCAACAGGACACATTTGAAGAGACAAAGGCATCTTAGTGTTAAATCACAATAGAATTAACTATTTATTTGCCTGATTATTTGGCCTTTGTTTTTTCCTCTCCTATTGAACTATAAACACCATGAGGTCAGGAAATGGACCTGTTTTGTTCCCTCCTGTGTTCCCAAGATTGAGCTGGAGCTGGAGTCCTGGCACACAGAAGTAGCCAAATAATCATTTGTAGGGAAAAAATATGGAAGAGAAAAGAAAAGGCGTGAGGCTGAAGACAGACTTTGTGCCCAGTACAGGGATACAGGATGCTAATCTTCATAAAAATCAGCCTTTAACAGTGGAGTAAACTCACTCAGCTTTTTTTTTTTTGCATTTTTCCGAAGCTGGGAATGGGGAGGCAGTCAGACAGACTCCCACATGCGCCTGACCAGGATCCACCCGGCATGCCCACCAGGGGGCGATGCTCTGCCCATATGGGGTGTTGCTCTGTTGTGACCAGAGCCACTCTAGCGCCTGAGGCAGAGGCCACAGAGCCATCCTCAGTGCCCCGGCCACCTTTGCTCCAATGGAGCCTTGGCTGTGGGAGGGGAAGAGAGAGACAGAGAGGAAGGAGAGGGGGAGGGGTGGAGAAGCAGATGGGCGCTTCTCCTATGTGCCCTAGCTGGGAATCAAACCCTGGACTCCTGCATGCCAGGCCAATGCTCTACCACTGAGCCAACCGGCCAGGGCCCTGACTCAGCTTTTTAAAAAGTGCTAAAACTCAAAAAGTGGGTATATGGTAAACAGGGAGCAACAACTCACTTCTCTCCAAAGCCAGTGTTATTCCCGAAATACATGATGACTCCCGGAAAACAAAACGAAACCAAAACCCCATAATCTTAGTTCTGCAGCATGGAGCCTAAAAATCCAGGGAACACTTCGTTTCAGTTCTCTACTCATCCAACCGAGCTATTCTCAAATCCTGAGAAAGCACTCACATCACTTGATGAAACCCCGAACATGAACATAAAATAATCACTTAATAGTTAATACCCTACCTGTGTTCATTTTGTTGATATTAATATTGGCCAGTAAAAACCAACAGATGTTTAAATCTCCAAATTCCTGCAACATTAGCAGCTTCTTCTTACAAATCAAACATATTATTATTAACTCCTCCTATAACTTTTCTGTTTTTCCCTTAACATTTTTTTAATTCCCTTCTTGCTCACATTATTTTAGTTTTGTACTTCATTAACTCTTTTGAGGATGCCAGTCGGTTTAACTTCTTTACCTGGCTTTACTGATATTGTCAGTTCACACACACACACACACACACACACACACACACACTCAGTGCCACTAGGATTAACCTTAATGATTACAAATAACTAAATAGTTTCTCAAAGTTTTTAACTGCTTTAGGATGAATTTTAAGAATCCTATATGGGAATAGCAGCTGTATTAAAAAAAAAAAAAAAAAGAAAGGAAGAAAAAAATATCACTTAGATTTGAGGCCAACTAGATTTAGAAATATAATTTTCAAAATTAATTCCTAGAGTTAAACTAGGTCTCATTCATTCTTTTTAACCTTTGGAAGCTCATCTGTTTAGCTCTCTGCTATTCTGATGCAAAATGACATGAATCATTTGGATACACATTTAGATATAGACCACTTCAAAAACAAAGTCAAACATGCTGGCGGCAGTCTAGGACTCTTGTCTGTTAAGAACTGGTCAGGTTGTGGAAATTACCATAGAGCCTTCAGCTTTCTCATGTTCTCTCACAAAATGAGAAACTAGAAAAGACTATAGTGATCACTACTCTGCTTTGATTATTGGCGAATCAGAGTCTTGAGATTATACTGATTCCATGTGTTGGCCAAGTGCCAAGAAGATCTAGTCCCTGAAGCTAGGGGCACTATTGACTTCTGATGGATCACAGACCACTAGACCTATAAATAGATGCTGCTGTTAAACATGTTCAGAAAGCTTTAAATTTTAGCTTTTAATCAGTAATTCCAAACATATATCTACATCCATGAGAGCGGTCACTCTCTTTAAAATGAGTTCATTCTAATCATGACTGCCTTATTCTCCCCTATTTCAAACTCAAACCTCACTATCAGTGATTAGAATTCTATTTAATATTAGCAGAAATGAGTAAGAAAAATAATACTAATTAAGTAGATTATGTTAACTAATAAATAGCAATGGCTATCAAAAAAAGAAATAAGGTAGGAATCTCAAATGACATTTTTTATGAGCAATGTATGTACTTTGAGTAAAAAAAAACACACAGTTAATGTAGTAATAAACTTCAAAACTGGAAGCTGTCTCTATCATTGAAATAGTTCTATAAAATTACCAAAATTAATCAAAGTAAATAATATAAATTTCTTAGCGGACACCTTAGGCTTAACATAGGACAACTGTGTCATAAGTGAACATAAATATCTGCTTTATTAAGAAGTGGGAAATTCTGCAAAATTTTTATTAAAGTTTATATAAGACTGAAATAGACATTCTATTTTTCAGCTAAAAATTTAAATCAAATAACATTTATGAACTGTAAGCCCACTACTAGGCACTAAACTGACCATTAATATTTTTAGTTGATTTTTATAGAGAGATGAAAGAAGAGAGAGAAAGTGAGAAACTTTTATTTATTGTTATTCCACTTATTTATGCATTCATTGATTGATTAGAGTGTGTGCCCTGACTGCGGATCAAACCTACAACCTTGGTGCATCAGGATGATGCTCTAACTGAGCTACCAACCCAGGGCAATGAGAATATTTACCAGGGAAACAGCTAGCAATTGAAGAGAAAACAATTTGCTTGAGTTCTAATATAAAAAAAAACTAAAGCAGCAAATTCTTTTTTTTCAAAGCTCATCTCGTTGCCTGGCCTTCTGAGGCAGAAAAGTGGATATAAGTGAATGTTATGAGGCTTAGCACAGAGTGGAACTGCGGAACGTTGTATATTATGACAAGAAAATCTGGGAATATGGCAGAAATCAAAATGCTTTTCATGATGCAATAAAAAAATCTATATACCGCTCTATAAAAATAAGGTGTCTTATGTTAACTGAGTGTAACGCTGCTAAATGTAGGTCCCTGACAGTGTTGGCAGGTCTCAGAAAAATAAAAATAAAAATAAGAACTAAAAAAAAAAGATAATTCATCTGAAAGGTAGTCATTTTATCTTGAAGCAAATACATGAACCTTACCTTTATCATGGAGAATTACAGGTTGACTAGTTATTTCTCAAAATAAATATCTACAGCAGGGGTCCCCAAACTACAGCTCGAGGGCTGCATGTGGCCCCCTGAGGCCATTTATCCGCCCCACCGCACTTCTGGAAGGGGCACTTCTTTCATTGGTGGTCAGTGAGAGGAGCATAGTTCCCATTGAAATACTGGTCAGTTTGTTGATTTAAATTTACTTGTTCTTTATTTTAAATATTGTATTTATTTCAGTTTTGTCTTTTTACTTTAAAATAAGATATGTGCAGTGTGCATAGGAATTTGTTCATAGTTTTTTTTATAGTCCGGCCCTCCAACAGTCTGAGGCACAGTGAACTGGCCCCTTGTGAAAAAAGTTTGGGGACCCCAATCTACAGCCTCCTTTGCTAGAGGTGCATGTGTGTATAAAGTGTGTGTGTCCATATGTGATGGTTGTTTCACAAAAGACAGCTGTGTAGACTAGCAGATAGATCACATAAAAAACAGAAGAGGGAAGAAGCCCATTTTCCAGTTGACAATCTAGGATTTCCTTAAAACGGTACATTATCTGTGTATCTGATTGCTTCACCCCTCTAATATTTAATAAATTTTTCAACCATCAAGTGACTTTCATGGTGGCAAGAAAAAAATGCATGAAAATTTCAGGCAAGGTGCACTAAAACTCTAGAGCAAGCATCAGGCCACCCGAACTTGAAGACTGTTGGGCCACATCACTCTTCATAACTCAAGAAAGGACTGTTTACCTGCAGCCGGTCCTCCAGTGTAAGTGACAATTGACCTTTGGAATTTCTCTCCCTGTTCAGGCCAACTTTCTTTGATGCTTGTAAGTTAACAGAGTGCCGCCGTGATTCAGTGAATGTATTTGAACTTGAACACAAGCACAGTACAGCTGGATCAAGACCAGGTTTGTTCTGAGCAAAGAGTCATCAAACAGAAAAAAAAAAAAAAAAATTAAGTGGGAAAGTGAACTAGTGCTCATATAGTAAATATGGCACTTTTAATGAAGTAGGAGTAGGCACGGTGTCAAAGAGATCAATAATTCGTAAGATCAGTGGTCCCCAACCCCTGGACCACGGACCAGTACCATTTCTTGGGCCATTTGGTACCAGTCTGCATTGAAAGAATAAATAACTTACATTATTTCCATTTTATTTATATTTAAGTCTGAACGATGTTTTATTTTTTAAAAATGACCAGATTCCCTCTTTTACATCCAAGACTCACCCTTGACGCTTGTCTCGTAAGTTCGACAATTATATTTAAAAATACCACAGTTTTTACGCCAGTGGCATAATTTTATTTTGTGCATTTATCTGTCTCACCCTAAAGGCCAGTCCATGAAAATATTTTCTGACATTAAACCAGTCCATGGCCCAAAAAAGGTTGGGGACCACTGCGTAAGATAACATAGTTTCTCAATTCAAGGCTAATATTCATTTATTATTGTGGAATGGAAAATATGCTTTTATGGGAAACATTCTTCCTAAAATAGAAAGATAAACTTAGAACAAAAAATGGGGCCCTGGCCGGTTGGTTCAGCGGTAGAGCGTCGGCCTGGCGTGCGGGGGACCCAGGTTCGATTCCCGGCCAGGGCACATAGGAGAAGCGCCCATTTGCTTCTCCACCCCCCCTTCCTCTCTGTCTCTCTCTTACCCTCCCGCAGCCAAGGCTCCATTGGAGCAAAGATGGCCCGGGCACTGGGGATGGCTCCTTGGCCTCTCTCCCAGGCACTAGAGTGGCTCTGGTCACGGCAGAGCGACCCCCCGCCGGGTGGATCCCGGTGGGGCGCATGCGGGAGTCTGTCTGACTGTCTCTCCCCGTATCCAGCTTCAGAAAAATACAAAAAAAAAAAAAAAATGGTTATGACAACCAAAGCAAATTTTCTTAAAGGATATGGGGAATTCCTCAAAAAAAAAAAAAAAAAATGTAATCCTAGCGTGCGGAGGACCCGGGTTCGATTCCCGGCCAGGGCACACAGGAGAAGCGCCCATTTGCTTCTCCACCCCTCCGCCGCGCTTTCCTCTCTGTCTCTCTCTTCCCCTCCCGCAGCCAAGGCTCCATTGGAGCAAAGATGGCCCGGGCGCTGGGGATGGCTCTGTGGCCTCTGCCTCAGGCGCTAGAGTGGCTCTGGTCGCAACATGGCGACCCCCAGGATGGGCAGAGCATCGCCCCCTGCTGGGCAGAGCATCGCCCCTGGTGGGCGTGCCGGGTGGATCCCGGTCGGGCGCATGCGGGAGTCTGTCTGTCTCTCCCTGTTTCCAGCTTCAGAAAAAAAAAAAAAAAAAAAAATGTAATGATGTTTGTCATTACATTACATTAAATTACAAATTAACATGGTCATTAAAAAATTTTTTCCATTACTACATAAAGTAGGGCATTCTCTCTTGTTTACTAATGTCTCTGGAAGAAATACTTTACTCGCGTGTTTAAGAAGGAAATCATTTTAAAAATTGACAGTGTGTGTGTGAAAATTGATCAAAGATAATTCCAGATAGCTGGAGTAAATAAGTATCTTTATTGAGTAGTATCATAGCTACAATAACCAAATTATAAAATTAGATTTTAGGCTTCTTTTCTTTTCTTTTTTTTTCACATTTTTCTGAAGCTGGAAACGGGGAGAGACAGTCAGACCGACTCCCGCATGCGCCCCACCGGGATCCACCCGGCGCGCCCACCAGGGGCGACGCTCTGCCCATCCTGAGCGTCGCCATGTTGCGACCAGATAGGCTTCTTTTATAATCCATAGTATATAATCTTTAGAATTTGCAAAAAAAAAAATCTGAACTAAGTTTTCTTGGTCAGTGATTTATTCAGTGCAGAGAATAAAAGCCAAAAATATACCTACCATTATAGATCTGTTATTATAGAAAAGATTTTAATGTAAGTAAAAGTTATATATTAAAACTTACAAATTTAATTTTGTCATATAGAGCATTTTAATATGGAGGAAACAAACAAGGTGATGTAATTGATTGGTGACTTTCAGTCTGGATTGAATAGCCAAGGAGTAGGTCTCTCTGAAAGCTAAAATTAATTTGAGGCTGAAGAATAAGGAAACAAGTATATGACAAGCCAATGGAAGTGTGTTGCAGGACGAGAAGAAAATTCAAATGTGTAGATCCAGAAGTAGGCAGGGTTTTGTTTGTTTTGTCTTTTTTTTTTTTTTTTTTTTGTATTTTTCTGAAGCTGAAAACGAGGAGAGACAGTCAGACAGACTCCCGCATGCGCCCGACCGGGATCCACCCGGCATGCCCACCAGGGGGCGAAGCTCTGCCCACCAGGGGGCGATGCTCTGCCCCTCCGGGGCGTCGCTCTGTTGCGACCAGAGCCACTCCAGCGCCTGGGGCAGAGGCCAAGGAGCCATCCCCAGCACCCAGGTCATCTTTGCTCCAATGGAACCTCGGCTGCGGGAGGGGAAGAGAGAGACAGAGAGGAAGGAGAGGGGGAGGGGTGGAGAAGCAGATGGGCACCTCTCCTGTGTGCCCCGGCCGGGAATCGAACCCGGGACTTCTGCATGCCAGGCCGACGCTCTACCACTGAGCCAACCGGCCAGGGCTTTTTTGTCTTTTTGAGCAAGAGTAATAAACTCTGCGAAGTGGAGTGAGCAGGAAGAAAGCAGCTGTTTCCAGGTGAGATTAGGAGACCGACGATGGCCATTTATTGGAAGGTTTTCAGTACGGAGCAACATGTTTTAATAAAATACTTTATTAGTTTAAAGGGAAACATAGCACCTGATCTGTGGTGGTGCATTGGATACAGTGTCAACCCAGCATGCTGAGATTGCCAGTTTGAATCCCCTGGCTTGCTGGGTCATGCACATACGAAAAGCAACTATGAGTTGATGCTTCCTGCCCCCATCCCTACCCCCACTTCTTCTTTCTCTCCCTCCTCCCTAAAATCAATAAATAAAATCTTTAAAAGAAAGCATAGCACACGTGTACACAAATGTCTGAACAAAAATTACATTTAGTGATTTAACACACAGTGATCACTTGTGTAAACACCTCCCAGAAACAGAACATTTGCAGCACCCAGAGTATTTCTTGATGCCCTCTCTGTGACTGCAAGCCTCTACCTGTCACTCTAGGAAACATTATTATGGCCTTGATTATAAATGCTTTCTAGATTTTACATCTAATTTTGGCAACTTAGAATGAGTCCCTAAATATTGTAGTTAAATTTTTGTGTTAAAATAGTCATTCAGCATTTATTCTTTTCCTCACTATTATGCTTGTGAAATTAGTCCAGTATGTTGTCTTTGGCTTTAGTCGGTTCATATTTGTTGCTCTATAGAGACTAATAGTATTATAGATCCAAGAGAATCAAAACAGAACTGAGCCCCTATGAGACTGCCCCATTCTGGTTTGCTCTTACTGCTAGGGTATTGTCACTTGAGATGCCAACACAAGAAAAGGAGCCTTTCCCAAGATACTTTGGTGGCCTTGAACTCAGTCCCATGAGTCTGACAAAAGTACTCGTCATTCTATCATTCGCCCAATGAATGAAAACCCACAGGGTAAAAGAAGTCCACTTCCCAGGGGACCTCTGTCTTTAGTCAGATGGTGGCTCAGTTTCTTTACTCTCTTATTAGCTTTCTAGATCTTCAAATACATGGGTATATCCATACACACTTAAACACACACATGCCTGTGTGTGTATATATGTGTGTTTATATGTAAGTATACAAACATTTATATATGCCTCTATTTAATTTTGAGGAGAATGAATTGAAGTGGTAAGAGTTAAAGACAAGATGTAAATCAGGTCAATATTATTGTAACACTGTATACACGGTGTTACATCATCATCTGAGCATGCGCACATGCTGCCACATCATCCTACAGAAACTGGGAGGGTTTTCCTTTTATTTGGTGCAGATTTCACATTTCTATCATCTTTTGTTGCTTTTCTGTGACCGGTCAAAAGTGTACCATGACTTTACAGACACAATGTATTATAAAAGATGCCATTTCTTTCTCTATCCACTTCTGCCTACCTTTCCTCCAGTATTGTACTTCCACAACCACCACGCTGCTATCATTGCATAGATATGAAGTAGAGTTATGAGGATCAATTTACATTAGAAAAACCATAAAGTTTTTGAAAGAAAGTAGAGGGAGGATTGAAGATCGAAATATTTCTTTACTCAGAGCCTAGAATAGGCTCAAAGTTTTGAGAGAGAATTGAAAATAAACTATCCTAGAAAGTCTCATTTGGGAAAATAAAAGAAGTGAAGTTGCAGGTCCCATAGCCCAGAACTCAGGTAGAAAATGGAGATCTTACACTTCTGAAGCCCAAAGGTCTTTTGTAACAGGCTCAGGTTAGATATGTATAGGTTTTTAGGCTTTGGCAAGTTATAATTCAAACATATTTTCGGTCCCTAAAGTTTCTTTAAGAAGTAAAAGAAAATCATATCTTTTATTTCATAATTATACAAAATAAAGCTAATAGAGACAGGCTGGTTGCAAAAACTATTTATTCGGGATTGAATTTCAGTCACAGCGTGATCAGACAGTGATGGTGACATACTGCTAACTGAAAGCAAAATGTTACCAAATAGTTTCTTCTGTGTGATGCTGCTTTTTTTTTTTATAATGAAAAGTAGTATATTTTATATTCATATACTCATATTTATTAGATGTCTCTACAGAACCTATTCTGTTCCAGGAAGTAGTTTACCTGCTGGGGAAACAGAAATGATCAAGACAAAAGGTTTCCTTATGAAGCTCTTGGGAGAAAAGAAACAACAAAGAACTTTGATATCCATGGACAGATCCCGTTTCCCAACAGTTGGTCATCTTTATTTGTTTAGGAAGATTTCTGGAACCTTGCTGATCTGTAGTTAAGGTCAGCAATTTTCAACCGGTGTGCCGCAAGACTTTTCCAAACATGCAATATCTGACTCTTTAGTCAGTGGCTCTGACCCCTTTTCCCTTAGATTATCAATCAGGTAAAATAATAATAATAATAATAATAATAACAAAAGCCAACACAACAATAACTATCCCATGTGAACAAATCAAAATTATACCTATTTTTTTGGTGTGCCGCAGATACGTAATAATTAGCTTATGTGTGCCATGCGATGAAAAATGTTGGAAAATTGCTGGTTTAGATGACTTCCTGGCTAGTTTTTTTGGGGACTTCCTGAATCCTCTAACCTATGCTATATAGTCCTTATCACTCGTTGATCACCTATCTGATGCTTTCATCAATCTAGTGAGTCACTTGAAAGTCAGTCTTGGATCCTATTCAATACTGTATCCTCAGGGTCATTCCATAATAGATGTTCAGTAATTTTCAACTGGTTGAATAATAGACAGCCACCAGAACACTTCACAAGCCTAATAAAATAAATTCTGAACAATTTACGTAGAGAAACAAATTACCAGTATTTGGTAATTTAAAATAAATGGATGTTAGTTGTTGGGCGGATAAAATGTATTATGCTCACTTTGTTAAAGATGCCATCGCCCAGGTGATATTAATGTGTGTTGGAGGCAGACAGGATCATTGTAGCCTGGGGCTTGGTTTTGGGATTAAGCCTCTCCCACCCGTCTTGATGTGGGGTGGTACAATCCAATCATGCCTCAGAGAAGTGACTTTGTATTAGAGACTTCCCTGTTATGTATATTGGATTAAGGGTTTGGATTTCTACACTATAAAATGGGGACGGAACGAGAGTTTGGGCTCTTGGTTCCTGAGGTTAGCATGAGAGAGCGGAGAGAGTAGAGCCAGCAGCTAAAGGAGGCCACGTGGAGGAGGCCAGGAGAAGCAGCCAAGATGGCGGAGTGCTCAGTGAGATGCGAGTTTGTACAGAGTTTGTATCTGGGATAAGGCAGGAGATGGGGAACTGAGGGAAATAAGGCTGGTGAGCTAGAAACCTTTGATTCTAGGAAACTCGGATAAATCAGTAGCTTTGTGAGCACTGAATGTGACTGGGTTTTGGAGCCCAGTGTGTATTTTTACTTGCCCGCCGGGTGCAAGCTAGATTAAAGACTATGGCCCACCAGTTTTTGGCTCCATGGTTTCTTTACCGACTGTCCGAATCCAATGCGAACCTGCATGTGAATGGCCACGATGGCGGCTCCTGGCCTTACATTAGTATATTCAAACAACTATTTTTAATTATCTTTTATAGACTTTGGCTGAATAAACTTGTACTCCATCCTGATGTCCTTCTCACCACTTACACTTAGCAATTTGCAATATTCCCGCATTTCGAACCTTTCATTAATTCATTAGGCATACAGTGTGTCCGTAAAGTCATAGGAAAGCAACAAAAGATGATAGAAATGTGAAATGTGCACCAGATTAAAGGAAAACCCTCCCAGTTTCTGTAGGATGATGTGGCAGCATGTGCGTATGCACAGATGATGACGTAATACCGTGTATACAGCGGAGCAGCCCACAGCCATTCCAGTCGAGATGTGGACGGTACAGAAGAAAGTTCAGTGTGTTCTGTGGCTCGCTAAATTCGAATCCATGACCAAAGTGCAACGTGAATATCGGCGCATTTATAACGAAGCGCCACCACATAGGAATAACATCACTCGGTGGGATAAGCAGTTGAAGGAAACCGGCAGTTTGGTGGAGAAACCCCGTTCTGGTAGGCCATCAGTCAGTGACGAGTCTGTAGAGGCTATACGGGATAGCTACCTAAGGAGCCCTAAAAAATCTGTGTGTGAGCCCACATCAAACTGCACTGAATAGGTATGAAACTGGGAGAGTTTTCCCTTTATTTGGTGCAGATTTCACATTTCTATCGTCTTTTGTTGCTTTCATGTGACCGGTCAAAAGCGCACCATGACTTTACGGACACACTGTAGTATGGTACTCTTCACATCACAGCCAGTCACAGGATCTGCCTGCTTGATGTTATTGAGGGTAATAAATAGCTATCCCTGACACAAAAGTGGGCGAGAGTGTAGTTAATAGAATAATACCTCATCTACTCAAGATGTCCACATCTTAATTTTTTAAAATTGTAAATATGTTATTAGGTAGCAGAGGAGAATTAAGCTTGCAAATAAAACCAAAATTGCTGATCAACTGACTTAAAGAGATTATCCTAAATTATCTGGGTGGACCCAATGTAATCCTAAGGGTCTTGGCAAGTGGAAGGGGGTAGTAGATGAGGAAAAACCAGAGAGATGATAACCTGGAAAAGACTCAATCCAACATTGCTGGCTTTGAAGGAGGCCATAAACCAGGGGTCCCCAAACTACAGCCCGCGGGCCACATGCGGCCCCCTGAGGCCATTTATCCGGCCCCCACCGCACTTCCGGAAGGGGTACCTCTTTCATTGGTGGTCAGTGAGAGGAGCATAGTCCCCATTGAAATACTGGTCAGTTTGTTGATTTAAATTTACTTGTTCTTTATTTTAAATATTGTATTTGTTCCCATTTTGTTTTTTTTACTTTAAAATAAGATATGTGCAGTGTGCATAGGGATTTGTTCATAGTTTTTTTTTATAGTCCAGCCCTCCAATGGTCTGAGTGACAGTGAACTGGCCCCCTGTGTAAAAAGTTTGGGGACCCCTGCCATAAACCAAACAATGCAGATGGTGTCTTGAAACTGAAAAAGGCAAGGGAATGGATTATGCCCTAGAGCAGGGGTAGTCAACCTTTTTATACCTACCGCCCACTTTTGTTTCTCTGTTAGTAGTAAAATTTTCTAACCGCTCACACGTTCCACAGTAATGGTGATTTATAAAGGAGGGAAGTAACTTTACTTTATAAAATTTATAAAGCAGAGTTACAACAAGTTAAAGCATATAATAATTACTTACCAAGTACTTTATGTTGGATTTTCGCTAAGTTTGGCAGACTAAATCTTTATAAAACAACTTACTATAGTTAAATCTATATTTTTATTTATACTTTGGTTGCTCCGCTACCGCCCACCATGAAAGCTGAAACGCCCACTAGTGGGCAGTAGGAACCAGGTTGATTTCCACTGCCCTAGAGCCTCTAGATAGAAACATGGCCTGCCAGTACTTTGATTTTAGCTTAATGAGATTCATTTTGGACTTTTGCTCTCCAGAACTGAAAGATTAAAAAAAATTATATTGTTTTAAGTTACTAAGGTTGTGCTGATTTGTTTCAACAATGGAAAACTAGTGAGGGGTGGAGAGGGAGAGTAGGAAACTCAGACTGTACAGAGTCAGAGAGGCAAGTTGTAAAGACTCAGCAAGAACAGCATGAGGACTTTGAAATTATTCAAAGTACACGAGGAAAACATGGGTGGTTACAAACTAGAGAGTTTTAAAAAGTAAACCCTGTCAACTCTGGGGAGGATGGATTATAGGCATGCCTGCAGAATATTACCTAGTAAAAGTATGCAGATAGAAAAGAGAAGGAAGCCCAGAAAGAGATAAGGAATAGATACAGGAAAGAAAAAAAATACTGGAAGGCCACACTATATGTTACCACTAGCTATTTTGGGTGGTAACATAACAGATGATTTACATGGGGTTTTTTTTTTCTTTTCTATTTTACAAATTCCCATATTGGGCATGTTTTACACGGTGATTTTAAAAAATAACAATAAATGGCCTACCATATGCGGAGGTATTTACCTACAGGTATAAGACATAGCTCCTATCCTATAGAGAAGACATTGAGTGACCCAAGATATAATGAAACACAGAACATAGGAAGAAAACACAGTTGTACATGTTTGTCTTTATCTTGGCAGGTACAAATAGAAGCTAGTCACTAAGATATTTTTATCATGCACCTGCAAACTCAGGTAAACTGTTTTTCTTGACAAAATTTCAGAGGTGTTTTTATTTCTATGTGAGAAAATTTATAAAAGAAGCTTTATTTCCATATTATTCAATAATTGCTATTTTGCTAAGTATCGTGTAACTAAACTAAAAATGTGCGTGTTCAACAAATAGAAAAATTCAAATCAAAGTTTAAAGAAATGTATTTTTTTTGGTATTTTTCCAAAGTGAGAAGTGGGGGGGGGGGCAGACAGACAGACTCCCGCATGCACCCAACTGGGATCCACCCGGCATGCCCACCGGGGGCAATGCTAGGCCCCTCTGGGGCACTGTTCTGCTGCAATTGGAGCCATTCTAGTGCCTGAGGCAGAGGCCATGGAGCCATCCTCAGCGCCCTGACCAACTTTGCTCCAATGGAGCCTTTGCTGTGGGGAGGGGAAGAGAGAGACAGAGAGGAAGGAGAGGGTGGAGAGTTGAGAAGCAGATGGGCACTTCTCCTGTGTGCCCTGGCTGGGAATCGAACCCGGGACTTCCACACACTGGGCTGACACTGTACCACTGAGCCAACCATCCAGGGCCTAAAGAAATGTATTTTTTAAGTATACACTCATAGGCCATGTCAATAGGTGTCTATGGAAGTTTCTTTTTTCTTTCACTTGTCCTAAGATTAATTTACACACAATTATTTAAGTTATCTCTGTTTTTGATTTGACCACATAGAAAGCCCAGAACACCAATGACTCATTTTTGAGCAGACATTTTACATTGTATAGAGATGGCCTAAGATGGAACCAGTAGTGGTCATAGCTCTGTGTATTTATCTTGTTGTTTCTTTGATGAAGTGGTATCCGATCTGAAAACCAGAATCTCTGACAAACATGATTTCAAAACCAGAGGCCTCTCAGTTCATTGCTTGAATTCAGGTAGCAGGTATGCAGAAACACTAAATGCAGATGGTTTCCATGTTCCTTTTTGGGATGGCAGCACAATTCATCCAGAAGTAAGACGACCCAGGATCTGAATTAGAATGAGCCATTTAATGAAATGCACTCTTACCTGCTGCTTTCAAGATTGATACTCCCCAAGAGGGAATGGTATAGATCTGTCTAAAAATTGGTTTTCTATTTTAGGGGTTCCAAAACACTACTGAAATATGCCTTTTATTATGTGCCAATGTATTAAAAAATGAAATAACCAGGTTGGAATTGTAGTCAAACCAAGATATTAGAAGATGAGCAAATAGAGTTCAAAGCTGATACAGAATGCGAGTGTCGCTGCGATACTTGTCACAGTTTGAATGCACTGAAAGTACTGTGAGAGAAGCAGCCCACCACACTCCCATTCAGTCCCATTCTGCGTCAGTGCTGATGGTGCAGCGCCATTGGGCAAGTGAAGACCCAGGAGGCGGGAGGAAAGACGGTGTGCATGAATCACGTCATATCCACCATAGAAAAGGACTCTTGATTTAAACATTACAATTAATATCTTTCTAAAACACATTTACAATTATTTCTTAAAAACCAAGACTATTAGACCGACGTGACTTTCCCCAGACAGAAATAGTTGTCAGAATTCCCACTGCTTTCCTTATCATTGATAAACATAACATGGAGACTTCCAAAGCCAGCATTGGTCCCTCAGAGATTGTGCCTCTTTTGTGAGGAAATGGAAAAGGAGGTGCATAGTCGACGCTGCTGACAGTTCCCAGCAGTAACTGGATCTGAAACGCCTAAAATTAGTTCTTGACTCTCTCTATCAATGTTTGTTATGTTGTCTAAAATGACATTATGGGCTGCTGATTGGAGATGCGAAAGTGTTAGGGCAACAGGATATTTGTTGTCTGTATATAGAGTTTGTGAATTTCACTACTAATAGCGTGTTTTTCTGCTTACATAGAATAATTTACCTGGAAGTATTTCTGATATTTACTATTTAAAAATCAGTAAAAAGTTTCTGAGAATAAAAATTTTAAATTAGAATTTTTGCTGGATCCCATAGAAGTGATTGCACTGAAAAATTTTCTCATCAAAGCATTTAGGTCTAGATCTTCAGACCCCCAAAACTAAAGATTCCTTAAAGGACTGACTGGAGAATTCACTGTGAGGAGGATTGGAGATTCCTGAACAAAACCAAATTTGGGATTACTGAGGAAAGGGGCAAAATCTGAGAAGAAACTTTAGAACACATTTCTCTTCAAGTTTGTGATTACTTGAAAAATAAATGAAGTATTTTCCTCTATCTGGGCAGTAATAGAGAAATTTCTTGAGTTTACAAGTTAGTAAGTTGCTTAATGTTTATACTCTATGTTTAACAAATGAACAGCATTTGTCTACTTTTTGGTAGCATAATATTTAGGTACTTACCACCTAATACTTTAGCGGTTTCACAATGGATCTGTTATTTGTGGTCACTTTGCTTGACCATAAAGTCGCAGTCCATTCGAGTGCCTCTACCTTATTCTTGAAAATTACGTTCCCTGGTGCTATCTGTAGTCAACTCTACTGTTGTTCACAAAGACTTTCATCTGGTAAGAAAGGGTTACACTTTCTCTTTTAACCTATTCACCTGCAGTGTGGCCTGAGACTCGTTTTGCCCATTAGCATGTGAGTAGTCGGCATCTTCTTTGGGCAGAACTTTTAAGAGCCAGTGTATAGGTGGTATGGCCCCTTTTTCTCTGTTTCCCAGCTAACAATGCTTCAGATGTGTTGAAGGAAATAGGCAGCCAACTCACAACTAATTTTAGACATGAATAAAAAAATCAAACTTTGTTTGTAAGCCACCAAAACATCACGCTCTTTGTGAAACAGGATAACCTATCTATTCTTGACCAATTTAAAATTCATCTCTCTCAGTTTATAAGTTTTCTGAAGCTAAAAGTGAAATAGGAAGTCACTTTTATTCTAGATGTTTAAATTACAAAAGACTGATTGTTTAACTTTTAATCAGTCTCTGAAATTCAAGTTCATGTTTTTTACAGAGAGGGATAAGAGTTACACTTTCACTCTCTTATTTTTCCAAACTCTTTCTTGGAATGCAATGCTTTGAAGACTCTGATGTGCTTGGAGTGAGGCATACAGCTTTTCACCCAGAGACAATGTTGGGCTTTGAGGTCCGGCTAGGACCACCCTTTCCTCCTGTGCCTATGAGCATGAGCCAGAAGGTAGGTCCAAACCTCCCACACCGGCGGTTTCATGTCGGTTATGTTGGTTATGATGTATGCCAGACTTAATGAAAGTGCTACATACGTACTTTTGAATGGGAACACATCGTTTGATTTCGTCATTTCTTGAGTGTCAGTTAATGAGTTTATATTTCAGTTTGATAACCATAGAGTAACAAACATAAAGGACAGAAAAATACAGCTGTGTTTTCCTTGATAATAACTATATTAAATTTGCAAAGTCCAACTTGTCTTCCATCAAGACATTTGCTTAGAAGACACTACAGATATGTTTCTCTAACAACACTGCCCTTGTAGAATTGCAGTGGATTTTACTGTGGTATGTAATATAAATGCATACTTATACAGATATATTATTTTGTTCAAAAACCTATGTGTAATTTATTCAAATATATTTGCTTCAGATCTCAAGCATTTAACTTTTATTGAAGATTTTCAATGCATTTCTTCAATTAGAGTCAAGAATCATTGTACTGTTCCAATTTTGTACTAATATTCCTCTTCCCCAACTGAAAAAAGATAGTGGAAAATTAGTTCCTTTTTTTTAAGCATGAGTTTCTTGCAACATTTCAAAACAATTTCCAAAACATCTACAGTAAATATTGAGTTTCATATTAAATTGATCAATGGCCTTCAAATCTATCATCATTTATATATATATAAAAAAAAACACCAACTGATTCTATAATAAACAATGCGACTTGGGAAAATTAGGAGAAATCTGTTCTTAGATTCTGAAATCCTATGCCAAAGAACAGCATGCTACACACAATATTCCAACACTCTGTCGTTGTCACATCCTTCTGTATCACTGTATATGCTAAAGGCTCAGACTTGGCCGAGGCCCAGCCCATGGGGATGCTGTCACCAGCCTTGCATTCAGGAGCGACAGTGCATATGGGTGTGGGCTGTTCTTTCTGGTAGCAAAGCCAGACTGACCCACCATAACACAGCAAGGAACCTCCTGTTTGGATACGTCTGTCTGTGGGAAGGTTTCCAGCTGGTCTATTTGCTATACATTGAATGTTCTCATGTAAACAATGAAAACAGTGAGGGAATTGCCCGTGGAGTCTGACTAACAACCCAAGGCTGACTTTGGCTATTCTACAAGGACAGACTGATGAAGGCAAAAGAGAGTAGAAAGAAGGGTGTAAATAAGGTTGATGCCTAAAAGGGGAACATAGAAAAACAGGGGGAAAAAAAGTTGCAAGGAAGGATGTAGGAGTAGATAATGGCTGAAAGTGAGTGGGGTACTTTATTCCTAAGAATATATAATTGGTCAGAGGTAAATGGCAGCAATTATCAATTAGTCCTAACTACTAAAATATATCCTTGCAATCAGTGCAAGGATATATTTTAGTAGTTAGGACTAATTAGGAATTGCTGTCATTTATCTTTTCAAATTAGGAATCTGAATTCATTATATGAACTCAGTGTATGAAATGTACCATAAGCATGACGCTAAAATTTACTACAAAACAAATATGTCATAATCTTTTTCTCCCAGGTCAGAGCAATCTTGGGCTATAAGAGTAAAAACACAGAGATAGGGCCTCGTTGACAAAATGTCAAGAATTCCAACACCCTCTAATTCTTTCCAACCAGTTCAGGAAGTTCAAGGTGTGAATATTTTTTATATGCTTTCAAACATCATCTTCTTGGCTCCAACAAACATGATATTCTTGGCTCTATGTCTTCTACTTCTGATCCTAATAACATAAGAATTATAAGAATCTTAAGAAGACCCCTTGCAAAGAAACCTATTGTTTCAGAAGTGTCATACCGTCTGCTGTCTCGGCCATTTCCTTCGCATTGCATGTTCCAGTGTATCTCAATAGGACCAAAGTGGAAAAGCGCATGGGATGAGATTACATCTAAAATTCTCACTTTTCAAATATACTTCACAGTAGGTGCTGTGAGGCCAGGATGTCCTTCTATTAAATTAAAATTATTAAGATGCCTTTAGCCCGAAACATGTTAATGAAATATTAACATTTTGACACCAAGTTCTAGAAGATTCTATATCAGGGCTCTTGCATTCAAAGAGCTCAACACTCTTATTTCTCTCTTCCAGTCTTCATACTCCACCACCTAGTTTAAAAAGATGTTCCATTTAAAAGCTTTAAATGAAGTTTATCCATTGTCAGTGTATTCCTGTTGAAGATCAATGCCACATTAGCTATAGACATTCACCATGTGCATACAGTGCCTCAGTTTCTTTACCTGTTATGTATAGCAGTGGTCCCCAACCTTTTTGGGGCCCCAGACCAGTTTAATTTCAGAAAATATTTTCATGGATCAGCCTTTAGGGTGGGACGGATAAATGTATCACGTGACCGAGACAAGTGTCAAGAGTGAGTCTTAGACGGATGTAACAGAGGGAATCTGGTCATTTTTTAAAAATAAAACATCGTTCAGACTTAAATAAATAAAACAGAAATAATGTAAGTTATTTATTTTTTCTCTGTGGACCAGTACCAAATGGCCCACGAACCAGTACTGGTCCACGGCCCAGGGGTTGGGGACCACTGATGTATAGCATGTAACAGGTAGATAAGTGAATGAATATTAATTCAACAAATCTACATTGTTCATGTAGTGAATGCTGTGACAGGGATTTAGAATAACTTAGAATTTCCTACAAGTTTCCATTAAAACTTCTAGATATAAGGGAAAATAGCATCACAAACCCTACTTCTTTAAGCTAAACCTATCCTAACAGAAGAGAAATATTAAAATGTATTACTCGGGAAACTGTTAAAAATCTTAAAATGGCACACAATAGAGGAGCCAATATAATCTTAAAATAGATTCCTTTCTTATTTTGTCAGATAGAGTCAGAATACTCAAAAGATAATTTTTATTCTATGCCATATTAGAATTTTAGAGTCTGTGGGGTCTGAGTAATACATTAAACCATAATAAAAAATTAACAAATCTGTTCTTATAGTGGACAAAAGTAATATATTTTAAATTATAGTCACAGAATTATAATACTGAAAGAGATAGTAGAGATTGCACGGTCCTAACTTTCCCCCACCCCAGCACACATACCAAAAACAAACATATTTAAAAGTTTTTTTAAATATCCGTGTGTGTATCTATCACTTTCTACTTGAAGATGTGACCAGTGGGAAAAGTAATATATAAGTGGCATATATATGTATGGTGGTTGCAGGTGAAGAAAAATTTATGCTGCAGTGCCTATTTGTCTGCTGAAACATTTTTCTAACATTGTCTTGTTTTGGGGGCACATATTTTATAATTAGAATAATAAATAAAATGTCCTGTTATGATATACTTATGTTTTTATAACTGCAGTTATTGCAACATAGTCAGGAATCTCAGCAATTATCCAGGCATTTAATGTTCAGTTAACTTATGAATATTCCCTATCCAGAAAATCTGAAAACTGTTCTTTAAAACATACTTAAAAGACTACAAAAATAAGATTTTAGGGCACTAAAACCTATAAGTAACTAAGTCAGTTGTAAGCAAACATTTTCATTACATGAACATTTACCCAATTCCCAAATCGGACACCTTCTCCCCTCTTTTTTTGAAGACCATAAGAGATTCTGAAATCCAATTCCAAATTTTGGTTGTTCTCATATGCTTCAGTGTAAGATATTAGTGCTTAAAATCTACTTTTCTGTTATTCTTTCACTTTTCAAAGTCCGGATGTCATAAAGCTTATATGATTACCACACTAACATGTTTCTTAAGTTTGCCCCGCCCATTTAGAGTACACGTGCCCCGCCCATTTAAAGTGTTATGCTTCAGTGCTCAATGAAGCACACTCTCGGAATAGATAGGAAGTGATACCACACAGCTCTGGGCAAAGCTGGCTCACAGGTGTTGTGCGTTATGTGAGATAGATAAATCTATCCACAGCGGTTGTAGAGAATGCTTCGCTGTTCACTGACACTAATAATAAATAATAATTTCTGACATTGCAAACTTTGTGGGTCGGTAGGCAAGGAGGCTGCCAGCTTCTAATTGCTGTCACCTTCTAATGGGAATTAAGAAACAACAGCAAAAATCTATAGTTGTCCATTGATGCATACAGAATTCTAATAATACAAAGAAAAAGAGCTCTAAAGATAGGTCTCCTTATAAAAAATATATTTTAAACACAAAAAAGATGTGATATTTAAGTATTTGAAACTAATCCAGAAATGTTGACTGCCATTAGGGCTTTGAAGGTCAAGGATTTCTCAAATATGCCAAATGTGAGTTTGTCTCATTAATGTGTTCTTTGTTTCTCTAAGTTACTTATATAACATCTTCCCATGTATATAAACGTACCTTCCAAAAATATGCATCATAACTAATTACACAAATAAACTCAGGTTTAAAATCTATCCTTTACTACATACTGATATCCAACTAATATGCGATGTGAATTATCAGATGCAGTTTGGTACAACTATCAGTGTGCCCAGCCCAAATGATACATCATCCACAAATCGGTCTGTGAGACTTTTGTCTACAAATAACATTTTTCTGGTCTCTGCTAAATCATTGTATATTTAATTTTAGTTCTTTGTCCTTATTCATTTTGCTATACTTGGAATGCCTTCAAAACAGATGAAGAGAAGTTGCAACTTAAACACGTTAGAAAGGGCATCTTCTGTGTATGAGACATTTACTTACTATATCCTTCCTACTACTTTGGTCCATTAGCACTCTATTACAACAGTAATTGTGATGCATTCAATCAATGACTTAACTGGAATAGTTAGTAAGTATCATGTCTTGTTCAACTTTGTCGCATCCATTGCAATGCTAGTACATTTTAGGAGCTCATTTTGACAGGGAACACATATATGGTCAAATCAATAAAATACATATATTAAGAACTAGGATTAAATCAAGGTATTTTTTATTTAATGTAACACAAAAATGGCCTCCATAGGCGCAGTGTGAGAGACTGTGACTAAGTAATGTTAAGGAGTAAAACATTCCAATTTATTTTTCGAAATAATAAACTTTTTTTAATTTAAAATATTGTATATCTTTATTTATAAAATGAAGATTACAACAATGCCTACATTATTTGGCTGTTGTATTAACTGAGATAACTAACCCATAGGAAAGATTTTAGCAAAGTGACCTGCATATAATATTCTCTAAATGTTAATGGTCATTATTTTGTAATATTGAAAAGCGAAATTCATAGTGATATGATGTCGACATAATTATTTTGAGAATTTTGTTCACTGTCTCCAATAATGTTTCCAATATTTGTATGATTATATATGCAACACAAAGTTCAAATGGAATGGTGCATATACTATTGCAAAACTAAAATTTTTACTAAAGTGCCCCCAGGGTATTTACCTCATACCATAAATACATGTTCTTTTAAATAGGACTTAAGTGGTGTTTAATATTCTCATATAGATCTACCGTAATTGATTTAATTCATGTTTTATTATATCTTTATTAACTAAAAATGTCTTGAAATAAAGTAGAATGTCAAGAACTGTTCACCTATTAAAAGATGTTTGTTTGATGGGAGAGAAAAGATAGTGCGGAAACATGTAGGTTTACAATTCAACGAGAATGATAACACAGTTACTTCCCCTTATTATAAGGATGGGGAAATGTGTAGTATTACTGATTGTAAAATTTTTAAAAAATAAATAGTGAGGCTATAGTACCGTGATGGCGAACCTTTTTATAAAACCCAGCCCACTTCTGCAGTGCTGGTCAACCTGGTCCCTCCCGCCCACTGGTGGGCGTTCCAGCTTGCATGGTGGGTGGTAGCGGAGCAACCAAACAGCTCTGCGATTGGCCCACCATAAGGCTGGACTGCCCACTAGTGGGTGGGAGGGACCAGGTTGACCAGCACTGCAAAAGTGGGTGGTTTTTATAAAAGGGTTTGCCATCATGGCTATAGTACTTAGTAGAGGCAGATTACATATAACTGTGCTAAGTTAAGAATAAAGTGTCAAATATTAACATATAGTGATATGAACTTTGTACCATCTAGTTTTTGAATGTTGAAAAAGAACAAAATGTTTTTTGAATACTAATAGTTCTAGCTCTATGGCATGAGGCCAACAACTAAAATTATGAGATTTCAGAACTTTTGTATTTATATTCAAAAACAATAAATAACTTACTCTTTATGAATCATGAATTAGACAAATATCTACCTGCTGTAAAGGACATGACAATTGATTTTGTTACTTGAAATTTGCATTGTCCTAAAATTTAATTAGCCTCATCGTTGTTATGGACTAGACTTAGAAAATGTGTTTCCGAACCTGGCATTCTTCTAATCTGTTACTGACAGGACATCATTGACCTTGTGGATTTGTTAAGAGCTAGTAAGAACTGCTAGCTGATTTTGTTAAGAGACGCTGTTTGTTTTAGCTGTTTCTTGTCTTCTGTCAGATGTCTGAGGCCTAGAATGCATGGCTATTCCACCAGCAGAGACCCTGTGTGAACTGAAACTATTACAGTGTTCACACATGGATGCCTTTTGACTCATTCTACACATACTGTGGTTAAGTACTTGCTAAATATTGCTTTCCTCTCTCTAAATGAAAGCAATTAGAGGGGGAAAATGTGGAAAGATTTCAAGGTCAGTGTGGTTTTACTGAAGAAATAGGCTCAAGTGAGTTATGACCAAGAACCTGTGTTCTATCATTTGGGAAAAATGCTTAGAATTAAATAGTAGTTTCACCAGTTTTCATACAAAGACTTTTTATTGACTGACAACCCTATGTAAGAGCCTGTGGTAGGAGTTAGGACTATAAATATATACATAATATGGTTTCTGCCTCAATATTGAGAAGAACACACATCTAAAAACAATAAAATGAAGCAAAACTATAATACAATGAAGATAGTTATATTCAAAGTAATGGTAACAAAAAATAGTAGTTACTTCTGCCCAAAGGTGATAAAGGAATGCTTCAGGGGTTGGGATGTTTAATCTGAAGTTTAAACAATGAATGATAATTTAGTAAGGACTCCGATGGAGGACATTCAAAGTAGAAACTTCCTTTGTAACACACATTTGTAGAAACAGTATAGAGTTAGAACTGTAAATCTGATATTAACGAGCAAAATACCAGCTGATAAAGACAGTATAAAAGCAGGCAGTAGATGAGGAATCAGTTTATAAAGGGTCTGGAATGCCATACTGACAAATAGAATTTTGGATAACTAGGTATTTTTGAAGTTTTTTTTTTTTTCTGAAGCTGGAAACGGGGAGAGACAGTCAGACAGACTCCCGCATGCGCCCGACCGGGATCCACCCGGCACGCCCACCAGGGGCGAAGCTCTGCCCACCAGGGGCGACGCTCTGCCCACCAGGGGGCGATGCTCTGCCCCTCCGGGGTGTCGCTCTGCCTCGACCAGAGCCACTCTAGCGCCTGGGGCAGAGGCCAAGGAGCCATCCCCAGCTCCTGGACCATTTTTGCTCCAATGGAGCCTTGGCTGCGGGAGGGGAAGAGAGAGACAGAGAAGAAGGGGGGGGGGTGGAGAAGCAAATGGGCACTTCTCCTATGTGCCCTGGCCGGGAATCAAACCTGGGTCCCCCGCACGCCAGGTCGACGCTCTACCGCTGAGCCAACTGGCCAGGGCCTATTGAAGATTTTTTATAGGCGGTGTCTTGAGAAGGTGTGCCTTTTAGTAAGAACTCTGGCCAGATATAAGAAGACAGGATCATTTGTTGTCAAACAAAAGTAAGATAAAATGTGAAGGCTATTGTCAAATACAGAACTGATCATTGCGTATCACCAGTAGGAACCTCCTGCATACAGTACCAAAGTCCAAGGAGAGACTGGGAGGCAAAGGGCTGTCGCATTGTTATGAGGACCTAATGTGGAGCAAAGCAGGCAGTCAGTGACCACATAGGCAGTTACCTTCTACCTCAGTTCCTGGACTGAGCATAAAAGTCTGATACTCTCGTATTAGCTGATACCTCCAAAATGCATTGCTCAAGCCCATGTAAAAGGGACATACATAGCTGCTCAAGTCTAGAGCATTTTTCCATAAAACAATAAACTATATATATGCGTCCAATAATATAAATCCCTCTGAAAATCATTCTTTAATTTAAAATTTTAAATAATTAATTCTAAATTCTAACACTGATTATCTGTGGGTACAACGAGGAATTGCTAATAAGCAGGTATATTTTTGTACATATACACACACATACTCGCCTCAGTATGAATGGGTAAAGGAGAAAGGAAGAAAGGGAGGAAGGGAGGGAGGGAGGGAGGGAGGTAGGAAGGAAGGAAAATTAAAATCACTTACTAGTAACAATTGAGTGATATCATGTCTATTTTATAGAATGCCTTTTAAAACAAGAGAAATGAGCTTAGCCAGTGGAGATATTCACAGCATTTGTATGTAGAGTTGTCGATTGATTAAAATCTGTTTCCTATTGCAGGAAGATCTACCATTAAAGTATGCTAACAAGAACAATGAGATTCTAAATCATCTCTAAACCCAGCACATCAGCCTTGCTATCATTACAATAATATGATAAACCAGAGAACCCACAGTGCTTGATATAAATATATTGGCAATGACTACAAAGCAATCAACCCGAATTCATAAACTAACATGTGCACATCAGTTTCATGTCCTTGTTGTGTTGTTACATCTGAAATGAGATTGCCAAACATATCATCACATGTCCTATTGAGGAATATTGTGATCCTTCTGTGAATATAAAGCTAATACTAAGACTAACATTGCATTACATTATCACATCTTCTAGTTCTCTTGTATCAAATATCCTCACTGTTATCGGAAACATCCCTTCATTCAGCTATTCCATCTCCCCTCCCAAAATAGTTTTCTTATTCTCAATATTCTAACTACAAACTTTATATCCTTCTTTGTCTTTATATATTTGATTATTCTGGAGGAATTTGCAGTTGGAATATATATTTCAGTTAAGGATGCTAGAGTAATTGCCATTTCTGCAAGTAAAATTGTTAAATAGTTAAAACTCCACAATGTGTACTATGAATATCTCCTGGTTCTTATGAGATTTATTTTGTTATATGGAGACAATAATGGGCAGAGAGGAAATGTTTTCAGTCATGATGACATCTGGTTTAAACAACAAAAGTAGAATGACAAGAAACATAGTTAAGGAAGTTCTAATGATATGTCAGATAATAATAACCATTGTACAGTACTATCCTCAAAATACTATATGCATAGCTTCTCCAAAGACATAGATCTCAATGGAAAGAATGATTGGAAAATATGTTTTTATGATCTAAATCTTTAATATTCTTTCATATTGTATAATCATCTAAACTGATTTAGAAAACATTCCTTTTTTTTCATACAAGACGTTCTTTTAAGTTATAATTTTATGTATCAGTACATGGTAACAATAATGCATGGCATTTTAATGAAGTTTTCACAATTAAAAATCTCTAGTACTGAGAATCCGTGAAAAAATGCCATGTCAACCTGATCCTAAAAGGTTACTGTCAAATATGTCCTTTGCATTTCTTTAAGTTGACATCCATTAATATTTAATTCTTTAAACAAAACAAACTATCATATGTTTTTATGAGAGATAATATATAAATGACATGATTAATAAGCAAATTATTTGTTTTTTTTTATCTCATTGCTGCGCTCCAAATCAGATTAAATTAAGTCACATATGTACATAAAGCACTGTATGATTATTTACTTGTTTTAAATCTGAATATAAAGGACAATAGAGAGAGCAAAACATAAGTAACTGTATTGCTAACACTGAACAAATACAGTTGTATGCATGAGCCTTCCATAACTAGACTTGGCAAGAGCACAAGAGCTTCTCCTCTGCCTTCTTTATCCTCATGAGCAAAATGTTGGGATTTTGTTCTAAGTTAGAAACATAATATTGTTAGATTTAGGGAAATTATAGTTTGCCTTTACCACCACCAACACCATAAACCCCACCACCTCCAAATTCCCTAATCACCAGCACACACACAAAAGGATACTGGTGAAATCAACTTGTTGAGAGCTATATTCTTTTTTCCCTTAAAGTCCCAACTGAAAGCTTTTGTGTCGGGGCCTTAAAGCCAAGAATAACTTTTCTGTAGTGCTCTGTCTTTCAAAGCACTCAGGCCGTGTGCTCTGCCATTATTTTAGAATGGTAATGCTTCCCCTCAAAGGTACCACCGTCTGCATGGGATCCTCAGTTTGGTTGCTTTTAGCCCCTGATAAATTAGTAATGGAACAGAATTGGAGGCTTTGTGGCTCCTGCACCCTGTTATTAAATTGTGGTTTGGTGCTAAAATGTATATACACCGCAGCATCTGTAATGGCAGGTAACTGTTTGACTAATTGGACCAGACTCAATAGAGTCACGGAGCTGCAAGGATCTTCACATTTTTTGGTTTAGTCCATCTTATGATGACTTCCTTTTTCAAGGAACACTAAAGTCTTGGAAATTAAAATACTGGTGCAAGGACATACAAATAGCAAGCATCATAGTGTGGACATGGCGTATTCTGCTTCTCATATTTTCACTCTTTGAATCACATTTTTGATATCTACTAAATGTTAAAGCAAATGAATTTAAATTTACTCACTGGCTTTTTTGAAAAAAAAGTTTGAAACTCTTATAAAATATTTTTAAATAATTTGAGACAGCCTTAAAAAAATTAATCAGTCATCTATTCCTAAATGTTTCCTTGCTCATAAAAGAGCATGTGTTCTTATAGGACTCTATAGTCTTTTCAAACTTGTTTCTATAAGCTCTTCCCTTCAAAGCTTATACCCATATTATAAGTTAACATATATCAGTTCTATAAAGTAATTAAGGAAGATATTATTTGATATACCTACTCTTAATCTGAACCCAAATACCTATATGTTTAAACTGTTTTTTAAAATTACTTTCTACTTATTTTATTTCTACTTAGTTGATTACATGCTTTATACCAGCTATTAATCACTAAAATTTTTTGAAAGGAAGGAAACTTCTTATGTATCTTTCAAGATACATGGCTTTACAGAAACAGGCCTTCAATAGGTCTACTTAGTAAGAGAAAAAGGGAATTTCTTTGTGAAAAGTAAGAAAATGTATATATCAAAAGCATTTTCTCCAGGTCATATAGGTAATTAGTAGAAAAGAAATGACTAAAATAGTGTGTTCATAGCCCTGGCTGTTCTGTTGACTTAGCGGTAGAATGTCAGCCCAGCGTGTGGAAGTCCCAGGTTTGATTTCCCGTCAGGTCACACAGTAGAAGCAACCATCTACTTCTCTTCTCTTCTCTTCTTTCTCTCTCTCTCTCTCTTTCTCTCTCTCTCTCTCCCCCCTCTCACCTTCTGCAGCCATAGCTCAAACAGTTTGAGCAGGTTGGCCCCAGGTGCTAAAATTGGTTCCATGGCCTCCATCACCTCAGGTGCTAAAATAACTTGGTTGCTGAGCAACAGAGCAACAGCCTCAGATGGGCAGAGCATCGCCCCTTGGGAGCTTGCCAGCTGGCTCCTGGTTGGGGCGCATGAGGGATCTGTCTCTGATTCCCTGTCTCTCACTTAATAAAAACAATAAAATAAAATAGTGTGTGCATTTTAATAACCTATTTATTTAACATTGTACTATTGGTGCAAGGACTCAGAAGGTCTCTACTACCACAGCCCTTCTGAGAGGAACAAATTTTCCACAGCCCTTCCTGAAGAGGCAGTGTTTTGTGACCTCTGTGCCCCGTCTGCCTCAGTCAGAGCTGATTGGTAGAAAGGGTGGGTGGAAAACCCCCAAATTACATAGGATGAGCAGTGACTCAGAAGCTGAAAAGCATGACACAAAAGGAGTGGGAGAAGCTCCAACAGCCAAATGCCAGCTAAAGTTACAGTCAAGTCGGGGCTCGGAGTGAGCAGAGGAACCTGGGTAAGAAGGATATGTCCCGTATGTGCAGTGAAAAGCGGAAATGTCATGACAGACAGGGTCTGCAGCCTATCAGACAAATAGTGAGAATCCCGGAGTTGTATCGTTTTTGAGAGCTTCACTTTTCTGTTTGCACTACTATCTGCATGCATTTTCAAAAATAAAATCTCTTTCCCACAAGGTAAATTGAGGAACAGCCTTCTCTTATAACAGCCTTAAGATAAACTTGGTGAAAGGCATAGAAATCCATGACCCCTGATTTAGAAAGCTCGATATATTTCCACCTTTCACAATGCCTGCCTGTTAATTCCCTATCTTATGTAGTGTTGTAGGATTTTTTAATATAAATATCATAATTAAGCATCTGCCACCTATTTCAAGAAGTGCTATAAAGTCTTACCTATGTAGTTGATTATAAGATTTGTTGTGAATTCAAATCATGGTATTTCTAAGGAGTTAAAGCAGAATTTTCCTCATAACTACAATAGACAAATGGATGGTGTCTAAACAGGAACTTTCTTAATGCATGAACTTCTGTCCAGTGCTGGTTGTTTTCAGCTTTGCACCATTTCCTTCAATCTAGCTAACACTTTGATACGGATAGCTCCCATATTGCCAGAATGTGAAGTTGCTTTTTGAGAAGATATATTTGATCTTTGTGAAACTCAGAGGTGGAGTGGGAGAAATGGTATATTCAGAGAAAGCCCCTGAAAGAATAGTCTTTAGGCCTGACCAGGCGGTGGCGCAGTGGATGGAGCGTCGGACTGGGATGAGGAGGACCCAGGTTCGAGACCCCGAGGTCGCCAGCTTGAGTGCAGGTTCATCTGGTTTGAGCAAAGCTCACCAGTTTGGACCCAAGGTCGCTGCCTTGAGCAAGGGGTTACTCAGTCTGCTGTAGCCCCATGGTCGGAGCACATATAAGAAAGCAATCAATGAACAACTAAGGTGTCGCAATGAAAAACTAATGATTGATGCTTCTCATCTCTCTCCATTCCTGTCTGTCTGTCCCTATCTATCCCTCTTTCTGACTCTCTCTCTCTGTCTCTGTAGAAAAAAAAAAAAGAATAGTCTTTAGAAATATGCTATATGGCCCACAAAAATCTGTGTTAGACTATCACTTCTAATTTAGAACCAAACATACCAGTGAAGTTGATTGTTGGTGAGTCTTTGAGCCAGCCATTGGTGATTTAAAAATATATCTAGAAATTCTTTGATATTGCTCTCATTTAGAGGTGGAGCCCAATTCCCTTCCTCTAGACTGTGGGACGGGCTCACTTTTAATGAATGGAATCAAGTGCAAATGGCTATATGTAATTGCAGAGAATAGGTCTTGAAATGCTTTACTACTTCCTACTTTCTCTTTAATCCCTTATTCTCTTGGGGGCATTCAAGTAGCCCTATGCTGAGATCTGTATAGCAAGAAACTAAGGCTTCTGTCAACACAGGTGAGAAACAGGCCACCAGCCAATAGCCAAGTGAATGAGCCATTACAGAAGCCCATCAGTCCGAGGTAAGCCTTCGGATGCTTAGTGACAATTTAGCTACAGCCTCCTGAGAGACTAACCCTGAATCATCTTGTTAAGCCACGCCCAAATTCCTGACCTACCAAAACTGAGATATCACATGTATTTGCTGCTGAATATAAGGGCAGTTTCTAACTCCTAATAGATCACTAATACACTGTCCTAGCATCACAGAGATACTGTCAAAGTAAAAGTTCCTTTTTAATGTTTAAATATGCAAATCATTTTTCAATTCCCATTTTCTATCAGCATTGATAGGAAATTGACTTAAAATAACTTATCCTCAAAATATTTAGTATAAGTTCTAAATATATTATGCTTTGTAGGGGTTAAATGGATTAAATTGTTTAACTAACAGAAGATATGCATCCTTTTCTTAAAGAAAAAGAAAAAGAAACTTTCTTCAAAACTGTTTCATGATGCTAGGAATCCCCCAAAATACTGGATCCTTCTAGCGTATTTCTTTCATTCATTTTTGAAATTGTACTAGTTTCCATTTCGAATTTTAAAAGGAACCAAATGGAAGAATTTCTTATATGTTTTTACATTGTTATTCTGAGAATTCTTTGGCCACTCCTTCATGCTGAATTCTAAATCCATAACCTTACATATGCTTGGAGTATCTCTGTGTATTTATGTACATATACAGGAATACTAAAATGCACATGTTGTTTTTCATTCCATTTTTGTTTTATTTATTTATTGCTGTTAGAGATTAATTTCTACCCAAAAGCAGATGCCTGTGGGTGGTGGGTGAATTCACTGCTTATCTCTCAGAATCTTTATAAGATGACTTATAAAGCATTTTCTAATCTCGTGATGTGAGAGAAGAATTTGGAGAGTGTGTATGTTATTTCAATGTTTAGGGAAGATGTTTAAAATTTTAAAGTCAGATAGTACTACTAAGTGGTTAGATCAGGGGTCTAGAAGCGAACAGACTTGCCTTATCTCCAAAACAAATATAAAAATCAGGCAATTATGTGGCAGGCAACCCTGATTTTTTTTTTAAGCCCAGATTGAATAGTTTCAATATTTCTATATGCATGGTGCATCATTTTCTGATATTCAGATATTTGTCCTATTGTCGCCTACTTAGTAGAATGGTTCCGAAATAGTTTGATGAAAGCAAATCATGAAATGAGTGTCAGTCCAGTGAATCACACCGTTGATCCTATATTCTGGTTATCTGTTATATAACAAACCATGCAAACCTTACTGGCTTAAAACAGCAATCAATCATTACAAGTCATGGTTCTGTGGGTCAGTAATTTGGTGAGTAAGTATTCTGTTCCATGTGGCATGACTGGGGTTGCTTGGTGGTATTCAGCTTGGCACTGTAACATAGAGGGTTGAAAGGCTGGACTGGGCTGGATCCATCTGCTTCTCCATGTGGATCCACGAGAGACAGGAAGTGGAAGTTGCCAGTCTCTCCTAAGGGCTGGCCCAGACTAGCACACTCTCCCTTCTGCCATTGTCTTTTGGTTACGACAGAACTTTCTAAGACCTGATAGGAGAAGCATCGAAGAATTTGTGGCATCTTTAATCTACCACCCTGACAGACACACGTGTATACACACATATGTCTTATATATCACAGATATCTCTAGAGGGAAACTAAGTTATTCAGCATCTATATTTCAAATGAAATTGGCTCTAAAATATAAGGTAATATTCATATGACAAAGAAGTTAAAACAATAAAACTTCAATTACACTGAAGCCCATCGTCTTCCTTAAGAACTAATATATTACAATGCCAGTAGTAACCATTAAGATCAAGAAAATTGCTTAGAAAATGATCATTTAAAATTATGAGGCTGTATCAAAATGAAGAGTATTGCCCATTCAGTTAAACCAATATATATTTCTTTGTGTATTAAAAAGGAACTGGACCATTAAAATAATCATATGGTAAGAAAAAAATTAGAGGATATAAGTTGATACAGCACAATGTTGTCATTGTATTTTGAGCCTGGTTGGATAAATAATGGTGGATATATATTGGTACAGTGATATTTAGAATCTCAATAGAAATACTTAAAAGGTCATACACACAAAAGCCTCTTTACCTGTAGCAGTAAAATGACATCATCTCTATTCCTTCAGAGCTACAAACATTTTTTTTCAAAGACAGCAATTTATGGATGCTCTTCTAAGAATTAGTCGATATATGAGCTTTCTTTAAAATGTACGGCTGCAGCAGTAAGCCACATATATTTATTTGGTCTTGCTAATTTTCTCTGAGTTCTAGGAGCTATGGATTTTTGAGATATTTGGCTGAAACTCAAAATGAAAAATCATTTTAAAAAATAGAAAAGCATTTCATTCTTTAAAAATGCTAAAAATATATATTGCAAAATGTCATAGTTTGGCTGTAAGAGCAAAATTCTTAGAATCAATCAGTCAAAAATAAATATGTTCTTTAGGCATAATTTGAAGGCATACAAACTAAAAACAGTATTTTAAAACTATCTATAAGAGCTTGATGGCTTCTCTATACACTGATCACTATTTGCCTTGTAAAAATAACAATTGAATGAACACAGAGAATAGACTACTGTAGAAAAGGTTGCCTTTAAAGTACTATAGTGCTAACATGCACTCAATAGCATTTACTTATTTAATCTGGACTCAGGGCAAGAGGCTACTTCAACAACAACCCAAACTCCCTATTTTACCTCCACTTTCACTGTATAAGTTCCTCACAATAAAAGCAAGAAGCAAAGTAAAAATCACAAATTGGGAGATGATTTTATATATGTGTCCTTTGCCAGAATGAACATTGTGTTTAGGGAAAAGTATGAAAGTACTTGGCCCTATTATTTATATATGTTTTTCTCATTTATTAATTCAGAATATAATTATAAAAAGCCTACTATGTACAAGGTACTATTCTCAACCCTTAAGATAAAGGGAAATAGCCATAGCTCTTGCCTTTAACATATTGGAAGTCTAAAGGGGAAGAGTGGACAGAAAGTCACAGTTACCCTGTACTTAGAAAAACACACTTATTGGGGCGAAAAAATACCATGGGGTCCAAAGGTGGAGCTTCTAACTCTGTCTTGGAAAAGTGGGGAGAGATTTTTTCATTTTAAAGAAGTGCAAGAAGGCCTGACCAGGTGGTGGCACAGTGGATGGTGCATCAGACTGGGACTCAGAGGGCCCAGGTGTGAAACCCCTGCCTGAGTGCAGGCTCCCCAGTTTGAGTACAGGGTTGCTGGCTTGAGCATGGGATCATAAAAATAACCCCACAGTCGCTGGCTTGGGCCCAAGGTCGCTTGCTTGAGCAAGGGGTCAGTCGCTCTGCTGTTGGCCCCACCACCATCACCAACCCCAGTCAAGGCACAAATGAGATCAATGAACGACTAAGGAGCTGCAACAAAAAATTGATGCTTCTCATCTTTCTCCCTTTCTGTCTGTCTATCCCTATCTGTCTGTCTGTCTCTCTCCCTCTCTGTCCAAAAAAAAATATTGCAAATTGCGAGAAGGACGTTGGATATTAGCTTGGTCAAGAAAAGATGTAAAAATCACAATAGAAATAAAGGAATACAAATGTCAGGAGATTAGAAAAAATATGTAAGTTAGAGCAATTAGCACAGTATGGGGAAAATAGCAAAAGAGTGTGAAAATTAAAGTGGTAAGATGAATATCTGAACTGACATTACGGGGCAAAATTTAAGAAGAAATAAAAAACAGAATGCAATGGAAAGGAAAGCATTCCAAACACAGACACATACTCCTAGAGTCAAAGTATATGCTAATCATAAACCAGATCACAAAGCCCCTAGTATGAAAACTTTTAAAAATTATTCAGTGCTTAGTAGAGTATCTTTGAAGGTTTTTTATTATTCTGACATGGTCAAATTTTGGGTTTTTTTTTTTATTTTTGTTTCTGAGAGAAAGAGGAGGAGAGAGAGAGGGTGGGAAGGAGAGAGGGAACGAGAAGCATAAACTTGTAGTTGTTTCACTTTTGTTGTGCACTGATTGCTTCTCATCTGTGCTTGACCAACGACCAGACTGGTGACCTCAGGCTCTAGTCCAAGGGTCGGGAACCTATGGCTTGCGAGCCAGATGTGGCTCTTTTGACGGCTGCATCTGGCTCACAGAAAAATCTTTTATAAAAAAAATAATAACATTAAAAATATAAAACATTTTTATGTATTACAATCCATTCATTTCCTACTGCTCATGTTCATGGTTGTAGGTGGCTGGAGCCAATCACAGCTGTCCTCTAGGACAACACCAAATTTTTATTGGATAATGCATAATGTCCACAGGTTGTTGTATGGCTCTCATGGAATTACATTTTAAAATATGTGGCATTCATGGCTCTCTCAGCCAAAAAGTTTCCCGACCCCTTGCTCTAGTCAAACCAGCAACCCTTTGCTCAAGCTGGCAATCTTGGGATCATGTCGATGATCCTGCGCGCAAGCCAGCAACTTCAGGTTTTAAACCTGGACCTCAGCATCCCAGGTTTACACTCTAACCACCGGTCAGGCCAGATTTGATTTTAAAAGATCACTGACTTGGAGAAAATGAATTGAAGACAGGAAGACCAATAGGCTGTTGCAGAAATCTGAGTTGGCGGGGGGGGGGGGGGGGGGGGGGGGGGGGGGGGGGGGGGGAAAGCTGCAAAAAGAAGCCTTCTAGTTTCCACTGTCTCCTCAAAGTCCAGACCCTGGCCAGTCTACATCACATTGCTAATGCCACATGATTGTGGCTTATGTTACAGGCAAACCTTACTTCTGGTAAAGCTTCCGTGGTAGTTACTCACTGCTGTATGGAAACCATCCCAAATTTTAGTGGCTTCAAACAATGACCTTTTGTTATTTGTATTTTTCTGAAGCTGGAAACAGGGAGAGACAGTCAGACAGACTCCCGCATGCGCCCGACCGGGATCCACCCAGCACGCCCACCAGGGGGCGACGCTCTGCCCATCAGGGGGCGATGCTCTGCCCCTCCGGGGCGTCGCTCTGCCACTACCAGAGCCACTCTAGCGCCTGGGGCAGAGGCCAAGGAGCCATCCCCAGCGCCCGGGCCATCTTTGCTCCAATGGAGCCTTGGCTGCGGGAGGGGAAGAGAGAGACAGAGAGGAAGGAGGGGGTGGGGGTGGAGAAGCAAATGGGCGCTTCTCCTATGTGCCCTGGCCGGGAATTGAACCCGGGTCCCCCGCATGCCAGGCTGACACTCTACCGCTGAGCCAACCGACCAGGGCCCATTTTTTTTTCTCTCATGAATCTGTGCATTTCCTTGGTTCAGTGTAGCAGTTTCTCTGCTCCTGGTGATGTCAGCTGCCACATCCACGGTGGCTCACTCCCACGGCTGCACGGATGCTGAGACAGGTGGGCAGCGCGGCCTCTCTGTCTGTGTAAAGGAGACTCTCACACTCCAGACATCCTCTCTAAGGGTCAGTCCAGGAGAATAGTCATATTTAATACACAGTGACTTTGGGTTCCAAAAAGTGCAAAAACAGGAGCTACTTGGCTTTTTTAAGATTTAGATCCTATTCATTGATGATCTTGACTCATTAAAATTGGACCTATGCTCTTAATGGGATACTTAATTGTGATCAGGACTTAGGAACAGCCCTTTAGGATGCCTGCCTGGACAACAAAGCAACAGGGGGTTTCTAGGTGTCTTTCAGGCGACTGAGGTTCCTCAAGGCAGGCTTTATCTTAGGGTTTCTTGAACATCGAAACCAAGGCCAACCTGAGAACATGTGATATGGCTATTTCAGAGAAGTTTATTATAAAACGTGTGAAAACTAAAAAGTTTTTTTTATGGTTTTCTCCTTCACCGGGGTGTAAGATATGATATCGTGCAATAAAGAACATATGTCTATATAATGATTATATATTATACTCGTAACAACATTACCTGTTTTGTAGGGTTGCAAACTCACAGTTTACTCAGGTATATAGAAAGCATTAAGTTTATTTTATCAATAATTAATTGAGTCTAATTTCCCACCATCTGCTGAATAGTGGGAAAGAAAAACAAAGTATAATCCCATCTATTTGAAAATATGCCTGCTAAGATAGTTAATGAATCTCTTTTTTTTTAAAGATTCTTTTTTTAAAATTTTTTTATTCATTTTAGAGAGGAGAGGGGGAGAGAGAGAGAGAGAGAGAGAGAGAGAGAGAGAGGAGAGACAGAGGGAGGAGCTGGAAGCATCAACTCCCATATGTGCCTTGACCAGGCAAGCCCAGAGTTTCGAACCGGCGACCTCAGCATTTCCAGGTCAACGCTTTATCCACTGCGCCACCACAGGTCAGGCCGTTAATGAATCTCTTTACGTAAAGCTCAGTCAAGATGAAATGTGTAGCTCCTCAGAGTGCTTCACCGCCTGCCCCTCTCCTCAGTTTCTATCCAAGATGTCATCTCCACGTGTGATAGGGGCGTGTGGCCCAAGTCATCTCATGGTGAAAAGGGAAAACGTAAGTTATTGGATAAAGCATCTTAGGCTTCCTCAGTTCCTAGGCCAGTAGCGCTTGTCTAGATCATTGCTGCTTGCCCCATGGTATTGTAAACTGGAGTCAGATATAGTTTCATACGGTTTGACTGGCAGGAGTTCCTTTGGCCAGAACTCTGAGTAGCCATCACATTTCCTCCCTTCACCTTTATCCACTTGAACTGTCCTTTGCAATAGCCCTGTGGCACATCCCTGACTGAGCTGAAAAATAGTCATCCAAGCCATTCCTCCAGGAACAGTGAGTACACTGGGGTCCCATCCATGCTACAAAGTAAAGAGATAGCTCAGAAATGTAAAACTTTCTACCCAACAATGTTGGACTTTGAGTTTCCTTTGCTAGGCTGAGAATTCAACTGCTATAATACCATTCAGGGAACTCCTACTCTCTAGCAGGGGTCCCCAAACTTTTTACACAGGGGGCCAGTTCACTGTCCCTCAGACCGTTGGAGGGCCACCACATACAGTGCTCCTCTCACTGACCACCAATGAAAGAGGTGCCCCTTCTGGAAGTGCGGGGGGGGGGGGGGGACTGATAAATGGCCTCAGGGGGCCGCATGCGGCCCGCAGGCCGTAGTTTGGGGATGCCTGCAAAGGATCCCTCTGCCCTCGCTGCGCCTTCTGTTAATGTAAGGCCAGAAGGGGTAAACCTAGTTATTTTTTACCATATAACTCAGGATTTAGTTAAGATCTCCTGTAATGTATAAAGTATATTTTACTGAGTATAATCTTATGCTCACCGTTTGTTCTTACCTTTTTTTAATTAGGAAGCTTTACATGAAAGAATTTATTTTTGCTTTGTGTTTTTAAGGACATTTAATGACAATTCTTTTTCAAAAAGAAATATAGAGTGTAAGCTTTTGGAATACTATGTGCTTAGTTGAAAAAGAACCAAATTAACTGATACGACTTTTGAATGCTGGAACAAAAAATTCAAAAGTACCACCAGATCATTGTATTTTTTTAAAAAAAACATTGTATTCATTTTTTAAAACAAATCAAAATTATAGTCTATATTATATTTCTCAGGATAAAATACAGGTATATAAAATATCAATTAATCACTGAAAAGGCAAACATATCAGCTTAACTCTAGATGTTCTTGAATAGATATGTACAAAAGTTTCGTCTCTCATATTTCACCGTAGGGTATATGATATGATATCTAAAGTTTACAAAGGGAGAATGTTATATTTGCCCTTGGATGATTCATGCCTGCACTTAGATATTGCTCATATAATATATATATGGAATAACTATCTATGTGTTATTAAAATTATTGCTTGAAAAGCAACAAATCCAACCTAAGCACTAGTTGTTTTACTTCTATGCTACCAAAATATTTACATTTGACTTTTGTTTTTGTTTTCTTTAACAGAAATGACTAATTTCTGCCACTGTCATATTTTTCTAAATTATTTTGGCATTTGGGCAACCTAACATGTTGAAGAAGACAATGAAAACGCTTTCCTGCATAATTTAAAGCAGTTAAAACATGGTAAAGAGAATTGAGTAATTTAGCCAGTTCATTTAGTTCATTTCCTTAAAGCCCACATGTTTAAATAAAGCCATTCTGAGAGAGGCTTTGTCATTTATTTAGTTAATCTGATCAAGAAAGCCTCTACCAACACTTAGTGAATAAGGTCCCTGGCTTATTTTTTTTAATGGTTTCCATGACTTTTTATTGCATTAAATGTATAATTGACAATATTACCTTTTCTACTCTGTAGACAAAATCTTAATGAGCAATAAAGTATCTCTTTTTGTGGGCCAGAAGCAAGTTTTAATGATAACCTTACCCAAGTTAAATGTTAGCATTTTTGTTAGTAGCAAGTTTCACTAAAAATGAAATGTTACTTTAATTCCATGGTATTAAGTGGCCACACATAGGCCAAAGAGTTGCTAAAATTAACTTAAAAGTTCTAGTCGCCTGACCTTTAATAAGCTGAAGTCTCATTCTTAATTATATTGGTTGCATGTCCCTAACCTAACTAATGTCATAAGAAATAAAAGCTATAGAAGCTGCCTTATTTCATTAATTGTGATAATGACTATTGTATTAATGATGACAAATGTCTAAGAGTTCTTATAAAATCTTGAATATTGTTGGTCAAATAAGTTTGTAAATATGATATATATGTTTGCTCGCTTATAGTTTGCATTGGGTGTGGGCTACAGGCTGTAAGCAGGCAGGGTCCTTATAGCCTAAGGCTTAGTTTTAAAGACTTGAAGCTTTACAAATATTAAGAAAACAAAGCCTCATTAACCAATGTCACCCTAATAAATTTACTTTAAAAATAAAAAAAAGAAAAGAAAAGAAAGCCTCATCTAGGTCTGAACCCATTGGCTTATGTTGCTGGATGATCACCAACAGGGTTTAATTTTAAACTTGCTAACACAAAATAGTAACTGGAAAGCAATTTGTTACACTTTTTTTTTTCTTAGTAAAATTATGATGGAAAACTGTTCACCTGGGAAAATCCAAATTCATATTAAAAACATAATACTGCTTATAAGGAGTACTAATGATATACTTTATGAATTTTAATTTCTGTTTGGAAGTCAGCAAGTGTGCATTCTATAAATGTAAACCATCTGTTGGCACCTTCTAAAAGACTAGATTTCAGTCCATCCCAACATGAATTATTTATTTTGATGGATTTCTTTTTCTAAGCAAATTCAAGGTGTGTGTGTGTGTGTGTGTGTGTGTGTGTGTGTGTGTGTGTGTGTTTTAATCTGCAATAAAGTTTCAAAGTCAGTGCATGCATAATTGCAAACCTAGAAGATAGAAGTGCTCAACAATTTGAAGTATTTATATTACATAATGAAATGTGTGTAAAATTAAGAAACACCATTTAACATTAAATCAAAGATGAAAAGCGAAATGGGAAGAAATACAGTGAAAGTTTTCTATAATTTTAATGTTTCAATGATAATATAGAAAATCTCTATTACCTATTGTAAAGCCAGTAGTCACGGCCACCATCACAGCCTCCTGGCCCGTGCAGGTTTGCATTTGATTCAGACAGACGCTAATGAAACAACGGAGCCAAGAAATGGTAGGACATCATCTTTAGCCTAGCTTGCACCTGGTTGGCAAGAAATACACACAGTGGGAAAACACTTCCCATTCCATTTAGGGTTCCCAAAGCCACTGAGTGGAAACTTATCCGAGTTTCCTAATCAAAATTTTTTACCTCACCAACCTTATTCACCTCTGTTCTCCATCTCCTTCTCTCTCCACAAACTCTGCACAAACTGACTTCTCCTTCAGCATTCCGCCATCATGGCTGCTTCTCCTCTCCTCCATGTGGCCTTTCTGTGCTCTCTCCCAGCATGGGCTTCTCTGCTCCATTTTATAGTGTAGAAATCAAAACCTTTAATCCAATATACAAACAAGGAAGTCTCTGCAAGGAAGTCACTTATCCGAGGCATAATAGGATTCCTCATGAGAGTGTACCATCCCACATAATGCAACAGTCAAGGGTGTGCGTTAAGGCTTAGTTTTAAGACTAAGTCTTAGGCTATAACGACCCTGCCTGCTTACAGCCTGTCCCCCACACCCAATACAAACTATAAGCGAACAAACATATATGTCATATTTGCAAACTTATTTGACCCACACCTACCTATTGGGCAAATAAGTTTGTAAAATCTGTATTTTCTGGTTTTGTGCACTTTTATTGTTAAAAATGGCCCCTGCCCAGGTGAAAGGGCTAATTACGTTCCTGCTGGGAGGAGCCATTGTTATGCTAATGTTTACTGGAAGGGAGATTCTGCCCCCAACACTGGGAGGTGTGGGAGGATTTCTTTTCCTCTCCTCCCTGATCCCTTGCCTTTCATGGGAAAAACAGGTTTTCTGCTTTTCCCTTGGCTTTTCTTGTGGCTTGTCTGTCCTGGTGAAACACCAATAAACAGAATGTCCCACTGTTGGGCAGATAAAATATATTATGCTCACTTTGTTAAAAATAGCGCTGCCCACGTGAGGCCATCGCCCAGGTGATATTAATGTGTGTTGAGAATCCTTGTAGCCTGGGGCTTGGTTTTGGGATTAAGCCTTTCCCACCCTTTTTGATGTGGGGTGGTACAATCCAATCATGCCTCAGAGAAGTGACTTTGTATTAGAGACTTCCCTACTTTGTATATTGGATTAGAGGTTGTGAAGCTACAGTATAAAATGGGGGCAGAACGGGACTTGGCTCTTGGTTCCTGAGATTATCATTAGAAGAGAGAGCAGAGGAGAGCAGAGAAAGGCCACATGGAGGAGGCCAGGAGAAGCAGCCAAGATGGTGGAGTGCTGAGTGAGATGCCAGTTTGTGTAGAGTTTGTATTTGGGATAAGGAAGGAGATGGGGAACAGAGGTGAATAAGTCTGGTGAGCTAGAAACCTTTGATTCTAGGAAACTCGGATAAGTCAGTGGCTTTGTGTTGGGCAGATAAAATGTATTATGCTCACTTTGTTAAAGAGGCCGTTGCCCAGGTGATATTAATGTGTGTTGGGGTGGGCTAAAGGCAGGCAGAATCCTTGTAGCCTGGGGCTTGGTTTTGGGATTAAGCCTTTCCTACCCTTTTTGGTGTAAGGTGGTACAATCCTATCATGCCTCAGAGAAGTGACTTTGTATTAGAGACTTCCCTATTTTGTATATTGGATTAAGGGTTTGGATTTCTACACTATAAAATGGGGATGGAACGAGAGTTTGCCCCCTTGGTTCCTGAGGTTAGCATGAGAGAGCAGAGAGAATAGAGCCAGCAGCGGGAGGAGGCCACGTGGAGAAGGCCAGGAAAAGCAGCCAAGATGGCAGAGTGCTGAGTGAGATGCCAGTTTGTACAGAGTTTGTATCTGGGATAAGGCAGGAGATGGGGAACTGAGGAGAATAAGGTTGGTGAGCTAGAAACCTTTGATTCTAGGAAACTCGGATAAGTCAGTGGCTTTGTGAGCACTGAGTGTGACTGGGTTTTGGAGCCCAGTGTGTATTTTTACTTGCCCGCCGGGTGCAAGGTAGGATTAAAGGATATGGCCCATCAGTTTTTGGCTCCGCTGTTTCTTTACCGACTGTCCGAATCCAATGCGAACCTGCATGGGCTGGGCTGCTGTGATGGTGGCCCTGGCCGTGGCTCCTGGCTTTACATTTGGCGTAGTCTGTGGCAGGATTCGATACAGATCGGCAAGGAGCCTTTGAGTGGTGGAGTAGAGGACTGGCTAGTGTTAGGGTTCCCCATGGCTGTCCTTTTGGGGATTATAGGCTGGCTGACTTTTACAGCCATGCGTGAGGAAACTGAGAGCTCTGTGGAAGAGGCTGCCCGGGACCTGCAAACCGAGCAGTGGAAGGAGATGGAGCAAACGCAGGAGAAACCAATGCTGACCCTGGAGCTGGAGGAAGCTATGGAGGAGGAGGCCGACCAGGTTTGCGAGATTCGCCTGGAAATGGAGCAGCTGCTGGAGGAGGATTCACAAGTTCGTGAGTTGCAGATTGCCCTGGATGTTGCAGAGAGCCAGCAGCGGCGGGAGGCCAGGGCTGAGGCTGAAGCTGAGGCCGGGTCCGGAGCTGCAAGGTCTGCGGAGCAGAAGGCAGCAGCAGACGGAGGCTCGAGCCTGGCAGTGCGAGCTGGTGTTTTCAGTTCCTCTTTGGAAGATGAGGAGAATCGAGCTGGAGTTGCAATCTGCAGTCTCCATAAGATGGGAGCGCAGCTGGAAGGAGCACCTACTTCGGCCCTGGTAGGTCTGCGATTTTGGGAAATAGGGCTGGACATGTTTTCCGGAGCAGAGATGGAAATGCTGACTGCCATTGCCACGTGCCCCTCTTTGGGACAGTGTAAGACCTGCGAGGACGGCAGGAATGAGGGGGGTGGCTGATGACCCACGTGCGTGGACTGATTTCCTGGACTACGACCGGAGTGGGCATTGGCTCCTTTGTTGGATGGACTTACGGATTACGGATTTTGGACAATGTAAAATACCCTGATGGGGGTGGGGGGTGGCTTTGCTGGAAGCACTCCCCTACCCCAGGAAGCTTTTCCCGTGGCTAGAAAGAAGACCGAGGACATTTTGCGCTTTGGGCTAAGTGCTCAAAGACTGGTGAAATGTACCTTTGTAATTGTTGAAACTGTATGATTTTTGCTGTTGTAATCTGTGTAATGTTCTAATATCCTTGCACAGGAATGCTGGTGATGTAAATTGTGGGTAGTAAAGTGAGCATAGGGGTGGATTGTTGGGCAGATAAAATGTATTATGCTCACTTTGTTAAAGAGGCCGTTGCCCAGGTGGTATTAATGTGTGTTGGGGTGGACTAAAGGCAGGCAGAATCCTTGTAGCCTGGGGCTTGGTTTTGGGATTAAGCCTTTCCTACCCTTTTTGGTGTAAGGTGGTACAATCCTATCATGCCTCAGAGAAGTGACTTTGTATTAGAGACTTCCCTATTTTGTATATTGGATTAAGGGTTTGGATTTCTACACTATAAAATGGGGATGGAACGAGAGTTTGCCCCCTTGGTTCCTGAGGTTAGCATGAGAGAGCAGAGAGAATAGAGCCAGCAGCGGGAGGAGGCCACGTGGAGAAGGCCAGGAAAAGCAGCCAAGATGGCAGAGTGCTGAGTGAGATGCCAGTTTGTACAGAGTTTGTATCTGGGATAAGGCAGGAGATGGGGAACTGAGGAGAATAAGGTTGGTGAGCTAGAAACCTTTGATTCTAGGAAACTCGGATAAGTCAGTGGCTTTGTGAGCACTGAGTGTGACTGGGTTTTGGAGCCCAGTGTGTATTTTTACTTGCCCGCCGGGTGCAAGGTAGGATTAAAGGATATGGCCCATCAGTTTTTGGCTCCATGGTTTCTTTACCGACTGTCCGAATCCAATGCGAACCTGCATGGGCTGGGCTGCTCTGATAGTGGCCCCGGCCGTGCCTGCTGGCTTTACACTTTGTGAGCACTGAATGTGACTAGGTTTTAGAGAGCCCAGTGTGTATTTTTACTTGCCCGCCGGGTGCAAGCTAGAATTAAAGACTATGGCCCACCAGTTTTTGGCTCCGCTGTTTCTTTGCCGACTGCCCGAATCCAATGTGAACCTGCATGGGCCTGGCCCCGGCTCCTGGCTTTACACCCACCATCCTCCAACTCCGCCATTTCTTTACTATGTACCTGAATTCAATGAGAACTGCATGTGAATGGCCACGATGGCGGCCCCTGGCCATACACTACTCCCCCCAAAAAGAAACCCATAGCTATTCACAGAAAATCTCACATGCTCAAAAATTATGAGACAATTGAATGACAATGAACAATTTAGATATATTCACTAGATGAAAATATGCTATATTTTGAAATGCAAAAAATTTCATTGAGATTATTAGCCTTATAGACTTTGTTACACTGCCAATATTGCATGTTTTTTAGAATAATTCTTGTTGGTAAATACACTTCTCACAAAAATTAGGGGATATTTTATTGCTTCATACTCATTTTGAAATATCCTCTAATTTTTTTGAGCAGTAGATATAAAATGGCCCTTCTCTGTCAGAGGTTACTGGACATAGTTATATTTTTCTCTTGAGTTTATATTTAAGTTTAGTCTTTCTATAAGAAAATTTGTAGAGATTTTATAGAAAAAATGACAGAGGCAGTCATTGCATATTAGTGAATATGTATAGCTAGTGCTCAACTTACAACCACGATTGGTTCCAACAGACAGGTTGTAACAAGATTTGGTCATAAGTTGAGTAGGCTATATGTACAGTACTGTGAAATGATGTTATAAAAATCTTTTAGTCATATTTTTTCATAATTTCTTTCATTATTGTTATATATCATAATTTTCTTTGTTCGTTTTATGCCATTTGTATCATCTCTACACCATTTTGTTCTTATTTTTACATTTGTCAGGTTTAAGTAAAACACTGCACTACCAGTACAACTGGTTTAATATTTGCAAAGACAATTTCCTTTTGGTAGACATCTTGGGAGGAATTTGATGAAAAATATCTAAGACACAAAACACAAATTTCTGTACCGAGTCTGGGATAACAGTTGAAATGGTGCACGTGGAGATGGTAGTGCTGCCGGAAGCTGGTCCGCACTGTCATACGCCCAGCTGGGCAATGCTTGTGCTGCCAGACATGGAGCTGTCGTGGCTAGTGATTGTGGTCGTAAAGTCGAATGGTCATAAGTTGCATAGGTCGTAAGTCGATCAATATTTGTATTCTACTCCAGGTAAAAAAGAGATAGGTGTCTAAAGGGATTCTTTTTAACTATGTTTGTAAAGCCAGTAGGCACAGCCACCATCACAGCCGCCTGGCCCATGCATGTTCACATTACATTCGGACAGATGGTAATGAAAAAAATGGAGTCAAGAACTGGTGGGCCATTATCTTTAATCCTAGCTTGCACGCGGCGGGCAAGTAAAAACACACACTGGGCTCCAAAACCCACTCATTCAGCACTCACAAAGCTACTGACTTATCCAAGTTTCTTAGAATCAAAGGTTTCTAACTCACCAGACTTATTCACCTTTGTTCCCCATCTCCTCTCTGTACAAACTCTGCACAAACTGGCTTCTCTTTCAGCACTCTGCCATATTGGCTGCTTCTCCTGGCCTCTTCCACGTGGCCTTTTCCTGCTCTCCTCTAATGCTAATCTCAGGAACCGAGAATGAGCAAGCTCCTGGTCTGCCCTATTTTATAGTGTAAAAACCAAAACTTTAATCCAATATACAAACAAGGAAGTCTCTGATACAAAGTCACTTATCTGAGGCATGATGGGATTCCTCATAAAAGTGTACCACCCCAGCCCTGGCCGGTTGGCTCAGCGGTAGAGCGTCGGCCTAGCGTGCGGAGGACCCGGGTTCGATTCCCGGCCAGGGCACACAGGAGAAGCGCCCATTTGCTTCTCCACTCCTCCGCCGCGCTTTCCTCTCTGTCTCTCTCTTCCCCTCCCGCAGCCAAGGCTCCATTGGAGCAAAGATGGCCCGGGCGCTGGGGATGGCTCTGTGGCCTCTGCCCCAGGCGCTAGAGTGGCTCTGGTCGCAACATGTCGACGCCCAGGAGGGGCAGAGCATCGCCCCCTGGTGGGCAGAGCATCGCCCCTGGTGGGCGTGCCGGGTGGATCCGGTCGGGCGCATGCGGGAGTCTGTCTGACTGTCTCTCCCTGTTTCCAGCTTCAGAAAAATGAAAAAAAAAAAATATATATTAAAAAAAAAAAAAAAGTGTACCACCCCACATCATGCAATTAGTCAAGGGTGTGAGGAAAAGCTTAGTCTTAAAACAAGCCTTAGGCTATAACAACCTGGTCTGCTTACAGCCTGTCCCCCACACCCAATACAAACTATAAGCGAGCAAACATATATATCATATTTACAAACTTATTTAACCAACACTGGGCGACAGGCTTCCACATGGGTAGCCCATCTTTAACAAAGTGAGCATAATATAATATATATTTTATCTGCCCAACAATGTTCAACAGGGAATTGTGAAGAGTTTGTTATTTTTTTTAATGTTATGCTATAAGATAGTTACTTCAAACCTATTGAATACATTTCATAGGCAAATACATCAAAGACGTACATTACAAATTAGAACAGGGCATAAACCAGGCCTTAAGAATCAAAGTTTCTTGGTTTAAAATAAATGTCTTCCAATAGTAATTTAGAAACTGCAGATTTTCTTGAGGCTAACCAATTTTTTTTTTTTTTAGAGGAGTGGCCCCTGTTTAAGGCAACACACACTAGAGATACTGACTTTTTTTTTATTCCCTTATATGGTCATTATTCCATTTTGTAACATGGGCAAATGAAATCAACTGTGAAAAGTTTGTTCCTCTTTGCACCAAAGACCAAGCTGTACATAGATTTGATTGTGCTTATGGGTATTTCCATAACACTTGTTGCCATTGGAGAACTGCAGCTGCCCCTGCCAGCTCTGGAACATTCCCTCCCAGCCCTTTCACCCTCCAGCGAGTTTTGTTCTCTTCCATTCAGGCAAAGTTGAACTGATTAAATGTTCTTGGATTATTCAAGGAAGATATAGGACAAAGTGGCAGAGAATGTCCTGTTATATTTCACCCTAATGTCAGCTGTCTGTAAACTTTATCTGTAGTCTTTGAAAATGTATCTGTAGTTTTTCCTCTAGGCAACAAATCCAAAAAGTATTTAATTCAGACTATGCACTCTCGACTATGTTAAAAAAAAAAAAAAAAAAAAAAAGCAAAACAAACAAACAAAAAATAAACCTCAGTGTACCAACAAAAAGAATCTGTATTCCAAAGGGGCTTCCCCAAACACAGTTCTTCGTACTCCTAACACACACAAAGTCTTCTTGTTCTGGGGTTCCATTAAAATTAAATGCACCTAATATATCAAACAAATGGTATCACAAAATCTAATTGGTATTTACAAAAAATAACAGTGAAATCGTGAACAGGATTTATATTAAACCTTTTCACAGTTAAAGATTTTTCTTTTTTTTACTAGTATGTATGTCGCCATTTACTCATAACAGCCCTTTGGTTCATTTGGTCATCCTCCTCAGAGACATTTCCAGATAAAGGACTCCATTATTTTGTGTTGACATCATTTCAAGTCTGTTCACTTAAGTAAATCAAAACTATCAGTGCTGTATTTTTTGTTAAACGTGGAAATCCTGAGTACAGTTAGGGCTCAGATAACTTAACGCCTAGACCCAATGTGAGTCATTCTCATTAGCTAATTGGAAGAGACACATATAAGAAATCAGAGAGAAACTACATGCTCCTAGCCCTCTCTCACTCTTCACTTACTTTTTCCCCTTGTTTTTCATGGTACCTCTACTTACTCTGTCCGCTGAGCCTTCGAGGTCTATTTCATTTCTGTCTATTTCTTCTCTGTCTTCACTCTGAATATCCTGATGAAACCATCATTTTCTCCCAAGTGACCTACTACAATAACCTCCAATTTGTCTCCCAATATCCATCCTGGCCAGATTCCATCTCCTGTCACCACAAAAGCTGGAATAATTGTTTTAAATACATACAGCGCTTCCTTCTCCCACTAAAACTATTTTTTAAATACAAAAAAAAAAAAATGTTGCATTTCAAATATCCATAATTTGGAAAATGTAAAGCATCAAAATATAATAAAGAAAAATATCAGAATGCAGTTAAATATAAAATATTATAGACAAGAATGTCAGCTCAAGTGGTATTTAATGAGAAAATTTATAGGCTACAATATAAGTACTAGGAATGAAGAAAGATTGAAAATAAGATTAAAAATCAACTCAGAAAATTAGGAAAATAGAGCAAACGCAAAAAAATATAAAAGGGGAAATAATATACAAGGTAAGAGTAAAACTCGATTTAATAGAAAATAAATATTCAATAGATGTCAAACAAAACAAACTGAATCTTTGAAAGTCTAACGAAATGGACAAAACTCTGCTAAGATTTAAAAGGAATGAGGAAGATCGTGAGGGAAACATTATGATAGATTAAAATACAAGCATTTCTGTAATGTACACTTCTTCCACTAGCCTCTGAAAGGTCAAGAGAAGTGGGCCTGAAATAAATATGCATTATGTCTGACACTTAAAAGACCTAGGTGATCTTTGCTGGCACGGGTTCAGTGGGGTCAGACTACATGGTCAAAGCTTGAATACAGTTTACCGGTGAATGAATGACAGGTGAGAAAATATAGAAAAAAAAGTGCAATTAACTGTACTAAAAGCTTAGCTGTGAAGGGAAGAGGAGACAGAGCTGGAGGACAGCACAACAAAGATGAAAGGCTTTTTCACAAACTGCCGTGAAGAATCAATGGAGAGGTAAGTGATAGCCATAGGTCCACACAGTATTATTTAGTGTGTGACGAAGTCTTTGACAAGGGCATTAAGATAGTCTTGTTTTCACTATTACCTTTGTGACAGCAGAAAGGTCTCCAAATAACCTCTAGATAGGCTTCCTGGTTTAGAGTTATCTAAAAATATTTCAAGAAGTTTTTTATACTTTTTTCTTTCTTCCCACTTAATTAGGGGCCAAGGGAGATGCTTTAAGTAGAGTGAAATGTCTTTAATTGAATTCTGTGTCTTAGTCTTTATCATCATAAGAGTATACACATATTGATTCTGCTGATTGCATTAGGTGTAGTAGCAATAGGAGGGTGATTAATATTAAAATATTTTAATCATTAGAAACCCCTAATTAAATTATTTTTTTTTCCTGAGGCTTAATATGGGAATGTTTTCATTTTTCTTGCAATATTCACATCTGTCTTTCAATAAGACTTTTCAAGTTTGTTGATTGCAAATTAGTCTTGGCCAGGCAAGAGGGAACAGTTTTAAGAGGAGGCTCATTTAATAAGGTTAATACCATACTTCTACTTCATTGCATTGACCACTACATTCATCTTTTTTCAGAAGCCTTTTTCCTGCCATAACTCATTCTTTACATAAAAAAAACCCAAAAAACAAACAAACAAACAAACAAAAACCTGGCCCTGGCCGGTTGTCTCAGCGGCTCAGCAGTAGAGCGTCGGCCTGGCTTGCGGGGGACCCGGGTTCGATTTCCGGTCAGGGCACATGGGAGAAGCGCCCATTTGCTTCTCCACCCCCCCTCCTTCCTCTCTGTCTCTCTTCCCCTCCCGCAGCCAAGGCTCCATTGGAGCAAAGATGGCCGGGGCGCTGGGGATGGCTCCTTGGCCTCTGCCCCAGGCGCTGGAGTGGCTCTGGTCGCAGCAGAGCGACGCCCCGGAGGGGCAGAGCATCGCCCCCTGGTGGGCAGAGCGTTGCCCCTGGTGGGCGTGCTGGGTGGATCCCGGTCGGGCGCATGCCGGAGTCTGTCTGACTGTCTCTCCCCGTTTCCAGCTTCAGAAAATTACAAAAAAAAAAAAACAAAACCTGAGAATTTTTCATGTTAAGTTAATAGAATGAATTGGATGTGGGACTTCCTCTAGCTTCCATTGGCTGCCTTGCCAAGCAGGAGAGAAAAGGTCTGTTGTTTAACCTGCGCATTGCTAAGGAATATGGGTAGCTCTGGGAGATCATCTTTGAGGACCTGGGAGACAGGAACCCTTCCAAAGGTCCTACGGGAGGGTTTGAGATGGAGTTAAAAGTGTGGCATGGAACTCAGTTGGGTCTTATTTTTGAATCTCTTATTGACTTTTAGGATAAACTTGATAACATACTGTTGTGCTGGCCTTGGAAATAAAGGCAGAGAAACAAAAACAGAGACACACATTTTGACACCTAGTAAAACTTTTAAAAGTCTAGAAGCAGCTTAAAATAATAATGATCAGAAGAAAAAAAATAAAGTACTGAGAGTGGATAGAGAGAATCACAGGAGTGTTACGAGGGTTTCTTAAAAAGAACCTGAGAGGATAAGGGAGGCATCATGCTTTCAATTAGAGTCTTGGTTCTGCCCCTTATTAGTTCCGTAGCCTCAGAAAAGTTACGCATTTCCTTCGCAGTTCAGATTTAGCGTCTATGAAATGCGGTTGTTGATGTTCTTCTTTTCCTTCCCTTCCTCCTCCTCCTCCTCCTTCTCCTTCTTTGTGAGTGAAACCCACATGCTATTCATCTAAACAGCTTATTGTTACGAAAGTGTTCAATGGCTTTAAGTGAAGTATATACCATTTTTAGGGTGAAAAGGAATATAGGCATTTTCTGACAGGCAGTTTGGTACATTGATTAAGAACATGACTATAGAACCTAGATTACCAGCTACTGAGTTCTGGCCCTTCCCTTTACCAGTTGTGTGATATTAGGCAAGACACTTAACATCTCTTTTCCTCAGTCTTCTCAGTTGTAAAATGGGACTAATTTATAAATGTGTTAGTATAAAGTTATTGTCAAGATTAGATGTAAAGCACTTAGAGCAGCATCTGGCAAGTAATCACCACCCAGTATGTATTATGCATTATACTTAGGTTTAATCTTTTATAATATATTGATATAAAAATATTCAATCAGTATGCCTGACCAGACAGTGATGTAGTGGATGGAGCGTCAGACTGGGATGCAGAGGACCCAGGTTCGAAACCCTGAGGTGGCTGGCTTCAGCGTGGGCTTACCAGCTTGAGCACAGGGTCACTGGCTTGAGCTTGGGATCATAGACATCACACCATGGTCACTGGCTTGAGCCCAGAGGTCGCTGGCTTGAAGCCCAAGATTGCTGGCTTGAGCACAGGGTCACTCACTTTGCTGTAGCCCCTGGATGAAGGCACAAATGAGAAAGCAATCAATGAACAACTAAGGAGCCGCAATGAAGAACTGATACCTCCCATCTCTCTCTTTTCCTGTCTGTCTGTCCTGTCTGTCCCTCTCTCTGACTCTCTCTCTCTCTGTCTCTGTCAAAATAAAAATAAAGAATTCAAGCAGTGTGACATATAGATCACTGGGCATGATTACAGCCTTCATGAACGTTGCCGGCATACTAGCTATGAATTTTCCCTTAAGAAGTCTTCTTTCTTTCTCTATGAAAAAACGATATATAACCAGAATGGGAGTTCTTGTTTTCAGTGAGATATAACTGTCAGATCTGTTTTCACTTTGATCCAGCCAGCACATTTTCTTCATGAAGACATGTTAAATGGAGAGTAAAATTATTATAATTTTTGTTGGTAAACTTGTCCCTTAATTGAAATAGCTCGAGACACTCGTTTCTATTATGTCAGTCTTGCCACAAAAACCACAGTGTTTGAATGTTAGAAGCCACTTGAACCGGCTCCTCACCCCTGGCTAGCACCTATTTCTAGGATGTTTCTTTTTCTATGCTTACCTGGCTTACTTCATCTTTCTTTTTTTTTTTTTTTTTTTTTTTTTTTTTTTTTTTTTTTTTTTTTTGTCCATGGTTCTTTTTCCCCCATCAGGATGTAATATAATTAAACATGTCATGTTTTCTATGTTTCTGTGACTCAGTTCCAGTCAATTTCCAAGCCTCTTTATCTGACACTAGCCCTAAATAATCATAATTAGAGTTTGGAGCTTTAACAAACTTTTCAGTAGGATATTTACTGTAGCATATAGTCTTTTTTTTATTATCCTCAAAAGTTTCCATGGTGTGTGTGTGTGTGTGTGTGTGTGTGTGTGTGTTTCCCTAATATAAATTATCTGAAGACTAAATTTATTTCAAATTGGGGAGAGATTCCTTTATGAAACCTCTGTGAATATTATTACTCTTCCACTCAAAAATTACTCCACATATGTCTCTTTCTCCACAAATATGATACAGAAAGATTAAAAAAAATCCATAAGGGTGGTTAATATTTAGTGAAATTGTGCTAGAAAAAAATTATAAAAATAATGCATTTTTAGAAAACTGTTAACAAGAACAATGATGGTGGAGAAATTTGTTTTTACTCCCCACTCCTCCAACTTTCTAACAGTCGTCTCATAATTCAAAACGTGGGTCAAGTTATGTCTCCTCTTTATGTCTTCTCCATCATTTTCCTTTTTCCAGAAGTCACTGTATTTTCTTTTTATATGGTAATAAGCACCTGAAAAGTAGATTAATTCGGCCGGTTGGCTCAGCAGTAGAGTGTCGGCCTGGTGTGCGGGGGACCCGGGTTCGATTTCCGGCCAGGGCACATAAGAGAAGCGCCCATTTGCTATCTCCACCCCCCCTTCCGCTCTGTCTCTCTCTTCCCCTCCCGCAGCCAAGGCTCCATTGGAGCAAAGATGGCCCGGGCCCTGGGGATGGCTCCTTGGCCTCTGCCCCAGGCGCTAGAGTGGCTCTGGTCGTGGCAAAGCAACGCCCCAGAGGGGCAGAGCATTGCCCCCTGGTGGGCAGAGCATCGCCCCTGGTGGGCGTGCCGGGTGGATCCCGGTCTGGCGCATGCGGGAGTCTGTCTGACTGTCTCTCCCCGTTTCCAGCTTCAGAAAAATACGAAAAAAAAAAAGAAAAAAAAACCAGTAGATTAATTCCCCCCCACAATACACATTCTCTCTCTCTATCTCTATCTCTGCCTTACACACACACATGCACGCACACACGCACACATGCACAATCTAGATTAAGGAGTCTTTACTCCTTCATTTACTAAATAAAGTTAGGAGATACGAACAATAGGAAATAGCAAAGATGAGACAGAATTTGGTTATCATGGTTCCCTGTTTAGTTTCAACTTATGATAATGGCTATAAAGATAAAAATAGACAAAGGGAGGGTTATTTTTAAGGAAGAAGAAACAATATTGTAAACTAATTTGAGGAAGAGGCTAGTCAAAAGTGATTGTAGTGTCAGCTTTATTGGGAGAATAGTGCTAATATTAAAAAGAGAGGTTTTACTTATCTGATAAAGCTAAGGAAATAATCCAATTTGAATTTTTTATCTTTGAATAAAATGTTTGAAATGCAGTGTGCTTTGGTATCCCAGTGCTTTAGAAGATATTGCTTTATATACGCTTCCCACAAAAATTAGGGGATCAGGGAACATGCAGATACTCCAGTACTTTCAGTCTCTTATAGAGTGCATTTGCTCCAATGAAATAAAAATTCGTTTTGCATATCATTTGCATAATCGAACAACTCTCTTTGACTTGTCATTTGCTTTTCTGATGGTCTTGTTTAATAAAAAAAAAAAAAAATCAAATGCTTTTTTTTAATTGCTTCAAATTCATTTTTGAAGTATCCCCTAATTTTTGTGAGAAGTATATTTGTTTTGGAAACTGAAATGCCATACCAGGGTCTAAAAGTGTGGTTCTCTATTTCAAATGGTGTCTCAGGTTGACCAGATGTTGGTGGTTTTAGCATATGACCTTGACTTTTAAACATTAAAATTAGGATACTGTATTTGAGTTAATTAGTAGATATTGAAAGCTAATATATTAGCACCCATCTGGGTCTAGGAATTTTAAAATGTCTCAGCACTGCTTGTTTCTCAACATCAATTTCCATCAGTTATTCACCTTTGATTTGCCTGGCTCTTCAAGGGAACTAGAAGTTCTGTTCTATTCACACCAGCAACAGGCTTCCAAACTTGGGAGTCACATTTGCACAGCACTTTAAGTGCCAATTCTGTTTCCCACACTTTAGTAGGCACTGAGCATAATTTTGGCATCATTCTTTATATAAACTCAGAGCAATAGCAAATTTTCCCTTAAGTCTCTCCTTTCCCATTTTATTTTATTTTATTTTTTTACTCTAAGAAAGATTAAACCATCGAAAAATAGGCTTAATGCCTATGGCCCTTCTCATTTATTTACATTAAATGTCTAAAACTTTTTTAAGTAAAAGATTATTCTATTACTGTAATTCTCACCCACTATCATGCTCTCTTCCGATATCTAATCTTCATATTGTCACCTCTATTAAGGAATATGCATATGCTTCTTCTTTTAATGAAGTCTAGATTATTCTCAGGGACACCCAGAAAGCTTTATATACGTTTTTAATTTGCTCCCATATATTTGGATGGTGTTCTTGTGTACTTACTGCTGCTAACACTTCTATTGAATTTAGAAGCACTAACATCATCTTCAGTTATTATTATTGACCTGGAAGTTATAAAAGATACAGCTGAATTTAAGAACTATGACCTTTCTCTGAGGTCACCAATTAAATTTTATGACTTACCTTATGAAACGCTGGAGTCAAAAAAATAAAAAGAGGACAGAATAACTTTTTCTCCCTTCAGCTTGCAATATAATTTATGAACAACCGTCAGGATTTGCTCAAAGTATTTCCACAATGTCAGATGTTGCTTTGAAAGGCCTGGGTAGCATTCCTTGGTTGAATCCTGACCTAGATTCCGAAGGGAAGCAGGCCACACGGCTCTCCGCTCCCTCTCAGACAAACAGTAATCTGATTCTCAAGCCCAGAACACTGTCGCGATTTGTGACCTTTCCTGTGAGCGACACAAGCTAAGGCAGAGTAGAGACAGAATTACCTTTTACCTCAAGGAAAGTCACTCTTGAGGTCACTTTCAGGACAATGTGAGGACAGGTGCCCTACTGCTTCTTTGCCCTGCTAGGCCTTTCTGTGTGGCTGATTTATCCATCCTAGCATATGCCCTGCTCAGTAATTCAAAGAGAGCTCGCCCCACACTGGATGAGATCAAGACTGGGAGCTACCGGAGACTGGTGTCTGTGAAGGAAAATTATGTCAGCCTGCAGGGCTGGACCGCATCAAATGAATTCGGCTTCGGTTTTCACACTTAATGCTCATCATCTGTCTAATAAATATGGACCAAAAAATGTTAACTCGCCTCCCATTAGCCTTGTTATAGAGATGTGTTGAAATATATAAATTACTGCAGGTCAGTAACCTCTTTTGGTTTGCAGTTTGCCCTATTACCTCAATTAGTTATTCTGTATTTATAGTTCTAAAAAAATTTTTTTGCAGGGAATTTTCTTTATACTTTATTATAAATCTTATTTTGCAGTAAGTTTACATCTATATAGTTTATAATATTTTTTTCTGCACTCTGCAATTATATCACTAGCATTTTCATTTTTTTTTTTTTCTATTTTGGTGTATAGAAATGTTCTCATGATATATTTTATATTCCCTGGAGTTCAGGCAAATCACTTTTACTCATTCATTTTACTTTGCTTTCCTACTCTTAGTTAAAGGGTAACTATTTAAAACAAAATATCTTCAAATCCAATTAAATTTTTAAAAGCCTTTTAATTTGCACTATTAAGTGTGTGCAAGTTGCTCAAAAGTCAGCTTAGTTCTTAGTGACAATTTTAAGACATGCGTAAATACTATAGGATATTACTAATGTCATTTTTTGTAAGTTCTGTGAGTTGGGTTTAGTAATATAACAATCATGTATTCAAATTTATTATATTAGGATTGATGTAGAATCTTTCTTCACATGGTCAAAACAGTCAGAGTTTTAATAACCTTTATAGAATTATAAATGTTCATAGAAGAAAATGCTAAAGTAAAAATCTTAGGCAGGAGATATTGTATGTTTGAACTAAGTGAAAATGAAGCTATGGATTATTAGATTGTTTTATAATTATATAACAATACAATTGTGTATGATACTTTTATACTGATATATTTATACATTATGCATAGGAGTTATTAATATTAGAATTTTTCATCATCATCTGCAGCAGCATTTACTTTAACTAGATGCCCATGGAGTTTCGTTAAAAGAAGTATGCTCCAGCCCTTGCCGGTTGGCTCAGCGGTAGAGCGTCGGCCTGGCGTGCGGGGGACCTGGGTTCGATTCCTGGCCAGGGCACATAGGAGAAGCGCCCATTTGCTTCTCCACCCCCCCCCCTTCCTCTCTGTCTCTCTCTTCCCCTCCTGCAGCCAAGGCTCCATTGGAGCAAAGATGGCCCGGGCGCTGGGGATGGCTCCTTGGCCTCTGCCCCAGGCGCTAGAGTGGCTCTGGTCGTGGCAGAGCGACGCCCCGGAGGGGCAGAGCATCGCCCCCTGGTGGGCAGAGCGTCGCCCCTGGTGGGCGTGCCGGGTGGATCCCGGTTGGGCGCATGCGGGAGTCTGTCTGACTGTCTCTCCCCGTTTCCAGCTTCAGAAAAATAAAAAAACATAAAAAAAAAGAAGTATGCTCCATACATTTAATTAATGCTCTAAGAAACTAAGTCTAAGTCAGAACAGTGAAGCCACTTGGGACCATTTTCTTGATGGCGCTCGAGTTTCTAACTACTAGTTGGCATATATGACTGAGAATCAAAAAAAGGGGGACAAAGGTCACATAGTCATTACGTCCATATGTATGACCATAACTACTTGAAGGAGCCGTATTGAGACCCTCCCAGAATGGTTTGGGAAATGACTAACTCGCAGATTCTGTAAATCCAATAAGATGCACATAAAAATTTCAGAGACCTCTGTAACATATTACATTTTTTAATAGCACCTTCTGATAATCCTTCTAAACTGAAATCATTTACTGAAGATGTCACTTAGCTTATTAAGAGTTAATTACTCAGTGACTGAAAGACAACAATGAATAACACAATGTCAGAGCAGAGAGGCAGCTTCTTTTAGCTGCGTGTTTTTTCTTTTCTTACTGCCATGAGTGAATAGGCGATCCAAATGGCAGAAGCTAAGCCCTTTCGCCAAGTATCCTTCTTTGAGGAGGGAACAAAAGGTAAGGGGGCACTTTCTGACATTTCTGGTTAAGGAGATTGAAAGAGGGAGATAGTTTACTTTTCCTTGTGAGCCTTTCTTTTGCCAGACAGCTCTGAGAACAAGGAAGCATGAACGATGGTTTCTTGAGAGAATCCTGGATGTCGTGGGCCAAAACAAAATCATTTTACCGTTTATCACCTAATGAAGCCTTAACCACTTCAAAGAGACTAAGTTTTAAAATAATGAGGCAATTGTGTATACCTAATTTTTTTTCTTGATTGTTGTGGGCACAATACAAATGGCCTGTTAAAATTCTCTGATTTTTCACATGTATTCCGTAGTTACCAAAGAAAATTTCTTTTAAATGGAACCTAGGTTTTAGAGGATAGCTTTGTTGTTCTTATAATTATGGGATCGAGGATGTTAAGATAACCTTCCCGAGAGAGTGCACAGTAAGACCTCTTTAGCAGAAGCATGTTTTCCAGTTAATGGCAAAACAGCGGCCATACAGAATGAGTGAGGGGCGATAGAGGACAGATGTGCACCGCTGCTGCGCTCTCTGCTCCACTTCTGCACTTTCTCTTCTCCATTCATGTTTTAAACAAAACTTATGCATGGTGGCCAGTAAAATGACAGGATCAAATTATTTGTAAATTATATCTACATGTCAATATTTAGATCCATAATGTATTCGTATAGGATCTATAAATAGTGATATGGCAAAATACACATATACAGATTTAACTTTAAATCCGAACCCTATATTGAGTTCTTATCAACTAATCTTCTATCCCATAAGAATCAGGCCAGCTGGAGGGATGGATGGTCTCATCACCAATGACCTGACCCCACTCACCCTTATTTTGGAAATTAGAAACCTATCTGAACAGGCTCAAGTGGAAGATTTTGGCATCTAATGAAAGAATTAGTGCAGCTTTAAATCTGAGAAGTCCTTTAGGCTTCTATGGAATAGTTGTGATCATTCAGATAAAAAATCCCTACTTTTCGTGTCATTTTTCAGCATTTTAAACTCAACCAAGCCTAAATAATACAAAAGGACTTTCATCATGATTTTGATCGCTACTTTTTTTATACTTATCAAAATTTAAGGAATTTGACTTTTTCATGATTAGTGGGCCTTCCATTTGAATGAATTATATCGTTGTTGACTTTAAATGGTTTCTATTTTTCATAGTAATGAAAACATTGAAAAAATATTGTCTAAATAAGAACAGTAGCAATTATTTGTAATGTACAAAGTATCTTATGGAAATATATATATATGACCATATCACAAAAAAACAAGCATAAGCATATTTTGAATACATAAATTTATATAGGTGCCTTGCTTTTTGATTCTTAGAATTGGTTTTATAGGCCTGACCTGTGGTGGCGCAGTGGGTAAAGCGTCGACCTGGAAATGCTGAGGTCGCCGGTTCGAAACCCTGGGCTTGCCTGGTCAAGGCACATATGGGAGTTGATGCTTCTAGCTCCTCCCCTGTCTCTCTCTCCTCTCTCTCTCTGTCTCTGTCTCTCTCTCTCTCTCCTTCTCTCTCTCTCCTCTCTAAAATGAATAAATAAAATAAAATAAAAAATAAAAAAAAAAAAAGAATTGGTTTTATATACCTTGAGCATTTTTGGCTGAAAATAACCTAAGAATTATACTTTGTGTCCAACCTAGCATGTTGAATCAGATACTTAACAAATAATATAGTTGGAGTAGTAATAATAAAAACAAACAAGCAAATAATAAAAACAAATAATAAAAACAAAAATAATCATACAGAACAAAAGCTTTTATTCTGGAGTGAATGGAAGGATTTCAGAGAACCCATGGTCCCTCTGATAGAGAAGGCAGAATTTTTATGTTCTGCAGTAATGGATGTTGATTTCAAGTAGAGGCTTCTTGGATTTGAAATCTCAAAAATAATTTTAAATTCCACATAGGGGTCTGTTTATATAATCTAAGATTTCCAAATTATATTTTACCCCTTGAGTCCACAGGAAGTGTGAGGCAACTACATATTGTGAAGATTTGTGAAGATTCATAAGTCTCACACCAGGTTGGGTGGGTGTCAGGCTAATATGGATTCTACTCTAAGCTCAGAGATTCTTTGACCTTTTGACCTTAGCACATCTTTTACTGCAGTTACTCTTCTTTTTTTTTTATTCTTAAAATGATGATGCTAATCATCTACCTAGAAAGATCATAGGACATAATGAATAAGTAAACACATAATGAAATTATGAAGTGCTATCTAAATGTAAGGAATTACTGTGCCTGCACTGCTTGAGATTTCGGTATTAAATGTACAGTTTACAGAAAATTGCATAAGGCAGCCTGCCATGTGAAGATCAAACAGTAGTGAGCTGTTTTAGAAAACACTTTTTAAATTCCATTTTCTCAAATTTTTGAATTTATCGTACCTACGAGCTTTCAACTTTGCCAAATCCATTTTAACATTTTTAAAAACTTTTTTGAAATCAGCAATAATGTTCCTAGAACTATAAAAACATGATGTTCCAACTGCACTTTTTTTTTATAAGCTTTGTACCCTTTTCTTGGTTTTATTGCCAGAACAACGCCTGGAAACAAAAGATGCAGAAAAGATATGAAAGGAAGTAACGACTGCTGAGCAGTTATCCTGTAGATGAATAATAGACAAGCACATAAACAGATGCAAGCCTAACACGGATGCAAAATGAATGAGAAGAAACAAACAGCAAAAGCAGTTACAAAGTTAGGCTTTGGGGAGTGGGCATTCATCTCTCTTGGAAGATGCTCTGTTGCTGACATTACAAAATCCCTCTTCACTGTAATATAAAGATATAATCATTGCTTTATGTCTCTGTCTCCTTTTGACAAGTTCAAAAGAAATTTTAAAAATGTTAAGACCTTAGGCAAAGCATGCTAACTTCTAAACTGTCTTCCTCTGATAATTCAACAGGCATCTGAACATTAATTACCATGTGTACATACATAAAATATGTTGTATATCAAGTAATCTTTTCTTCAAATAGTATCCAAGTGCTACTTAGCTGTGTGTTCTTCCTAGGAATTACTTGACCTGGTTAACTGATTTCACCTATTCTATGTTTAATTTTTTGGAAATCTGTACAATTCTGATTTTATACTGATTAGTAATAGATATATTTATTATGTACTGAATCTCTACTATTTACACTGAACATAGATTTTTCTCCTTTTCATCTTCTACAAGAATTTTTGAAGAGTTTTATAGTTTGAATTGTTAAAGTTATACTACCAGAATTTAGTCTATACCTATTTACATAAGATTTTCAAACTTTACAATAAACGACACAGATTCAATCAAATTTAAAATCTTTTAAGAGTGGAGATCCGGCCTAGCGTGCGGAGGACCCGGGTTCGATTCCCGGCCAGGGCACACAGGAGAAGCGCCCATTTGCTTCTCCACCCCTCCGCCGCGCTTTCCTCTCTGTCTCTCTCTTCCCCTCCCGCAGCCAAGGCTCCATTGGAGCAAAGATGGCCCGGGCGCTGGGCATGGCTCTGTGGCCTCTGCCTCAGGCGCTAGAGTGGCTCTGGTCGCAATATGGCGACACCCAGGATGGGCAGAGCATCGCCCCCTGGGGGGCAGAGCACCGCCCTGGTGGGCGTGCCGGGTGGATCCCGGTCGGGCGCATGCGGGAGTCTGTCTGACTGTCTCTCCCTGTTTCCAGCTTCAGAAAAATGAGAAAAAAAAAAAAAAAAAGAGTGGAGATCAAAGTGAAAGGTTAAAATGGTATAGTGAGAATATGGGAAAATTCCGTAAATTTCCAACATAGTGTGATGAACCTAATTCCAAAAAAATCAGGGTTGTATCATTGTGGTACATCCATACAGCTGTACATCAGGGAGACTTAAGTGTGGGCACCATCCTTATGTTCTTGTATCTCAATTGGGTTTGGCACATGGAGACAGTGGTCTAACCTGGTTTTAATATCAGTAGAGTTGACTTAGGTCTTTTGACTCACTGGGACTTCCTGGACAGTAGCAATGATGCCAAGAATGTTCCTGCCTGCCAACCTAATCTAGAGAAATTGGGTTAGGTAGCTTGGGGAGCACCCACCACTACGCAGATATTCAAAATAGAGAATATTGCCTGAAGCTTTCCTGCTTAAAAATTTCACCTCCACTCCTCTGCTCCCCTATAATATTTTGAGAATGATTATTTGCTATACCATTAGTTACTTTATTAAATCAGAAAATATACTCCAAAAAAGGTTATTGTAATTGAATTAAATATTTAGCACTGGAATTAGTGGAAACCAGGGCAAAATAAGTGTTCATTACTTCTTACTTTGGATAAAAGGAAGTTCTTGGATTTAAGAGGAACTTATTTCTTTCACCAACTTCTGAGATATATTTATTGCATGCTTGAATACAAAGAGAATACCAACACATTTAATGACTATGTTCAAAATGTGTTAATTATACTAAAATTAATATTGAGTGAATTCTATTCTTCAAAGATTACAAAGAAAAATATATACTTGAAAGGAAATTACTATATTATCTTAAATAGGTGAACTTAAAATGATGCTTTTTTTAATAGTTGTTGCCAAATTAATGATGCATTTTCATGGCTTGTTCCATATTTTAGATAATGGCCTAGTTGATTCCCCATAGAAACAATTTTATTGTTCTCAACTCTGTTTCTGATTCATAATGAAAATATCTTGGACAAATTGATTAAATACTTTAGAATTGAAAATCAAATGGCATTAAAGTTATCTTAAATAATTGTCAAGTTTTTAGGAAAAAATGAAGTATATAGTCACACTTACTGAAAACACTGTATTCTCACATTAGTGGCTATTTGGTGGCTGCACAGCACTTTAATAGGTTGATCATACTACAGTAAAATATAAATGTCTCATCTATTTGAAATTTCACAACTGGCCACTTGAAGGGGGAGGAGGAGCAAATACATAAACCAGAAAGTAATCAAAATATTTTAGGAAAGGCTGGAGAAAGGAGGGAGGGAGAAGAAAAGCATGAATAAATTGAGCATACCATTCATAACCATGTTGTTTGTTTCAGTGGAGTTCATTTCAACTTTATTTTTGTATTTATACATAGTTATACATTTTGTATTTATACATATGCAAGACTGTATAAGTATGTATAGTTATGAATATATTTAACAGAGTAACAGGTTATTGTATGGGATTAATGTAGAAAAGTATACATATTAGTCATATGTAATGCTGGACTGTGGGATATTACCGGTGGCTTTAAAATGGACCTTATTTATGAGAAAAGAATAAATGGGGGAAAAAATCTCAGAAAGATGTTTCTCCTACTCTAAACTGATTCCTAGGTTTAGTAAGTACTCCAGATTGATTTGTTGGTCTTCTTCTATCCTGCCAAAATTTTGGGGTAAATGTTATGTTAAGGTTTAAGAAAGAAAAAAAATAACAGGCCAAGAGAGGGGAAAGACTTGATATTAAATTCTGAACATATGTATTATTTAATTTCTTTTTCCTTTTATCTTCAGTATCTTTATGACAAATTATAAGTTCTGAAAGAATTTATTATTGAAAGGATCTCTGGTTCTTCTTGCTTTGCTAATATTTTCCAAAAATTTTGGCAGAAATAATATTTCTTTTTTGTCCTTAATTGAGTTGGATACTCTTTTCACTTTCAAAAAATATTGTTCAGCTTGCCTTGCTTATTTGGGAAGTGATAGCTGCTTTTTCTGTTGGTAATTATTCTGATGTTTGGTTATAGTTAAATAATTATTAATTTTAAATAATGAATATAAAGTATTATTGGTTCTTTAGAATAATATTTCTGGTTTGAAGTCTATAACTGCAAAATATGTACATCACTCTAAATTCTATCTTTAAGTTGGAATTAAAATACACATTTTACAGTAATTTTTTTACAAAAATTATCAAATAACTGAATAAACTCGGTTTTTTATTTAATTTCAAAACTCAGTCTGAATTAGTAATATCTATCATAAATTGTGTGTGTTGTAAGCAATATGTGACTATATGTGGGAACACTGCAGAAATGTGGTTTGTTACTTATGCATATCATTTATATTGCCATGTTGGTCAAATAAGTTTGTAAAATGTGATTTTTATATTTGCTCCTTTATAGTTTGCATTGGGAGCTGGGTAGGGCCAGGTATATGTGGGTCTCTAAAATTGCAAATTACCTTCCTGCTTGGGAAGGGCCATTGTTTTGCTAATGTTTGCTGGAGGAGGGGTTTTTGGGTCAGAAAGTTTTGAAAAGAGCAGAGAAGAGATGAAAGAAAAGAGAGAGAAGCCATGTTTGCAGAGCAAGAGAGCAGAGAGAATGCAGGGTGCTGAGGAAGAAGCCATGTGCAGAGAGAGAGAAGGTGAGCAGATGGGGAACCAGAGGTGAGGGGCTTTTGCGAGCTCCACTGAGACTGGTAGGGCCTTGATTCTAGCAGAAACCAGAGAAGATTCTCCTGGTTGTGGAACTGGATAATGTGTCAGGACTTTGTGAGCTCTGAATGAGTGAAGAGAGAAGTGTTTTCCTGTGTGTTTGCTCATCAGTTAGTGCAGGACTTTGATAAAGGAATGGCCCACCATTTTTTGGCTCCACTGTTTCTTTACCGCCTGCCCATATCCAATGAGAACCTGCATGTGTATGGCCATGATGGCAGCGGCTACTGGCCATACATTGCCACTAAATTTTATTTATATATATTTTTAAGTATGCGGAATAGGTTAGCTTTTAGGAAGAGAAGTTAATGCAGAGTTAGAGAAAATTAGTTGCATTTTTTAATACACTTAACTGTTAGTTCTTTAATTCACATATTTTCTGATTACACTTTTAAAAATTATCATATATAGTATGCTGCAATGATTTTTAGATATAAAATTTAATTGATAAAAGTATATGATCCAGTATTTTCCCAATGAATAATGACTATACATGGTCATTCAGCATCACTGGTGCTGATGGACGTCTGATAAAATTGATATCTACTTCTGAATCCTGAAATAGTGTCCCATTTCTGAAACCCTTCTCTGCTGTACAGAATGACAGACTAATTTCTTAATATCAAATTTTCTTGCCTGTTCCAAGCCAAACAGATGGTTAAGATAATTATAATGGGAATGGCATGCTGAGAAAACCGTGGAGAGACCATTCCATTCTTTTATCTTTCCTGTTTCCTCTTTCTAAATGCAGTAGATAAGGGTAGGGGCAATCAGCAAACTCTGCAAGTCATAAGTGTGAGTGCTCCCCACGACTCTGGAGATGACCCACGTGACTCGGATCAAGTCAACTGACCTCTGTCCGTCTCAGCTTCCTCTTCTGTGAAATCAGGAGGAGGGGCTTGTTTACCTTGGGGGCCCACCTGTACTTGGGTAGAACCTCAGCATGCACCTGGGGAAAGCTTCCTGAAAGAAGAGGAGAAGTCATCTTGAGCAGGGAGGATTCCTTCAAAAATGAAACTGAAGTTACTTTTCTGTTGACCAAAAGAATTTTTATGCAAAAAGCATTTCAAGTGGGTTTAAAACAGAGAGCAGAAATGAATCTGAAATGCCTAACGTAAGCTTTTTCAGCACTTTCTAGCAATTATGACAATTTAGGTGGTTATGTAAATTACACAATTCTTGTAAAATGACATAATTATGAAATGTTGGGGCAGAAACAGAGAAGGATTACTTTGCTTTAAAGCGAATACTGCAATGATATGAGATTGGTAATATCACCCTCTCTATCACCTTTTCTAAATCCCTTCGAATTTTACTTTCGTCAATGAAAAAAATATCAATAGGAAGTAAATTTTCAAGGACATAAATTTGATAAAAACTGGATAGGATGATGTAATAAGTATACTTTGGACTGGTTTTTGTTGTTCTGATTCTGATTATTAAATCTATGTTTGCATAAACAATCCATTCACATGAAACTACTTTAAAAATATTTTCTTTATTCCTAGTAATTTCTTTGGCATTTGGAGCAATTAAGTCACTGAAAAAATATATTTGTAATGAGCATTTCACTTAGCATTTTGTGTCTTCCGGAAGAAAAGGAATATTTTATTAGGGAGATATAGCTAAAATAGGGCCAAGTAGATTAAGAACCATATAAATACATATGTGTATTTGTGAATTTCAGAAATCACAGTTCCTTTTGGGGAATAATATATAAAATTTCTTTTTCTTTTAAATGTGTAGTGAATATCTTATCCTTTAATTGCCGGCCAATTAGCAATGACAACGGTGTATGTAACTTTATTTGTGAGAGGAAGTGGAGAATCTTGTTTTCATTAATGATTATATAGTGTGCAGAATTTCTATTTCTATCACAAGAGTCCCTACTTTTTCTCCACATTGGACAGTTTCATTCCAAGGAGAGACAGAAGGACGAACACTAGGCAAAGGTTCATAATAAAGGTCATTCCTTGCTTAGCAAGGACTATCAAGAAGATGCCATGCTTAGGTTAAGAAATAGCTGCATTTCTTCACCGAAGGTTCACAGTTTAGATTCCCTTTGCCAATGCTTTGTTCAATTGAGTTAAATTGTGATGTCGAATGACAAGCAGACTTGAATCTCAGCTTTCTTTTTCTTTCTGGGGAGTAGAGTGGGAAAGGCAGGGAGAAAGGTGGACATCTTTCTCTCCATCTACCAGTAGATGTACTCCATTCACTATCCCTACCCTAGTTCCTAATTCTTGACCTTCAGATAATTTTTCTCTGTGACTACTCGCCTTCCCCCCTCACTTTCTTGTAGCCTGTACTTCATATTCTTAGATAATCATCATCATCTTTAAGTGATTTATAGAAGTGTAGGGAATAATCATTTCAATGGATACAAATTCCTTCCTACTTTATATTATTACCTCAAGGATTTAGTGGCAGTACCTCTGACTAAAAGAATAGTCATTGCCGAACAGTGTGGACCTTTGATGGGGGAAGGTTTTCTCTAATCACACCCTCTCACAGCTAAGACAGCAGAAGGAGCAACTAAGAGCTTTTATCTCACTAAATTTGCCACTCAGAGGAGTGAAAAGCCAGGCCTGGGGCTCAAAGGGACATCAAAAAGATAATTCTGAGACTCCATGGGAGAGGAGAAAGGGTATTGGCGTGAATTCTTGCTTTACAAAATAGCAAATGTGAGCATCCTCCCTTGGCTAAGATAGGAAGTACAAAGAAAAAGAAAGACAGACTTTTGCACTTTTCACTCATTCACTTCTGGTAGTCCCTCTTGTTCTTAGCTAACCAGACTAGTGTGGAGAATTGTCTGGAAAAAAAAATCACTTCCCCACTACTTCCTTTCTGTGACCCTTTTCTTTTCTCTCTGCCTGCACATAGCTTAAGGCAAGCCCCTTTTTGTACAGAAGCTTGCATTGTCTTAAGGCCTTCATGTGCTCCCTCTGTCTTCCAACTCTAGCCAAGACACCTCAAGAAATAACTCTTCCTTTTTTGCAGCCATAGCAGCAAAATATCAAGCATGGAAATAAGCCTGAGTGGTCTTTGTGTAACAAGGACAAAATGCTATTTTCAAGTGGCCAGCAGATTATTCTTGTTGCTCAGGCTGTAGTCTAGATCTTAAAATTGTTGAAGCTTGGAAACTGACATCTTAAGATTGGTAAAGAATTTTTGCTTCTGAAGTGGAGCCTGGAGTTAGTCCTTAGAGCAGCCACACCCATCATTCTGGGAGCTGCCACTGTAGTGAGCACTTTTTAGTCCGACAAATACTTCTTCCTGGCTTTGAGATAAACCTTGACCTCATAAAGTAATCAGACGATTAACAGCCAATACAAAGTTTTCTAATTAGTAATATGTTTTGAGTGCTTCCTTGGCAGGAAGTATGCCCTTAAGAAAGTTAGTATTTTGCTTTTTAAATTAGAAATTTGGAGAGGTGCTGCATGCCAGGTAGGGTAAGATTGAATCACACAGATTTTGAGAAGAAGCACTTGGTCTACTTTAAAGATTCCCTTGCCTGTATCTCCAGGGTCCAGAACATACTACATAGTGTGATCAGAATTTCTCCAGAAGGAAAGTCATAATCTTCCTGCCAATCATTCTAAGATCAAGTAAAAATAAGTCAACCCTAGATACCTGATGGGGATTAAGTTGTTGGATTTTTAAATGATTTTTTAAGGATTGATTAATTTTTAAAGAAAGAACCATCAATTTGTTGTTCCACTTATTTATGCATGAATGTGCTCTGACCAGGGATCAAACCCACAACCTTGACATATCGGGATGATGCTTCAACCACCTGAGCTACGCAGCCAGGGCCTTGTTGGTTTTTTTCTCTCTCTTTCTCACCTTCTCTGGACTTTGAAGGGAAGGAACTTTGAGTAGTCATTTGTTTACGGAAGACACGTGGTTCCTGAATTAACAAAGCATTGAAGAATTGAGGGCAAAGCAAGCCGGTGATAGATTCTAAAGGAGGGATAGATACTTTGTATCCACTTTAACCCATTATCTTTGTTCACTTAATTTTTGTCTCCTAAATCTTTATTTAATTTTGTCATATCAGAGAGGAATTAAAGGAAGGGCAAAAGGAGGCAGGAATACAACACTCTAAACATATGGTTCTGTGCTGGCCGGAGTGGACCAGGAGGAGACTATTCTATAGGAGATACGCACCTGGCAGCATCCTTAGGAGGCAGGAGTACAACACTCTAAACATATGGTCCTGTGCTGGCGGGAGTGGACCAGGAGAAGACTCTCGTCTATAGGAGATAAGCACCTGGCAGCATCCTTAGGAGGCAGGAGTACAACACTCTAAACACATGGTCCTGTGCTGGCGGGAGTGGACCAGGAGAAGACTCTCGTCTATAGGAGATACGCACCTGGCAGCATCCTTAGGAGGCAGGAGTACAACACTCTAAACATATGGTCCTGTGCTGGCGGGAGTGGACCAGGAGAAGACTATTCTATAGGAGATACGCACCTGGCAGCATCCTTAGGAGGCAGGAGTACAACACTCTAAACACATGGTCCTGTGCTGGCGGGAGTGGACCAGGAGGAGACTATTCTATAGGAGATACGCACCTGGCAGCATCCTTAGGAGGCAGGAGTACAACCCTCTAAACACATGGTCCTGTGCTGGCGGGAGTGGACCAGGAGAAGACTATTCTATAGGAGATACGCACCTGGCAGCAACCTTAGGAGGCAGGAGTACAACCCTCTAAACACATGGTCCTGTGCTGGCGGGAGTGGACCAGGAGAAGACTATTCTATAGGAGATAAGCACCTGGCAGCATCCTTAGGAGGCAGGAGTACAACACTCTAAACACATGGTCCTGTGCTGGCGGGAGTGGACCAGGAGAAGACTATTCTATAGGAGATAAGCACCTGGCAGCATCCTTAGGAGGCAGGAGTACAACACTCTAAACACATGGTCCTGTGCTGGCGGGAGTGGACCAGGAGAAGACTATTCTATAGGAGATACGCACCTGGCAGCATCCTTAGGAGGCAGGAGTACAACCCTCTAAACACATGGTCCTGTGCTGGCGGGAGTGGACCAGGAGGAGACTCTAGTCAGATTTGCGTGCCGTGAAAGCATCCTTAGGAATTCTAAGAAATATTAACAGGCAGTTTCAATAAACCTCATCAATGTCTCTCAAACCTGTAGGTTGAGGCTTAGGCAAAATTGAATATCGTAAGACAGACTTGATAAATTTGGGATATTTGAATAACATACAGTCAAAACCATGTTTCCCTTAGAAGTGTCAAAAGGGACCTCAACTAGACTTTTTTGCTTTTTGAAAATTATGAACATGATTGTCTTTCATTGCAATCACTATATAGTGAACCTTTAGGCATTAGGAGGGAATATAATACAGTAGAAAATTACCTCCCATTCCATATTAGGACACCATATATATATATATGGTGTATATGTGTGTGTTTGCAAACACACACATACATATATATAATAACACACAGAAACATATAAACACCTAAAGTTTAATTTTGCAATATGCCCAACTATTTTTATAGAAGTTCTTTCATGAACTTCTGATATAGTCAGTTCTTCAATATGTTAATAAATTACTTCAACATTGAGTATTTTATTTTGATAAGTAGACTTATCAAAAAATATAGCATCACCTGAGTAGTCATTAAAAAGTAGATTCTTGCATATCCAATTGTCAACTAAAAAGGAACAACAGAGACTTCCCACTAATCTTCCAGGAGAATTACAGTAAAAACAAAAGTACAAATAATTACACAGTAATTGTTTAACTGCTGTGGAGAAATTTATAATAGACCTAGACACTCGGGACATAGCTCACCTGGTAGGAGAGGGAGAATGACTGTGTGGAGGTATTTGGACTTAGTAGGAAATAGAGAATCATTTTCCAGACAGATATAATAGCCTGTGTGAGAGCTGTACTGAGTAGAGGAGGCTGGTGCTTTAGGAAACTAAAATAAGAAAAGTAAACATTAAAGAGAATAAAAGACCCTGGCCGGTTGGCTCGGTGGTAGAGCGTCGGCCTGGCGTGCAGAAGTCCCAGGTTCGATTCCCCTCCAGGGCACACAGGAGAAGCGCCTATCTGCTTCTCCACCCCCCCCTCCTCTCTGTCTCTCTCTTCCCCTCCCACAGCCAAGGCTCCATTGGAGCAAAGATGGCCCGGCCACTGGGGATGGCTCTATGGCCTCTGCCCCAGGCGCTAGAATAGCTCTGGTCGCAACAGGGCAACACCCCAGATGGGCAGAGCATTGCCCCCTGGTGGGCATGCCGGGTGGATCCCGGTCGGGCGCATGCGGGAGTCTGTCTGACTGTCTCCCCGTTTCCAGCTTCAGAAAAATACAAAAAAAAATAATAATAAATAAAAGATAAAAGGAGATAAGACTTGGGAGGATAATCTGCTGATTTAGCAAGTTTTACCTAAAGTTTAACATTTCAAAACACTTTTGAATCTGTATTGCCGTAATAAAATGTGGCAAAGTTGTTAATGTTACAATAATTCTTTGGTTATACCATTTCTTCACTTGAAATAGTTTTAGTTATTACTCTTTCTTATCTTGATGTCATTAATTTCCAATCATTTTTGTTAATTCGTAAAGGATTTTTGACTTTACAGATTACCTCACATAATAATTCTCATGTTATGATTTTTCACCGTAGCAGCTTTTGAAAATATATACCTTTTTTATTCCAGATGAGATTTCTTTGTTCCCAGTAAAATGAGTTTTTCCCCCAAAATACACCAACTAGACCATAAGAAGTATTAACTTGACATCACAGTTTTAAGCAAAAGTACATTTAGCACTCTATGGGAAGTCACATTTTCTAGTAAAATAAGTCATATGAAATAAATTTTGAATTGTGTGAATTTGCCAAGTGAGGGATTAAAGGGGAAGTGTGTTTTACTGCACTTCCATCTAATCCTCCTGCTTCAAGGCAGTCTTGTTTTAAGCACTTGGCTCCTGGTGTATTACTTTATTTTTTTAAACATTAAAGAAGTTTTTTAATGTTTATTCTATTGATTTTAGAGAGGAAGGGAGAGAGAGTGACAGGAACATTGATCTGTTCCTGTATGTGCCCTGACCGGGAATCGAACTGGCAACTTCTGTGTTTTGGCATGATGCTCTAGCCAACCGAGCTACCCGGCCAGGGCTTAAACATTTTTTAAAGCAGCTTTATGTTTATGACAAAAGTGAGGGGGAGATACAGAGATATCCCATGTCCCCTCTGGCCAACATACATGCAGAACCTCTCCCACTATCAGTATCTCCTACCAGCATGGTATATATGATGTATTCAATGAACCCACACTGACACATCATAATCACCCAAAGCCCAGAGTTTACGTTAAGTTTCATCTTGGTATTGCATATTCTATCTGTGTCAACAAATGTATAATGACATGTGTCTACCATTTTTATGGCCCTAAAAATACCTTCTGTTCCACCTATTCTTTGTTCCCTTCCCTCTTATCCCTGGCAACCACTGATCATTTTACTGTCTCCATAGTTTTGTCTGTCCCAGAATGTCATATGGTCACCTTGACAATATTGAGTCTTCCTATCCATAAACATGGTATATCTCTTCAGTTATTTAGTTGTTTGTTTTTTTAATTTATTGGGTAGAGAGCCTTCATCAAAGTTTTATACTTTTCCTCATATAGACCATGTACATATTGTTTATATTTGTACCTATTTCATTTTTGGAATGCTAATGTAAATGTTATTGTGGTTTTGGTTTTTGTTTTTTAATTTAAAATTCTATTTGTTTATTGTTGGTATCAAGGAAAGCAACTAACTTTTTTTAAAATTTAATTTAATGGGGTGACATTGGTCAATAAGAATACATAGGTTTCAGGTAAACATCTCTATAGCAACTGACTTTAGTATTAATATTTTGTCCTACAACTTTTCTATAATCGTTTATTAGCTCCAAAAGTTTTTTGTCAATTCTTTCAGATTTTCTCAATAGGTAATATTGTCGTCTGAGACCAAAGACAGTATATGTCTTCCTATGCTACATATATAACAATTACTTTCATTTTCCTGCCTTATTGCTTTAGTAAGCACATTCAGTATGATGTTGACAAGGAGCAGTAAGAAGAGACGTCTTTGCCTCATACCTAATTTTAGAGGGAAATTTTTGGGATACTCACCATTAAGTATAATGTTAGCTCTAGATTTTTGTATATAGTTTTATCAAGTTAAAAAATTGCTCTTTATTCTTGGTTTACTGAGAATTTTTATTAAAAATAGATGTTCAATTTTATCCTATTATCTTTCTGCATATGTGATCATGGGAATTTTTTTTATGGTCCATTGATGTGATTGTATATATTAATTGATTTTCATATAAACCAGTCTTGCATTAGTTAGATAAGTCCCATTTAATCGTGCTGTATAATTCTTTTCATACATTTTTTGTATTCAACCTGCTAACATTTTATTGACAATTTGTTCATCAAAGTTTATGAGATAGTGATCTATAGTTTTCTTTTAATGTCTTTGTCTAGTTTTGGTGTTAAAGTAATCCTGGTCTTGTAGAATGAGTTAGGAAGTATTTCTTTTGCTTATATTCTTGAAAGAAATTCTGTCTTAAATGTTTTGTAGAATTCAAGGTTATGACTTTCAAGAGTTGGTTTATTCATCTATGTTATCAAATATGTGAGTACAGAGTTGTTCATAGTATTCTTTTTTATTATTATTATTTTATTTTTAGGTGAGAGGAGGGGAGATAGTGAGGCAGATTCCTACATGCACTCCTACTGGGGTCCACCCAGCAACCCTGTCTGGGGAAGATGCTCAAGTACCAGACTATTTTTAGCACCTGAGGCTGATGCTGGGATCAACCGAGCTATCCATAGTGCCCAGGACCATGCTCACACCAATCAAGCTTCTAGCTGCAGAAGGGGAAGAAGGAGAGAAGAGGGAGGGGGAGAGGAACAGATGGTCACTTCTCCTATATGCCCTGACCAGTATTCAAACCTGGGACGTCATACGCCCAACCAATGCTTTATCCACTGAGCCACTGGCCAGGGCCCAAAGTATTCTTTTATTATCCTTTCAGTTTCTATGGCAACTGTAGTGATGTACACTCCTTCATTTACTGATATTAGTAATTTGAAACCTTTTTTTTCTTAGTTAACCTGGCTAGAGGTTTATTGATTCTGTTTATCTTTGTTAGCTGTTGAACCAGATATTGGTTTAATTGATTTTTCTCTGTTGATTTTCTGTTTTTAATTTTATCTTCTCTAATTCTTATTTTTTTCTTCTGTTTGTTTTAATTTAATTTTCTCTTCTTTTCCTAGTTTCTTAAGGTGGAAACTGAAATTATTGATTTTTAGATCTATTTTTTATAATATAAATACATGCATTCTTTTAAACACTACTTTTTTTGAATGCCACAAATTATAAGTTGTGATTTCATTTTCATTTCATTCTTTTTGGTCCCATTTGTTATTTAGTTCTTTTTGGTTCCATGTATAATTTGAAATTCTTCTTATTCACTGTTGGTATTAAGGAAAGCAACTGACTTTTTTTTTACTGTCTCACAGTCTTTGTATATTATGTGACATTCTTTTAGTCCTTGTTCAGAGATTCTTTCCTCAACCATGTCCAGTCTAAGCCCATCAAAGGCATTCTTTATTTCTTATACAATATTTTTGTTTGTTTCTTTCTTTGTTGTTTTTCTGTTTCTTCCTGGTATTTCTTCCTCATACTTTATTAAGATTTTCACCTCTCTGCTTCCATTCTCTATTCTTTTTATTTTATTTTATTTTTATTTATTCATTTTTAGAGAGGACAGAGAGAGGGAGAGAGAGAGACAGAGAGGGAGAGAGAGAGGAGAGAGACAGAGAGAGAGAGAGAAGTGGGGAGGAGCTGGAAGCATCAACTCCCATATGTGCCTTGACCAGGCAAGCCCAGGGTTTTGAACCGGTGACCTCAGCATTTCCAGGTCGACGCTTTATCCACTGCGCCACCACAGGTCAGGCCTCTCTATTCTTGAATAATACTATTTTAGAGCACTAGCATATTAATCATAGTTGTTTTAAATATGGTCTGATCATTTTAACATCCCAGCTATATCTGGCTATAATTTTTGTTCTGTCTCTTCAAATTTTGTTTTCAGCCTTTTTCTATGCCTTGTAAATTTTTCTTGATAGCAGAGGACATGATGTGATGTTCCGCATAAAAGGATCTGCTGCAAATAGCCTTAAGCAACATGGTGGTGAGGTGTTGAGGGAAGGGAGTGTATAACTCTGTGATTAGGTCTGTAGTCCTGAGTAGCTCTCAGACTCTTAGTGAGCCTGTGCTTCTGGACCGTGAACTTCACAAGTATTTATCTGTTTCTTTTTTCCTCCGTAGGTGGGTCAGGCTAGCTACCATGGGTTAGAGTCAGCTAGTTTCCTTCCCCACATCAGTTAGGCTCTGATAATACCACAACAGGTTAGGTTATGGTTAATAGTGTCCCCTAAAGCCAAGCCTTGTTTTAAAGAGCAGAAATCTCTGCTATATTTGAAATTGCTTTCCTTTTCCCTTCCCTGCCTAGAACCCTAAGGGGATTCTTCTCAGATACTTACTGTGGAAATCTGGCCAAACTCCTAGAGATAAATCATACAGTATTGTGTGGACTCGCAATGACTGAATCCCCCTGAAGTTCTTAACTCTCAGAGTTGTCCACACTGAGCCTCCAGCAATTCATCAATTATATACAGTTCAAGTTTTCCTTTCCCAGTAGTGGTGTCCACAGAAGTTTTTGCTTGCGAATTGAGTCTACCTTGGAAGCATGGGCTCCTCATATTCACCTGTCTGTCTTTCCAGTCTTGGAAGCCACAGTTTGCCCTGTGGCGTCCTCCTTATGGATCCCAGAAAAGTTGTTGATTTTTCAGTCTGTTCAGCTTCATACTTGTGAGAATAGTTACATATGAAACCAAAATTTCCCAGATTCTGTGAGTATTTTAAGTTTAGTTTTTGTACAGAAGAATCATGAGCCCATATGACTTACAATTTTTTTTTAAATGTATTGATTTTAGAAAAAGAGAGAAAGAAACATTGATTAGTTGTTTCACCTATCTATGCATTTACTGGTTGATTTCCTGTGCCCTGACCAGGAATCGAACATGCAACCTTGGCTTATCAGAATGATGTTATAACCAACTGAGCTAGCGCCCTGACCAGGGTACAAGAATGAACTTTCCATGGACTCTTTCATATTCCTTCCACCAACCATCTCTCACTATGAATTACATGTTTTGGTTAAGAAAATAAAATTGCACTACATTGGATTTTATGTGCATAATAAATTTATTTAGAATTATTATTTATTATGCATACATGTTTATTTTCAATTCATGTATTCTTTCTAATAGTGAAAAAATTTTGGTTATATTGACTTGAGGGAGAAATACATTATAATATATTCTAATACAATTACATTTTAAAAATTATTTAATAACTTTTCACTTAGAAACAGGTTTCTCAGGAATAAATGATAGTCACTGAAATAAAATAAAGATAGATCCATTTTATAATTACTTATAAACCATTATTTTCTGCCTGACCTGTGGTGGTGCAGTGGATAAAGTGTCGACCTGGAAATGCTGAGGTCGCCGGTTCGAAACCCTGGGCTTACCTGGTCAAGGCACATATGGGAGTTGATGCTTCCAGCTCTTCCCCACTTCTCTCTCTCTGCCTCTCCTCTCTCTCTCTCTCTGACTCTCCCTCTCATCTCTAAAATGAATTAAAAAAAAAAACAAAAACGTTATTTTCTAACAATTAATCCAAAGAATCTTAACCTTGATGGCTTAATTTTCTTGCACTTCTATTATGGTGCAAATTTTAGAGAATAGAAAAAATAAACAAGATATACATAAATATATATATATATATGTACATGTATAAGTATCAGTATGTGCACATTTCATGTGTCAAAAATAATGAAAATTTTCTAAACAAGTACAATAATGTAGAATGAATAAAATTGCAGAACATCTTTAGTAAATAATTAAATATTCTGATTTTTATATAGAAGATAATTAAATTTATTTTGGGTAATGAACAATGTGTTCTGCCTGTTTTGTGAAATAGTTTAAAGTTATACTTTTATACATATGTGCCTTGATTTTTCTCCTTTATAAAGTGTAGGGATAAGACTAGATATTCTTTCAGGTTCCTTCCAAATCTTCATTATTACACTAAAAAGTATATGTGTATATGTAACTATATACACATATATATATTCCAATTATATGTATATATGCACCTACATATATAATTAAATTGTATGTATATATATATCTACATATAATTTCCCTAATACCTACTAATTTCTTTCTTTTTTTTTTTTTTTACAGAGACAGAGTCAGAGAGAGGGATAGATAGGGACAGACAGACAGGAATGGAGAGAGATGAGAACCATCAATCATCAGTTTTTCATTGCGACACCTTAGTTGTTCATTGATTGCTTTCTCATATATGCCTTGACCATGGGCCATCAGTAGACCGAGTGACCCCTTGCTCGAGCCAGCGACCTTGGGTCCAAGCTGGTGAGCCTTGCTCAAACCAGATGAGCCCGCGGTCAAGCTGGCAACCTTGGGATCTTGAACCTAGGTCCTCCGCATCCCAGTCTGATGCTCTGTCCACTGCACCACCACTTGGTCAGGCTACCTACTCATTTCTTAATGCAATTTATATGATCAAATTTATGTTTAATTAATTACATATAATGGCAGAGGTTGAGTACCTATTTAGCCCTGAAAACCTTATTGCTCTTCTGATTTCTCTGATTGCTCCGAAGGATAAAATTATCTGCCATTTTCACATTTTGTTCACATCCACCGTTAAGGACAAAGGCACTTTACTCTGTAGATTGTACTGTCTAGATGGCCATCATATGATGCACCCAGTTTAGTATTTCATTGTGTGTGTGTGTGTGTGTGTGTGTGCGCGCGCGCATGCACTCACGCATGTTATCAACGTAACCCTATAGATTTTTATGGACTACTCATACAAAATTTAGTGTCTTTCCCAATTTAGAATCTTTGTTTTTACAAAAACAATAACGAGGGAAAACTCCCTACCCCAACAGAAAGGCCACTTAGAAGGTTACAGTATTAATATACCAGTGAGTGCATTTTCTCATTAATATAGAGCAGGTTGCAGTGAGAAGTGGCCTCTATGTGAGCGTATGCCCAACAATGACTCCGTCTCTGCCCTTCAGTGTTGTCAGCCTCTATTTCCTTCAAATTGAGAAAATAATCAATAACATGCGTTGCAGCTGTTTCTGTTCTGTGGTCCACAAGGCAAACAGCATCAGTTGTAAAATGAAATAAAAATAAATTACAAAGAATCCTGTCATCACTGGAATTAGTGAGCCACAGAAGCTAATGACATAATAACCTTGTCTTCAAAGCCAGACATTCTCTGTGATGCTGAAATTGAGTTCTCTGAGCCTAAAGAATACGAGTGAGTGGTTAAACCACTCTGTACAGGGGCTCGTTCACCATAAACTCTGGCTTAATAAATGCTTAATTGATCATATTCTTGGCAGACACAACCTAACAACAACAAATGACCTTTGCACACTATTCTTTTTCATATTTTCCAGTGGCACACATAGTCATCCACAACTCTGAAGACAGATGTAACTTTGTATGCAACAGATGAAAGAAAAGTAGATCAAACAAACAGAATTCCAAGTTTTAAGTGTCTCCTTATTTTTCCTGCTTTTTTTTTGTTTTTGTTTTAATGGAATGATGGGTAAATGTGACCTAGGTATATGTGAAATGTATATGCCCTTGTTCCATGCATTTAGTTTTTGCAAATTTTCCTTTCTCATATAGCTTGGCATAAAGGACAAGATCAATAAGTAAAATCACCAATTCTTTCTCCTCTAAGCCTCCTTCTTTCTTGTGCAATTTTATCAAGATAGAACCCAATGAGCCTTGTTATTTCATATTTTAAATGGAAATTTAGTTAATTCTTATTTCCTGGTAAATGACCTTAGAAAATCCTTTTTGGTTACATTTATTATGTTGGTTTTTTTAAAATTTGCATTGGCTAGTTTTGTTTGGCTATTTGCTCATAGATTTCTCTAATAGCTTGCAAATTTGGAAATGTTTTGAAACTCAAACATTAGTCACTGTTACACTTTGACTATAAATTTAAGAAAAAGGAACCTTCCAAAGCGTGAATCTAGTTTCAGTGTCCAGTGTGGTGTGAAGGAGGATGAGGTCATGAAATAGACCTCGGACCCATTAAAGTGCGATTTTTTTGGACAGAAATTAATCGGAATTATGAAAGAATCATTAAGGTCCCAAGTGGAATGAACCAAAACTTTGGCAATCTGTAGTCTAAGCCTGGACTTCCCAGCACCTAGCTGTAGGTCCATAGATGTATATACCCTTTAGACCTCTGCTTTTTTATCTTTAAAATGAAAAAAATAATAACCAATTTAGCTACTATCCTTAAAGTGTATACTGGTAATTCTAAATAAATGTTTAAAATGGAAATTTCTCATCTAAAGTAGTAATCCTACACATTAATTCCAATGCCATATTATATTTTTCACATATGATTCATTCAAAGTTGCATAAGTAGAACAACTTATATTACATATTGATAAATATTTGCTAATTGTCTTGAAAATTTGGCCAACATAGATTTGTGGACTATTCAATTCAGTTTGACATATATATATCATAATTATAAAAAATGTTCTTTATTAATGGCTTTATAAAGTCTCAATTTAAAATTTTCCTTCAAGAAATAGTCATGAAGCTAAAATCTAAAACAGAAATTACATCATGCCAATTAAAATAGTTAAAGGTTTAATTTTTTAATTTAAACTATAGATTGTAAAAACTATCTTTTCTCTTTATTGGTTTGCTTATAATTCACATTTCAAACATAAATAATGTACATACCTTTGGAAAGTCTTAAAGTCAGAGAGAAAATATCTATTTTGCTATATAATCCTCTTAACATGCACATGCCAGATGGTGTTCCATATCAGGTCAGAAATGATGAAGGAATCTGGCTTTAAATCTAAGAATATGGGGGAAAATGAGTAACTAGGGGTTACGTGTTTGTAATAGCATTTTCCTCTGAAATTCAACCATTTGTAATAATTTCTGATATGTTTCTGTCTGTGCATATGGATTTATTTTTCTTATTTCATTTCTATTACACCTTGTTGAGATTCATTTCTATTACACCTTGTTAAGATTCTGAATGGTTATTTATGGTGTGATTAGATATTTTCTCAATCTTTGGAACCCTATAGCCAAGTAATAATTTGACCTTCAGATCTTTCAAACTGAAATTTAGTAACTAGTCCAGAAACTATAAAATGAAATAACTCATAAGGAGGGAAAAATAAATAAAAGTTCTATTATTAAGTATGAAGAGGAGTAATATTTTTCTAATTCATATTAAATAAACTAATTATAAAATTGAAAGGCCTGAATTCCTCTGCTAAAATAAAACATAAGTTCTCTTTCTTTAACGATAGCACATTTTATACGCATGAACCTGGCTGACTTTAGACAGTAAATTTAAGGCTTTGTATTGTAGAAAAGCAAAATATATACCATACTCTTATTTAATCCACTCATTTTTATTATTGTCTTTATTTCTATTGATTCCTCTTTTAAGATTACTTGATGTTCTATGTTATTAGCTGTACTGATCCAAATTAATTCATCACAGTATTCTACTGTTCACTGTATTTTAGTGTCTGTATACAATAATTATTTGGTTCTGTGGCCTTGACTGCATCCAATCTATAAAATAGAGTGTAAACATTTAAGTAATACTGTGCCTGGATTACATAAAGCCAGCCCCTAACTCTCAGCTAAAAATGGGGGGTGGGGGGAGAGTCAATGTTTCCCATTCAGCAAGACAGCACACAGAACTCGGTGGATGTACTCCCTAGTAAAACTGGTAAAAATAGTTTCACAAAATTATAAATCTCTGGGAATGGTTCTAAGGAAGCAAATATTAAGAAATATTTGAGAAAATCTGCTAAAACTACTGAGCCATCCTCTATCAATTGAACAATCAGCTCTTAAAGTAGAGATTTACACAGAGGGAAGTATGTCATTTTTTCCCCACACTTAGCTCCAGAGCCGTAGCTCAGAGAGTTTGCAATGGAAAAAATCAGGCTGTAAAATTGAGAGCTCCATATCTCTTCCCATAGGAGTTGACTTCATGTGCAATAGAATGTAGAAAGTTCAAGCTGAAGTGTGTTCTCAACAACAGTGGTGCTTAAGGTGAAAGTCAGTTGGGAAGAGATTGGTAGATTTATTGGAGCTTTAGGCTGAACTGTAAGTTGGCTACTTTGCTGGAGAAACTCTGGTAGAGTAAGTGCCCTTCTGGGGTCAGAACAAATCTCAAACACAGATTTAAGAACTATCCCTTCAGATGATCCCAAAATATTGGATGAGTCTGTCATGCAATTTATGCCTGAGAACGTTGTTGATAATAAGAGCACAGTAGATCTGCAAGTAGTGGACCTGGGTGTGGTAAAATAGGCAAATAATAATAAGCCTGGGGAGCAAGGGGAAGTACCCAGGGTTGCTAAAACATATTATCTAAAATGTCAACTTTCCAATAATGTTTTTTTAAATGAGAACTACAGAGAAACAGGAAGGTATGATCCATACACAAGGGGGAAAGGCAGACGGCAGAAACTGCTTGAATGATTACAACCAGATGTGGCATTCAACAATCAAAACCTTCAGAGTAGCCATTGTAGATATGCTCAAAGAAGTAAAGAAACCATGATTAAATAAGTAAAGGACTGTATGTTGACAGTATTACCTCATATAGACAATATCAAAACTATCAATTTAGAGAAATTATTTTAAAAAGCTTAAATTCTGGGATTGAAAAATACAACTGAGGTGAAAATTTCAGTTTATTTGAACTGAATTAGTGACTTGAAATAGATTGATAGAGATTATACAATCCGAAAAATAAGGAGAAAAAAAATTTTTTAATGTGATATAGAGAAATATGGACTCTATCAAGTACACGAATATATGCATAATAACAATACCAGAAGGAAAGGAGAAAGAAAGCAGCAAAAAACTGTTCTAAAAAGAATGGCTAAAAACTCCCCAAATTTATTGAAAATATTAGTCAACACATCCAGGAAGCTCAATAAACTCCAAGTAGAATAAACACAAAGATCCATAATCAGACACCTCACAAAAAAATTTTGAAAGAAAAAGACAAGGAGAAAATCTTGTCTTACTTACTGCAAGAAGTAAGAAGAAAAAGCACTCGAATGTACAAAGAATTCTAGTGAGAAATATAGATAACTACATATCAGAAAAAAATGGAAGCCAGAAAGAAGCAGAATACATACTGAGAGTGCTCAAAAATAATATGTACCAAGAATTCTGTATTGAGCAAAAACTATGTTGCCCAAATGAAAGTAAAATAAATGTGCTCCCAAACAAAATCAAGAGTATTCGTTGCTAACAAAACTATTTTACATAAAGCACTAAAGGAAAATATTCAGGCTAAAAACAAAGGACCCCAGACAGTAACTTGAATCCACATGAAAAGATGAAAAGTAATGTTAAAGATAGTAATGTAACTATAAAATGTAATACAAATGTATATTTCTTTTCTCTTCTCTTTACTGATTTAAAAAGCATTATTATACATAAAATGTACCTTTTGGCCTATAACATATAGATATGGTATACATTTGGCAATAATAACAGAAAGGAAGTGAGTGAAATAAAGCTGTTTTGGCTAAGGAATTTATTTCAAATAGATCCACATGAAAAAATGAAGACATCTAAAAATTATAAATAAAATGTTAGTTAGCAAGAGCTATACTTATTTGCTGTCCTTTCTTCATTCAGCTTCCTTTAAAAATATGTAACTATATAACATAAGAATTATAAATGTAATGTTAAAATGTTTTTTAACATTTATAGATACAGTAATTATAAAACTGTCACAAAAGGATAGAAAGGGGAATAGAGTATAGTAGTAACATTTCTATATCTCATTGGAATTAAGTTAGTGTAAATAGAAAACCGAGTATAATAAATTAAAATTTATATGATAGGCCTTAGAGCAAACACTGACATTGTTTAGCAATTATAGTGAAAAATATTATTAAAGTAATTAAAATGCTATATTAAAAATATTCACTTGAAAAAAAGAGTGAAGAAATACAGAAATGGTATGATGTATACAGAAAACAAAAAATAAAATGTCTGACATAAATTCACCTGTAGAAAATAAAACGGCACTGCATGTGAATACATTAAACAATCCAATCAAAATGCTGAGATTGGATAGAAAACAAGATAAGATCCAAATATATGCTGTCTACAGGAGACCCTTTAGTTTCAAAGATAAAGCTAGATTGAAAGTAACAGTCAGAAAAAGATATATCACACAAACAGAAGTCACAAGAAAGAGAGAGTGGCCCAACTAATCACAAAAAAATAGACTTTTAATCAAATAATGTTACTAGAGATAAAGAGGGATATCTTATAATGGTAAAGGGTCAACTCATCAGTAGGATATAAGTATTATAAACATATATGCACCTAACAGTATGGTACCGAAATACATGAAGCAAAAACTGAAAAAATTGAAGGGAAAGATAGATAATTCAGTAATAGAGACTTTTATATCCTTTTCGGAAACAATTCAGAACCATTCCTATAAAATCAAAAAGGAAATAGAAATATTTTTAATTTATTGTGTTTACATAGTTTCTAGTGTTCCCCCAAATGGATTCCCCCATCCCAAGAAATAGAAATTTTGAACACTATAAACCATTCTATAGCATCTGTACAAACACCTAGCTAATAAACAGTTATAGTGTATATATATATATATATATGTAACACTCTATCCAACAACAGTGGACTATACATTATTTTCCTGAGCACAAGAAACATTCTCCAGGATCAGCCATATGCTAAGCCATAAAATAAATCTCAGTAAATTATAAGAGAAATAATACAACACTAGAAATTTATTTAAATTTGTGAAAAATTCACAAATATGTGAATTTAAACACACACAAATAGCCAGTGGGTTAAAAGGGAAATCAAAAGAAATTGAGATGATTAAAAATTAAGACATATATACTATTATGGGATGCAGGGTCTAGAGGGACATTTTTAGCATTGAATGCATTATTTTTTTAAAAAAGATCTAAAATCTATAAGTGACTTTTCATATTAAGACAACAGAACAGAAAATAGAAGTTAAACTTTAAGCAAAAGGATTAGAGTAGACATAATGAAAAAGAGAATAAAAACAATAAAGAAAATGAATGAAATCAAAACCTCGTTCTTTATGTGAATCAACAAAATTAATAAATCTTTTCTTGATTGACCATGAAAAATAGAAGACTCAACTTATTGGAATTAGAAAGTGGAGATATTACTACGGATATTACAGAAAAAGAAAAAAAGACTATAACACAATATTATGAAAAATTGTGTGCTAATAGATTAATTAGATGAAAGACATAAATTCCTAGAAAGACACAAACTACTGAAATTAACTCATAAATAAATGTACAATCTGAATTGATAAAGAAACTGAGGCCCTGGCAGGGTTGCTCAGTGGATATAACATTGGCCTAGCAGTGGGCGGCAAACTCATTAGTCAACAGAGCCAAATATCAACAGTATGATGATTGAAATTTCTTTTGAGAGCCAAATTTTTTAAACTTAAACTATATAGGTAGGTACATTCCTTATCCAGGTAGTGCCCGCACATGGTATTTTGTGGAAGAGCCACCCTCAAGGGGCCAAAGAGCCACATGTGGTTTGTGAGCCACAATTTGCTGACCAGGGGTAGTGTTCCAATGTCCTGGGTTCGACTAGCCATCAGGACACACATGAGAAGTGACCATCTGCGTCTCTTCCCTTCCCTCTCTCCCTTCTTTCCCTTTTCCCCTCTCACAGCCAGTGACTCGATTGGTTTGAGCATCAGCCCCATTGGAGTACATCAGCCTCAGGAACTAAAACTACCTTGGTACCCGAGCATCAGCCCAAGATGGGGTTGCCAGGTGGATCCTGGTCAGGGCACATGCAGGAGTCTGCCTCTCTATCTCCCCTCCTCTCATCTAGACAAACAAACAAAAAAGTGAAAAAACAACACACAGATGAGAGAAAATAGTTGTGAATAATATATCTGATAAGGAACTCATATCTACAATATGTCAAGAGCACTTATATCTCAATAACAAAAAGATAAACCAATTCAAAACTCGGAAATTTTTCTGAAAGGATATTTCTCTAAAGAAGATACCAAATGTCCAATAAGCACATGCAAAGGTACTTAACATCATTACTCATCAGAGAAATTTAAGTTAAAAATCACAATGAGGCCCTGGCCGGTTGGCTCAGCGGTAGAGCGTCGGCCTGGCGTGCGGGGGACCCGGTTTCGATTCCCAGCCAGGGCACATAGGAGAGGCGTCCATTTGCTTCTCCACCCCCCCCCCCCCTCCTTCCTCTCTGTCTCTCTCTTCCCCTCCCGCAGCCAAGGCTCCATTGGAGCAAGGATGGCCCGGGCGCTGGGGATGGCTCCTTGGCCTCTGCCCCAGGCGCTAGAGTGGCTCTGGTCACAGCAGAGCGACACCCTGGAGGGGCAGAGCATCGCCCCCTGGTGGGCAGAGCGTCGCCCCTGGTGGGCGTGCCGGGTGGATCCCGGTCGGGCGCATGCGGGAGTTTGTCTGACTGTCTCTCCCCATTTCCAGCTTCAGAAAAATACAAAAAAAAAAAAATTAAATAAAAAATCACAATGACATACCATCCATATCCTCTAGGACAGCTAGAATCAAAAAGTCATATAATAATAAGTGTTGATGAGAATGTGGTGAAATCCTTACCCTTATGCCATTCTGACTGGACTGTAAAATGATACTGCCTCTTTGGAAAACAGTCTGGCAATTTATCAAATGATTAAACATAGAGATTGCATATGACTCAGCAATTCTACTCCTACATAAATGTCCAAGAGAATTGAAAACATATGTCTACACAAAGGCTTGTACATTAATGTTTATAGTAACATTATTTATAATAGCCCAATGGTGTGAACCAAGATGTCCATTAATGGGTGAATAGATAAACAAAATGTAGTATATTTATACAATAAAATATTATTCAGCCACAAAATATATGGTATTAATAACATGCTACAACTTTGATGAAAGAAGCAAGACCACAAAGTATAAGATTCCTTTCATGTGAAATATCCAGAATAAGTAAATTTATAGGTTTGGGAAATAGATTAGCAGTTGCCGTGAAGATAGTAGGATTGAGGGGTTAGTAATAATAAGGAGACAATATCTAAAGGTTATAGGGCAATCTTTTAAAGGGAATAAATATGTTCTGAAATTTACTGAGCTCTGATGGTACACATATCTATGAATATACTGAAAAGCATTGACTTGTACATTTTAAATGGGTAAATTATGTGGCATATGAGTTATATTTTTGTAAAGCTGTAAAAAAAATCTTTGTCCCAGGAATGACAGTTTAGCCTCTTTCTCAAACATTATCATATTTTAGTTTAAAAAGCCCATAAATGGACAAAAGTATGTTTAGCTTTCCCTTATCTTCCTCCACGCCATCTCTTATTCATTATGGGGAAGTGCCACTTCCAAAGCAGATGAGGCCTCACTCACATTAGCATTTGGTCAATTCACAGCACAAAAAGAGCTTTTGTTGGCAGACATCTTAGACCACCAACAAATTCACCTATGAAGTTGAGCAAATACCATTGTGGTTTTTATTATTTTTTTATTAGAGTGATATTTTTATTTAACTATTGAGTGCTTTTGCAAGATGTTTTTAGCATTGAGCCACATAGAGTAGTCTTGATATAGACTTATAACTCTTTTGTAAACTATGACCTTGTAAATATAACTTCAAATATCACGGTTAAGTTCGGCTAGAGCTCAAATTTATTATCTATTTGGAAAAGACTTCAGATTCTTTTTCCATTTCCCCTGAATAAACCAGTACATTTCATTTTCTGTTCTCCATTTTGGACACATTAATATTGGACTACCTCATACTGGAAACAACTATTCTTTTTGCTCAAATTTTTTTTGAAGACTGCAGTCTTAGGAACACAAAGCTGTGTCTGGTGGGTGTATGTGTTTACATAAATCTACCCTGCTAAATAAAACTTAGATTTTTTTCAAAGCCAAATGAAATTTAACATTTAGGTAAGAGCCCTAATAGGAAACAGATTAAACACTCAAGTTAGGATAACTTGAGGATTTCTTTACAAACAGACTAATTGCAAAAAGTAGGGGCAGGACCATGTATCCACATGCAATAGATTTGTTACTCTCTTCTCGGCATATTTTTTTTATTTCCTTCATGGTATTCATTATCATTGCAATTTTGTACCTTAGTTTTTGTTTCAAATTTGTTCTTTCTTTAGACAGTAAATTCCATGAAGACAAGAATGGTAGCTACTTCCTCAACCCTTTAAAGTTCTAGCACAGGCTTGACACATTGTAAGAGTTTGGTAACTATTTTCCAGGGAATCTGCAAATCAAGTTGCTTAAAGAAATAACATTCGGGCCATGTGTATACAGTGGGACACACAGAGAAGAAAAAATTAACGTTGTACAAAAAAGGATGTTTGAAAATGCTTGACTTTTGTGAATATGATTTCAGTGCACAGAGAAGTAATACTGTCATAATCTTATTAGATAAGAGCCCAAATCCAAAATCATAATGGTTGCTTGCAGATCTTAGCTTCATCTTTAATTAATTAGGCCAGTTAGTTAACTCTGTGTCTCAGTTTCTTCATCTTTAAAATACAGATAATACTAGTCCCCACCTTATGGGACTGTTGAAAATTAAATGTGATAAAGCATATAAAACAGCTCTATACTAACAGCACTTATTAGAAGCTCAAGTATTAGTGATTACTATCTTCTTATTACTATGTTCATTTTTATTCTGGGCTCAGCGGCATGCATATACTGTTATGAAATTTGAGAAAAAAGAAATGTACATGTAAGAGATGAAAGAGGGAGAATGACTAATATTTATGCTTGCTGTGGAGCCCTGAACTTTGTGAGATGCTTTTAATATATTATTTTTATTTTACCCTTGAGAAAAATGTGGCTGAAAAACTAATTTTCTCCCAGGTTTGTCATTAGCCATCTTGTCACCCATGCATAGCTACCCTACAGATTCCTTCCTTATGAAATTGTTTATATTTGCCCTAACTTGCAATATTCTTCTTGTTTTCCCTGCATCACAGAAACAGATTGCATCACTCAGTCACCAAGCAAATGTTCCCATTTTCAAGATACACCACTCAAACGCTACCTCCAGTCACGATCACTGCCTTCATGTTTTTGTCATTGGGCATTTTGATGAAGGTAGATCTGCCCCTCCATATCACCATGCACTCTGACTCTCTTTATGCATCCTGGCACACAAGAGTGCTTTTCACGTGGAATTGAGGGAGGGGCACGGATGGGGGAGGGGGAAAGACGGCTGGAAGATTGTGAGACCCTAAAACCTGCGAACAGTCCACAGAATTTCCGCTCAACTCAGTGCCCAGTGTCCTCAACTTTTACTAATATGAAGTTAGTTTAGATGAGTACAATGAAGCAGTTAATGCTCTTAATCTTTTCTTGTTATTTTCAAAATTGTGCTACCTTCCTGTACATAGTATCAGGCACTGCATTTGAAAGTGTATTATGTGTTTTATTTTGATTATGTGATTGAGGAGAGCAGAATAGAGACAAAAAGGCAACATTATAGAAAATAATTTCTAATAGAGTAAGATATGTTTGTGGCAGAAAAGGGAGGAATACAGCCTGATTAGGCAGTGGCACAGTGGATAGAGTGTCAGACTGGGATGCAGAGAACTCAGATTTGAATCCCTGAGGTCGTTGGCTTGAGCACAGGCTCACCAGCCCTTGAGCGTGGGGTTGCTGGCTTGAGCGCAGGATCATAGATGAGACCCCATGGTAGCTGGCTTGAGCCCAAAGGTCTCTGGCTTGTGTCCAAAGGTCACTAGCTTGAGCCCAAGATGCTGGCTTGAGCAATGGGTCACTCGCTCTGCTGGAGGCCAGCCAGGTCAAGGCACATATGGGAAAGCAATCACTGAGCAACTAAGGAGGTGCCATGGAGAATTGATGCTTTTCATCTCTCTCTCCCTTCCTGTCTGTATGTCCCTATCTGTCCCTCTCTCTGTCTCTGTCAAAAAAAAGAAAGAAAGAAAAGGGAAGAATACAAAAAATTGTTTAAGGTTTGTTCAAAATATTTTACTTATTCATTTTAAAGAAAAGAGAGAGAGAGAGAAGGGGAAGGAGCAGAAAGCATCTATTCCCATATGTGCTTGACTGGGCAAGTCCAGGGTTTCAAATCAATGACCTCAGTGGTCCAGGTTGGTGCTTTATCCACTGTGCCACCACAGGTCAGGAATATGAAAAACCAACTCTAATGAGAACTGTATGTGTATCACATAAGCCTGAAATAACTGCCACTTAACATTTCCATAGTTTTTCTTTCTATACCTTTATTTGTATTGCAATATACAACCAAAACACATGGTTTCTTCAAAAGCTATTTTCAGAGCATTGAATCATAATGAACTTCTTAGAAAACAAGCATTTGAAATGACACGTGGGATTTGACTTAATAAGTGTATGAACATCCCCAAAAGAGGAGTATGACATATTCAAGAAAGTGAAATGCTATATTTACTATAAAAATATGAAGAGAGAACAATGACAGATAGAGCTAGAGAAGTGAGCAGAAGAAAGATAACATGGGGCCATGAGAAGAGTTTGGAGTTCTCTCTGAGGATAATCAGAAAGACCACATGTTTTTAAGCAGAGAAGTGATACAATCAGATGCACAGTGGAGAGAGACTGAGCAGGTGTGGAGCGGCCGGTTAGGAAGCTCTTTACAGTTACGGCGGGTTGGGATGGTGGTGTCAGAGATAAACACAAGTGAAAGAGTGCGGGGAATACTTGGAAAAGAGCAAATGGAGAGAAACATGGAAATCTTCGCTATCCTAATAACCAGGGAAATGCAAAGTAAAACAATGAGATACAATTGTTTTTCTTCTTTTTTTTTTATTTATTCATTTTTTTTAGGGGGGGGGGATGAGAGGGGGGAAGGGGGAGGAGCAGGAAGGATCAACTCCCATATGTGCCTTGACCAGGCAAGCCAGGGTTTTGAACCGGCAACCTCAGTGTTTCCAGGTTGATGCTTTATCCACTGCGCCACCACAGGTCAGGCGTTTTTCTTCTTTTTTATTGGAAATAAAAAAAGAAAAAGTTGCTACTCTCAGTCTTCGGCTACAATGTGGGAAGGATTGTATCTCCACCACACTCTTATGGTGAGACTATAAGTTGTATAGCTACAGCCACACTTTCATGAATGCTGGCAGAAGTCACAAGAACCCTGGTTAGCAATGAAGTAGAATTTATTACTCAACACGTAATAAATTCAGTAACAGTAGCCAAAAAAGCAGCCTTTTTGTACTGGTTCCCAAGCCATAATTCCCACAGGGCAATACCAAAGATGGCCAGATGGCACCAGCCCTTGCGGTGTGTTGTGTTACAGGAGAAGAGCTCTGAGCATATTATACTATAGAACCAGTATGCTTCCTTTTGCACGTTAGATTCCAAGACCACTCACTGTGGCCCCTTGACCTGGTAATGCGGAGCAAGGGCAGCCACAGCCTTACCTGCCAGACACAGAAACCTAAAAATGCACAGAGAACTGTCCCTCGGCTCTACTTGTGAGTGTAATCTGGCTGTATCTTTGAAACTGTATTTATCAACCTTGAGAAACAGCTATCTGAGGAATCTCGTTTTAGTGTGCTCTACCTCACTGCACTTCACAAATATTGCAGGGGGGTGGTGGTTGTTTGTTGTTGTTGTCGCAAAGTGAAGGCAAGACCCTCCCCCGGCAGAAAGACTGCCACTCACTTTTCTGCAGTGGTTTGGAACCAATAACAGTATCTTCAAGATGTGCTTGTATAAAGGTACTTGTTACAACATTGCTATAGAAAAGAGGAGAAAGCCTAACATTAAAAAGAAAACAGTCCAACAGTACACAGTATTTATACAAGGGTATTTTGTGCATTGATTAAAGTGAGACGAACTCATGTATAGTTGACATTTGAACAACACAGGGGTTTGATACAGCAACCCCTATACAACCAATAAGCCACATGTAACTTTTGACTCCCGCAGAACTTAACTACCCTTGTTGTTCAGAGGGTTGGTTCCAGGACCTCCTTCCGATTCCAGTATCCACTGATTCTCAAGTCTTCTATGTAAGGTAGCCTACATCAACGCATAGCCAGCCTTCACATCTCTGGACTCCCACCCACAGACAGAAAACAGTACAAGGACTTAGTGAAAATAATCAGTGTATAAGTAGTCCTATGTGATTCATACCTGTGTTGTTCAGTTGTCAACTGCATACAAAAATAGTTCTCCAGGATATGTTTTTTTCTCAATAAACCAAACTTCAGCATATGTTACCTTAAAAAAAAAAAAACCTGATATGCAAATTCAACCATATATTTGAAATTGAACAGGTACATATATTAGTTCATATAAGGACAGACCAAAGAGTTTGATGAATATGCACCAAATTTGTAACTAACTTTACTTCGGAATAGAGAAAGAAAAGCTGGTCAAGGTTTGGGAATGATGATGAAAGGACATCTTTGTCATTTTGTTAATAAAATACAAATTTATGGATAACATTGAATTTCGAAAGGTAAATTGGCAGGTCTTTGGAAATTGATAGGTTTGGGAAAAGAGACAGGTGTCAAAGATGACTTAAGTCATCTGGATTAAGTAATTGGGTAGATGATGGTGAATTTTGGAAGGACTGAGAACTTTAGAGAAGGGGAAGGTATTTGGTGGGGGGAGGGGAGGAGAACAACCTTCTCCAGATTATGCAGATGAATAAAGATCTAACTAAAGGGAAAGGAAAGGGAAGAGCAGCCACCTTCCCAGGGTGCTCTCTGCTCTTCAGTCTCATAGAATTGGCTGGCTGCCCTCAGCCCTGAAAAGAATCCCTGCTTGCCTTTGTGTTGCGTAAAAGAGGCAGGCACTTGCCCCCAGTAATGGAGGAATTGCTATTCTTTGCTTGGCCGTTCCACCAGCAGATGCATATATAAATACTGTAATGGGTAGTGGTGGACTAGGAACATAGGAGATAATCTGATGCAGGCAGATGCTAGCAGTCGAGATTACTCAAGCTGTACAGAAATTTCCTTTGCACCTGGCACTGGAGGTGTTAGCCATGCCAGTTCAATCCCCCCAACACAGATGTTCTTGTTGTACCACTTTGTATGTATAACATTTAGGTTTCTGTTTAGCTTTGCCATAGCACACATAAATACTAGAATCCGAAGATCACCCATTTATCAGTGCACCTGCATCATCAACCACATTTTTTTCATTCTTTTCGATGAATGCTCAACATTTTTCTACAAACAACGCAGCCCCAGGGTGAATAACCTTTTGGGTCTGTCAGATAGCTGAACAAAATGACGATGGCGGTAAAAATAACAACACCAAATCCAAAAAAGAAAAAAAAAATACTCTTACTAATACATGACGGTGACCTGCACTATGTTCAAGTAACATATTTTGTTAACTTCTGTTCTAAGCTTTTCTTCATTTTTTTATCAGTGAAGAAGATAGATTACATAAGTAGATATTTTTTCTCCAAGCTGCACTCTCCTTGTTTTCTTCAAGTAGGATTTTGGTAGAGCTTATCTCTTAAGGAGCAGAGATCTTCTTGTATGTGAACCTCTGAAGTCCTCATTTTAAATTAATAGGACTATACTCTGTGCAGCTGAAGACTGGGTATGACCTCCTGAATGTAGGATAAAAAAGAACGTAGAGAGGGAGGCAAGATCATTACTCTAGAGACTAGCCTTGTGCAGTGGCTGTCCTACTGAAGTGGAAAGGGCATCAGGGTGTTTTGATCTTGTTTTTATAGTTGCCACCACTGCCTACATCTTTCCAAATACCTAATTTTGAAAAGGAATTTCAATGCTACTTAATTTGGGTTTGGGGGAGATAGAACCGCCTTTCATTATTTATTTGAAACAAATAAATGTTTAAACATGAGCTACATTTTAAAAATAGATGAACAGTGATGTTTTTTAAAGTTTTTTTTTTTTCATCAGTTGTTAAACCTTTTCAGGTTTTCCCCTCAGTGTCCTGCTCATTTCCCTCTCTGCTTATCGACACGATTATATTGTTTCAGATTTCTACAGGCATCCCACAGTGAAAAGAGAAACAATATGTGCCATTATATCAATATTACTTCAGTAATTTCGCCGTTCATTGTATGGAATTAGAGGTTACCAAGAAGCCGGCTAATTAAGGGTTTGCATTGAAAGAAGAACAGAATCCAAAAGGAAGAATGCAGAAGTGCAGAGGCTAAATGAAAAAAAAAACAAAAACTGGCCCTATCCAGGAGGCTGTGAATGTCCTTTTGTTTATTCCTCACAACTCTTCCAGCACTCGGATAGGGCTGAACAGGCACCAGCAGTGTGTTCAGTGAATAGTCAGAGAATAGAGCTAGCAGCAGAGGCGACCTAGTGTGTACTCCCATATTCTGAAATTAAAGACGTAAAGCCAGAACACACACAAAAATGAAGAAAAGGATCCATAAAAGGCAGTTTCTTTAAATGTTCTAAAATTGATGCGACCATTTTCATTTGGAACACTCGTTCAGTAAATAAATACCAGCATAGGCGTATACAGAGGCACAAAGAAATATCAATCCAAGGCTGAAAAGAAAGAGAGAAGGAGAATATGGATAAAGAGGGAGAAATCAGGGCTGTCTGGCAATCCCTGGTGTCAGGAAAACGGATGGGGGCTGTTTGAGGAAGAACTTGAATTTCAAAAACCCTTCCTGCCTCCTCTTTCCAATGTGAGGATGAGGTAGACTACCGTTTATCCTAGACTAGCTTCTTTTCTTTTGAGTGGTTAAGGCTTTCTCATACTACCCGCTGATCATAGCTCAAGAATCCAGAGGACTAGTACCCTCTGTTCTGCTTCTAATTCTTACAATTCTTTTCTAGTTCAACAAAATGTTTTTATTGTTTAGGATATGAGCAGCAACTATTGAGTCCTTGTCTGGTGCCAAGCACTGTGACAGGTGTGTTGAATACATTCTCTCACTAGGCATTTGTATTTCATTTTACAGATGAAGGGACAGGTGTTTGCAAAGATTAAATATAAGTATGTGTTCAAGGTCACACAATTGAAAACTTAAGAAACAACCATCTGGATTCACACTCCTATTATAAAGCCTGTATGTTTAATCACTATAAAACTTTACTGAGTCTCTAGAGTAAAACTTAACAAACAAAATTCTGTAGGAGTATTCAAAGATTGCAGGAGAAACTATGTTGATGTTATATTTATGTTTTGAGGTTGTTCTTTTTAAGAAGTCTACATTCCTTTTCTTGAGGATATACAATAGCATTGGAATCCATTTCTTTCTCCTCTTTCCACTTTCTTTTTTTTTTCTTTGTGACAAAGACAGAGAGGGGGACAGACAGAAAGGGAGAGAGATAAGAAGCATCAACTCTTCATAGCGACACCTCAGTTGTTCATTGATTGCTTTCTCATATGTGCCTTGACTGGGGGGCTACAGCAGACTGATTGACCCCTTGTTCAAGCCAGCAACTTTGGGCTCAAGTGCTCAAGTCGGCAACCTTGGGGTTTCAAACCTGGGTCTTCTGCATCCCAGTCCAAGGCTCTATCCACGGCACCACCACCTGGTCAGGCTCTTTATTTCCATATTTACATTCACCCTCACACCCTACTTCCCAAGGATGCCAAAGAATGGAACTAAAAATGTTGCTATATCAGGATAAAAATCATTGTTTTACTTTGACACATGTATCAGTATGGAATTTTAGTTGCAAACAACAGAATCCAGTCTCTCTCTGTAAGAAAAAAGTAATTTATTTAATGATTTCAGTAGCCCCAGAGTCTCTCCAAAAGACAGAGAATCAGGCTTAAAAGCCATGCAGCCTGACCAGGCAGTGGCACAGTGGATAGAGCATCAGACTGGGAAGCAGAGGACCCAGGTTCCAAACCCCAAGGTCAAAGGTTTGAGCACAGGCTCATCCACTTGAGCACAGCTCACCAGCTTGAGCATGGGGTTGCTGGTTTGAGCATGGGATCGTAGACAAGACCCCATGGTCACTGGCTTGAAGCCCAAGGGTGCTGGCTTGAGCAAGGGGTCACTTGGTCTGCTGTAGCCCCCCAGTCAAGACACATATGAGAAAGAAATCAATGAACAACTAAGGTGCCACAACGAAGAATTGATGCTTCTTATCTCTCTCCCTTCATGTCTCTCTGTCCCTCTCTGTCCCTCTCTCTGATCCCCTCTCTGTCTCTGTCCAAAAAAAGAAGTTAATATCCAAAAATACAAAGAACTCCTACAAATCATTAGTAAAAACAAACAAAAAAAAAGTAACCCGACTTAAAAATAGACCAAGGACATAAATTTTTCCAAAGAAGACATACAGTGCCTAATAGGTATATGAAAAAATGTTCAACATCTCTAATTATCCAGAAAATGCAAATCAAAACAACAGTGAGATATCACTCATGCCTGTTATAGTGGCTATTTTGCTTTATTGAAACATATTTTTTTAAAAACAGGTAAAAAGTGACTCCAAAGACCAATAAAAATGATTAGTGACATCCATGACTTGAAGTATTTATTCTACTTTCCATTAGTCTAAAAAAATACAGATTTTATTTTCTTGGAATTTTATAAATAAAAACTGAGCTTCAAGGAGTAAATATGTTTCACCTTGTAATATAAATCCTTTGACCAATAAATACATATGTACAGTTTATAGTATGTCAATTATGCCTTAATAAAGTGTTTTTTTTATATTATTTTTTAAAGAAAAAATTGATAGATTTTTAAAAGTATTAGCAACAATTAAAATTCTTATAACACAGTATGGAGTGAGTCAAACAGTTCTGTGGACCAGATTCAGCCCCCGGCCAGCAATGTGTGTGAATTTTACACTCTGAAAAGATGCTATGAGCTATTCTAAAGAAGAGGAAGCTTTTAGGTGGAAGGACAGAGAAAGTAGAGGTTCCGCCTGGCCAGGCAGGGGAAAGGTAGTGGGGGTGGGTGCTGAGAACAGTGTCAAACCACACGTCTCCAAGGAAGAGTTCTGCGGAGATCAGATCCCGCATGGAAGAGCTGTGTGTCAGCCCCAGGACACGTCTTGGTGGCTGTCCTCAGAATGCAAGCTGATATAACATGCATAGCAGTAGCAAGGATGCACTAAGAATGACAGGCTGTTTTCAAGATTTCCTGGCTGCTATACAATCTTTAGAAAGGGAATCGGTCTGTAACACAGCTGAGATCTAATTTACTGATAGGTTGGAGTAATGGGAACGTGGAGGCAGAATGAAGTTGATTAACAGGAAATAAAAACTATATTATTGTTGAATACCTAATGATTTGGGCTGGTACACACACACACTTCATGCAGGGATTACTGCAACACTTGAGGTTTCTCCAAATGAAAGTACATTACCCCATTTTAAAGAATTGCATGAATATAACCAGTAGATAAAGAACAGAAAATATTTATATTAATAACTATTCTTTCTCCTTGGATTAATCCACCTGAACATATGTTTCTCTCCCATATTCATGACCCTGGATTTAATATCCTTTTCTTGTGTGGAAAATAATTGTTACCCTGTTGTTACAACAGGGGTCTTGGCTGTTTCACAGTGTTCCCAAACACTAAGTTTTTTTTTAACCAGCTGACTAAGAACTTGAACCTTTTAGTTCTCATGGGCAAAGAGCCAATGAAGATTTTTATGAGATAATTTGGGTCATATGAACTCCTCACCAAGTCATAAACCCTGTGTTTTCTCAGCAGTTTTATATTTCTTAATTTAAAAAAGGGGAAAGAGGTGGTCTCATGTAATGGAGTGAAGTGGAGCCAGTGACTTAACCGGAGACTTCAGGCTAATAATTTTCTCACTCGTGTTTAGATAGATACATGTACAACCACACTTAGGTTGGGTTTACTAAGGATACTTGCAGAACTGTGTAGCAGACGTGCGATAGATCCAAACAGCTGAAGTTCTGGGTCATTTCAGAGTTGAACATGGATGCATATGTTAAGCCACAGTAAACGAGTGTCCACGTGTTCAAATTTCATCTACGATAGGAGTGCACATTGAATTTTGTTAACGAAAGTACTGTCCTCACTTTAAAGTATGTGACTTCATATAATATATATCAGGGACTTCTGTAAATGTTGACTATTTGAAAAGAACATTAGTGGAAAATATTTTAAGTACAATTACATTAACTTATTTCCCTCCTATTTAGGAATATGCTTGTCAATGAGTGCCATTTCCAGTTTTATATTTTCTCAAATTGATGGCACTGCGAAGCACAGTTAAAATGACAGGAGGATAAATATCACACAGTCCTCTGGGGAAGGAGAGAATGGGAATGACACTTAAATACCTTTTAGTAGTGTTATTTGACCAGAAGGTTCAGATATTCTAAATATTTCAGGTTGTCAACTGACACTTAGTTTTCACAGCAATATTCTCCGTGGAAATAGAAATGCCGGTTTATGAAGCATGATGATCTCATTTATTTCATCTAAATAAACACCTTTATATTTCCCACAAACTAATGATGTTTTTTAGGGCCCCGGTGTCCCTGGTTTGTCAGTGTGTGTTGTTCTATATAATTTGAAGAGATGCCATTCACTTCACTAAGATGTGATGGGTGACCCTAGAGTTACGTGACATACGACCTGGATGAGTGCGTGCACTGACCTGCAAGGTTTAGTGACCTTTGGGATCAGAAGTTTTTTTGGTCATTATTATACCCTAAACTGGCTAGCTTCTCTGTAGATGCTTTAATTCTCAATATTCTGGTTTTTACATATGAGCCTTCTCTGAGCATGGGTGCAAATGTCCTGCTCTTGAAATATATTCATTATCAGAATAGAGAATGAGGCAAGATCAAAATATTTCTACATTTTGAAGTGCTATTGTTGATCTTTTTTTTTTTTTAAATAAATTTTTATTAATGGTAATGGGATGACATTAATAAATCAGGGTACATATATTCAAAGAAAACATGTCTAGGTTATTTTGTCATTAAATTATGTTGCATACCCCTCGCCCAAAGTCAGATTGTCCTTCGCCACCCTCTATCTAGTTCTCTGTGCCCCTCCCCCTCCCCCTAACTCTCCCCCTGTCCTCCCTCCCCCCACCCCTGGTAACCACCACACTCTTGTCCATGTCTCTTAGTCTCATTTTTATGTTCCACCAATGTATGGAATCATGTAGTTCTTGTTTTTTTCTGATTTACTTATTTCACTCCTTATAATGTTATCAAGATCCCACCATTTTGCTGTAAATGATCTGATGTCATCATTTCTTATGGCTGAGTAGTATTCCATAGTGTATATGTGCCACATCTTCTTTATCCAGTCTTCTATTGAAGGGCTTTTTGGTTGTTTCCATGTCTTGGCCACTGTGAACAGTGCTGCAATGAACATGGGGCTACATGTGTCTTCACGTATCAATGTTTCTGAGGTTTTGGGGTATATACCCAGTAGAGGGATTGCTGGGTCATAAGGTAGTTCTATTTGCAGTTTTTTGAGGAACCACCATACTTTCCTCCATAATGGTTGTACTACTTTACAGTCCCACCAACAGTGAATGAGGGTTCCTTTTTCTCCACAGTGTCTCCAACATTTGCTATTACCCGTCTTGTTGATAATAGCTAATCTAACAGGGGTGAGGTGGTATCTCATTGTAGTTTTGATTTGCATTTCCCTAATAACTAATGAAGCTGAGCATCTTTTCATATATCTGTTGGCCATTTGTATCTCTTCCTGGGAGAAGTGTCTATTCATGTCCTCTTCCCATTTTTTATTGGATTGTTTGTTTGTTTGTTGTTGAGTTTTATGAGTTCTTTGTAAATTTTGGAAATTAGGCCCTTATCTGAGCTGTTGTTTGAAGCTATTGTTGATCTTATAGTTTATTATTTGCCTCTTATTCCAATTGATTATTGGCTAATCCAATTACCATCGTAAGGGAAAATCTTGGGATTGTTTTGTGTATTTTCTTTACCATGGTCACAGTAAAACTTTAGAGTATAGAAAGAATAAAAGTTGAATTTTTTTTCTGGCTACTGTTCTTTTTGATACTGGTCCCCATGCAGAGATTATTCGCACATCTGTTGATTTTTTTTCATGTTGCACACATTTGCACCTTTTTTTTTAATGTTGACTGAATACTTAATTGTAGAGGAGTGTTCATTTTAATGTAAATCTTACAGTATTACATGAGTGAATGTATGAAAATAGCTTGGAACAGTTTAAATTGGGCAGAATTCTGCTTTGATCATAATGTGCCTATTCAGCATTAAAATAAACTTGCAACATATGCTGAAAAACATGTGTAATAAGTAAGTGCATCTTGCATGGTGACTTATCTGGAAAAAATAAATCATCATTTAATAGAATTCAAAGTTTATAAAATATTTCTAACAACTTAGAATGTTATGCTACGATTAACATCTTATAATGACACATAAGTACCTAGCTATTTCTGATTTAAGAAATAATTTTTAAATTTTAAAAATGCTATCAGATTATAACCACTTTTGGAAATATTTGAAAACACATTCAGTAGGCAGATATTTATTTATGCTGCTTAAAAGACATCAATGGCCTGACCTGTGGTGGCGCAGTGGATAAAGCGTCAACCTGGAAACACTGAGGTTGCTGGTTCAAAACCCTGGCTTGCCTGGTCAAGGCACATATGGGAGTTGATGCTTCCTGCTCCTCCCCCTTCTCTCTCTCTCTCTCTCTCTCTCTCTCTCTCTCTCTCTTTCTCTCTCTCTCCCCCTCTCTAAAAATGAATAAATAAATAAATAAATAAAAAGACATCAGTGAATGTTATGAAGTCATTTCAATCTTTAGAGCAGTCAGAAAAATAATGAAGTTATCAATATTCTTGTTATGATGAGATTAAGAATTAGTAACAAGAAAGGAACTTCAGACAAACAGAATGACTAAAATTACAGCAGCATTTGCCTTTGAGATTACCTTGATAAGATCTAATTATTTAATGAAAATTTTCTAAAGAATCTTTCCATCAGTATCCTTGAGATTCATGAAGGAATTGTGATATTGTGAGCATAACTCTAGACCCGTGATGGCGAACCTTTTTATAAAAACTGCCCACTTTTGCAGTGCTGGTCAATCTGGTCCCTCCCATCCACTAGTGGGCGTTCCAGCTTTCATGGTGGGCGGTAGCTAGGGGAGCAACCAAACATTGCTGCGATTAGCCCACCATGAAAGCTGGAATGACCACTAGTGGACGGGAGGGACCAGATTGACCAGCACTGCAAAAGTGGGCAGTTTTTATAAAAAGGTTTGCCATCACGGCTCTAGACACTCACTGTATAACTGTGGACACATAATTTATCTTCTCTGACTTCTTTTTCCCTTCTGTAAAATTGTATCAGTAAAAAAAGCTTTCTGTGGCAAGTTAAAAAAAATCCATAAGCATTAATTTTTTTGTCTTATAAGTACATTAAATCATTTAAAAATGTGAAAAACTAAATAGAGCCAGATAAATATAAAAAAATAATTATCACACACAAAAAATAACTCTTCAAAGAGTACTTTTAATCAAAGGAAATAGCTAGGTCCTTGCTGGGTGGCTCAGTAGTAGAACATCAGCCTGGTGTGTAAAAGTCCTGGGTTCAATTCCTGGTCAGGGCACACAGGAGAAGCACCCATCTGCTTTTCCACCCTTCCCCCTCTCCTTTCTCTCTCTCTGTCTCTCTCTCTCTCTCTCTTTCTCTTCCTCTCCCACAGCCAGGTCGTCATTGGAGCAAAGTTGGCCTGGGCGCTGTGGATGGCTCCACGGCCTCCACGTCAGGCACTAGAATGGCTCTGGTTGCAACTGGGGCAACTCCCCGGACGGGCATAACATCGCCCCCTAGCAGGCTTGCTGAGTGGATTCCAGTCAGGCACATGCGGAATTTTGTCTCTGCCTCCCCGCTTCTTGCTTCAGCAAAATACTCCAAAAAAATTTAAATAAATAAATAAATAAAAAACAGATAAGTAATTCTATTAATTAAAAAAAAAAAGAAAGAAAGAAATCATATTTGATTTGTCACTTCCAGAAATTTTCTCTGAAACCATGAATCACTTTTTTTGTCTGGCTAGTAGTACTCATTATTAAACAAATTCAGAGGTGGGTCTATGCTTCTTTCTGAGACACTTATCTAAGACTATCAGGAATGCTTCATGTCTACTTAGAGAATACCCTATTACTAATTCAGCATATCCTATTCCTTGTCTGTTCATGCCAGGGTGTACGTTAGGGAATCTAAAAACAAAACATCGAACTCCAGAGCAACACAATATATGTTTCTTACCCTTAGAGATTGTACATTGATAAGGTTTCTCCAAGCTGTCCTCTCTGGACTTTCAGAGAGCTCTATGTAAACGAGCCCGGATTGGCATGTCCTTAAACCAAACTCCCCGTGTTCTCTATTTCCACTTGCTTTGCCCCCACTTTTTCTTAACTTGGTTGGTGACATTGCCATTGACTTCTCTCACAAGGCTGACCCTAGGCATTGTTGTGCCTCCAACACTTCCCACCGCCCTGGTCATGACACGGTCAGCACTACTTCCTAAACAGCTCTCCCTTTCATGCACATGGTCACAGCATTACTTTAACTCCTTGTCATTTCTCGCCAGGATTATTTCTGTGCCTGTCTAATTGATCACCCTGCTTCTTAACTCATTTCCTTACCATCCATCTTCCACACAACTCACTAACTGTTCTTTTTAAAATGCAATCTAATCACTTCTCTACTTAAGCTTAGAAATTTTAACTGGCCCCAGTCAACTACAGGGAAAATCCAGACTCCTCAGCAAGGTTTTAGAAAGCTCTTCATGACTGATCCTCGTTACTTAATTTGCCTTCCTTGTCGTCCCTAAATCCCTCCATTCCCAACTGCCCCCACTTCCAACCATCTTTTGTAGAATTAAACACTTTCCATTTTTGGCTATGTGTGTGTGTGTGTATATATGTAGATATATACTTTTTTTTTAAGTAGGGGGGGGGAGATAGGCAGTCTTCTGCATGCACCCTTACCGTGATCCACCCAGCAACCCCTGTCTAGGGCCAATGCTCAAATCAATAAGCTCTCCTTAATGCCTGAGGCTGGGACCAACTGAGCCATCCTCAGCGTCTGGGGCCAATGCTTGGACCAATCAAACCACTTGCTGCAAGAGGGGAAGAGAAGGGGGAGAGAAGCAGATGGCCATTTTTCCTGTGTGCCCTGATCAGGGATCAAACCTAGGACGTCTTCACTCCTGGCTGAAGCTCTATCCACTAAGCAAACTGGCCAGGGCCACAGTGTATATTCTGAACATGTGTCTATTATAGAACTAATTATACTACATTACATATTTTACATGTCAGGTCTCTTAAGGATACTAACGTTTCTGAAGTTAGAAACTGTAACTTCATTCACATCTATCTCAGTCACCTTCTATAGTAGCTGGTATATACAATTGGCCCCATCTGTAGATTCAACCAACTACAGATCAAAAATAGTCTAAAAAATAATCTGAAAAGTTGACTGCTAAACAATACAGTATAACAACTATATACATAGCATGTACCTTGTATTAGGTTTTATATGCAAATACTATGCCATGTATATAAGGGACTTGATCATCCACAAATAGTGGTATCAAAGGGGGTTCTGGAGCCAGTATCCAGCAGATACTGAGGATCAACTCTATTGATTTACTGAGCATTTATTTGATGTTGAAAGAAACTTTGTTCTAGGAAAGAAATGGAAAAATAATGTTAAGTTACATTACGAAACCATATATATGATATAGCAAGACAAATATGGAGTTCAAATTTATACCAGAAAGCTAAAATATCAGGCCAAATTTGGAATGAAACAAACCGAAATAACCAGAAATACATAAGTGCTATCTATGTCATATGTGGACTACTTTTTTTCCACAGTGTAGGGAAATATCAGAGTTGGACTAAAAACATTGATAATGAGCATGCTCAACAGTAAATGGCTCTCATATGGTCCATTAGGCAATGAGATGACCAAAGGCTAAGTGATGTGTCATTTTTTAAATGCTTGGTCTTCTACTCTGCGAACCACCCTGTGTGAATCTGATTCTGTGATTGTTGCCTCACAGAGTGGGTTGAGTACCTTTTGGTTACCTACTAACCTACTATCATAAAGATAGTTTGTTTTTATAAAATTTAGCAGTGGGTTGATGACGTCAGAGAAAGGATTGCAGAAGAGATGTTATTAAACTGAACCTTAAAGGCCTAACAAAGTTTAAGCGGGAGAGGAGAAGAAAGCTCTCGTATTATCGGGGTGCCCAATAGTGACAGGCAGGTCTAATTTGGGAACAGAAGACATTAGTTTGAATAAGATGTAAAAATTTACATAGAAAAGTGTTGGAAACAAAAATTAAGATTATGGATAGCTGAATACCAAGGCTCTGGCTCATTAAAGAATACAGATCAAGTAAAGGTGTCTCTGAAGGGGGATGATACCACCAAAGTACAATGGGGGACGATTCATCTGCCAGTAGGAAGGACTGGAAATCATGTCACTCAGGTGTCATTGAGTTGCAAGTGAAAGAGACCGAGTTCAAATAGCTAAACAAAACTAGACCATTTTTATTTTCCATGTTTTGTTTTTTTTTTTTTTTTTCATTTTTCTGAAGCTGGAAACAGGGAGAGACAGTCAGACAGACTCCCGCATGCGCCCAACCGGGATCCACCCGGCACGCCCACCAGGGGGCGATGCTCTGCCCATCCTGGGCGTCGCCATGTTGCGACCAGAGCCACTCTAGCGCCTGGGGCAGAGGCCAAGGAGCCATCCCCAGTGCCCAGGCCATCTTTGCTCCAATGGAGCCTTGGCTGCAGGAGGGGAAGAGAGAGACAGAGAGGAAAGCGCGTGGAGGGGTGGAGAAGCAAATGGGCGCTTCTCCTGTGTGCCCTGGCCAGGAATCGAACCCGGGTCCTCCGACGCTCTACCGCTGAGCCAACCAGCCAGGGCTATTTTCCATGTTTGAATTTAAAATTACTTGAAAAGATACAATGTGGATGTATTGCTTATGTATCAGAAAAATCCATGACAACAATCAGGAATATTTGAATGCAAGTGCCCTGTTACTTTAGTGATCAGAATGGCTTCTGTGTGGCAACAAGATGCCCTGAGGTTACTCAGGATTTATGCCCAATTTTGAATCTATGGTGAATGTGAACTTCTTTCTTTCAGTGATTATATTATGAATTTCTGTTTATGTCTTGCTTACCACTATATACTCAGCACAAAGCCAAACAACTGTTACTTGTGATTTTAATACTTCTAATTCTTTAATTTTTTTTTTTATTTTGACACTTTGGTTTTATTTTTAATTTCTGAGATTATAAAACATGTAAATAAGGCCCTGGCTGGTTGGCTCAGTGGTAGAGCATCGGCCTGGCGTGCAGAAGTCCCGGGTTCGATTCCCGGCCAGGGCACACAGGAGAAGTGCCCATCTGCTTCTCCACCCCTCCCCCTCTCCTTCCTCTCTGTCTCTCTCTTCCCCTCCCGCAGCGAGGCTCCATTGGAGCAAGGATGGCCCGGGCGCTGGGGATGGCTCCTTGGCCTCTGCCCCAGGCGCTAGAGTGGCTCTGGTCGCAACAGAGCGACGCTCCGGAGGGGCAGAGCGTCGCCCCCTGGTGGGCGTGCCGGGTGGATCCCTGTCGGGCGCATGCGGGAGTCTGTCTGTCTGTCTATCCCCGTTTCCAGCTTTGGAAAAAAAAACAAAAAAACATGTAAATAACACAACATGTCTTTTTCTGTAATATTGCCAGTCATAAATCTAAGAAATTATATACTTGGTCATCACTATTATTTCTGAAATCATTAAATAATATTCTAATAAACTAATTGAATTAATTGTATAACCTAATGAAGAGCTTCCTTTCAGTGTGCGGCCACCAACCCTGTTATAGTGCCTTTTGGTTCTACTCACCAATTCAATCCCGCTGAGGTTTTGGTTGTACCACACCTTGTACCTAGGACACCTGGGCATTGGCACTTCATCCCATTCCTTACGGAAAGAAGAACTATCTGCGTCTTAACTTCTGTCTTTAGGTTCACAATGAGTCCAGTTCTGTTCCAAAGAGCCTGCAGTGCTGATCTACCTGCTTTCGCCCCTTTTGAGTCCATGGTGGAAATGGTCTTGGCTTCACTCTACGGAAATTGAGGTTCGGGGGACTGACATCAATGCTCTGGGTAGTAAAATCTTAGGACTCTGCCTCCGGAGATTCATGTCTCCACCAGCCTCCCCAACACTGTGAAGGCTAACTCGTAGGCTTTCAGGAAAGATAAAAATCTCAGACGCTGCACTTCTTGACAATGGTGTGAATTTCCATAGTGGAAACTTCTCACCTAGGTTCTCCCTAGACCTGCTGCTTTCTGACTCTTCCCTGACTTCAGATCCTTTTCTTTTTCTTGATGTTCCATGCAGAATGGATATATATACATTTTCTTTTACTTGCTGCTCTAATTAACATTTCTTTATAAACTCTGTGCAATCCCGAATGCTTGGTTTAATCCTTTGTTGAGGAAAAAGGAAAGAACTTATATAGAGGACAACTCTGAGGCTGTACTGAAAAATCCGATTCTTTGACCTATCCCCACACAGCAAATCCAAAGGTATGAATTTATCAGTCTGTTTCTCAAATAGCAGTTGTACAGCTGAGATGAATGTTTCCAACTATATGCAGGGACCAAAATGAGTCCCTCAACTCATTTTCCTTGGACACATTGGTGACCTTAGTTAGGTGGCCTGTGTTAGAGAGAAGTTGTGATTTCATTCGTAGCATTTGCTCACTAATACCTCCCTTCCACTGGATGGATGTATACCTGTGAACTTGCCAGACGGAAACCACTAATAGGTATTCTTTGAAATGTGCTATCTCAGTTATACAACTGCTATTGGAGAAACAAATCTTTCTAATATTATTCTTCCAATGAAATTGATAGTCACTCTGCAGTTTTACCTAAGGGAAAACATTAATAAGAATGCTCTGCCCAGGAGCTTTAAACTATCCACTAAAAGTGGCGATCAGTCCAACACATTAAAATTCTATTTTCCTTTACAAGTGTTTGCTGCAGATGACCCCCACTGATCTTAAATATATTTCTGTGTCTGTAACCGAATAGAGGTTTTCCGTACAGCATGTTCTAATGGCACTCTGGCCTTTAGCCAACAAGGCACTGAATAAGGCTATTTTTAAAATACAGAAACTGGGAACAGCTGCAGCAATCAAATTTGATAAAAACAGAGAGGAACTTTGGGTTTTTTTTTACGGTTTGTCCAAGTTTAGACTTCTTTCATAGAACTGCTTTTGTTCTGTGGTATGAAGGGCTACAAGACCAATACAGTGAAGCCCTTTTAAACAAATAAGTTTTAAAAGAATACGACTAAATAGAATAATTTTTCTTTGTACCAAGCGTATCAGTGCAAAAGTATTATAAACTAGTTTTTAAAAAGGATAGATCTCTTATAAGAGGAGATAGGAGAAGAATGAGTTATATTAGTAAAGTTTGTACTATAAAAAGAAGTTTTGGCTTCCCTTGTCTCCAAAGCAACTTCTTAAAAGGGGAGATAAAATCCTTGGTTTCTCAGTGTTGGAAAGCTGAAAGTTTGCATTGAACTTCTCTTGTGTTCACCAGGGTTGTTAGGGACGAAGGTACATTGAATGTTCCGTTTCTATTTTTCACATAACAATTACTCATGACTGTTTCTATATTCTCTGAAAGCTGGATTAATATTGGTGCCATTCTTTTATAAAGATAAAATGACATGTGTTTTAAAATGGAAAGGAAAACTTTTTACAGAGACCCTTTGTGCTTATCTGAAACCCTCAACATGTCTAATATACAAGGGCTTATTCTTTATTCTTAAAAAACTCAGGCTCCTTGGATACTTGTCAGTACATGATTAATAAGCATCATGAGGTGAATAGATACTGAAATCTCCTAAACAGCAGTCGGTTGCGAGTTCTCCCTTCTAAGTGATTTCATGTGTTGAATGGATTTCTCTGCTCACTCTGTAATTGACATGACAAAGGATATTGTATTTCTTATAAGTATTTACAAATGAGATTAATTTAAAACCCCATCCAAATAAAACTACTTATGTCAACATTAATTCAATTTAGTAATCCAAAATGTAATATAATTCTTTTTCTGTAGCCCTAAAGACACAAAATAGAATTATCTTGGTGCAGAAGAAGAAAGGGGAAAAGGGAGGATTTATACAAAATAGAAGAATTCAGGTGTATGCTAAGCTGTACTAACTGGTTACCATGTAGCTTATTAGGTATGATGGCCCATCTGTCTACAGTGTATTATAAGCTGAATTTTAAAGATGAAAAAAAACAAATTATTTACGTCCTAGAGGCATTGATGAGTCAAGAACCGCTCATCTTGAAATGGTAAGGCAGTGACCGTATCGTGTTGTGAGTGCTGGAGGCAATGTGGTTTCTGTCTGGGCTCTGTTCTCACAGCCTGTTCTCTGTCTGTGAGGGTCCCCAGGCTTGTGAGGGTCCCCGGGCCTTTGTTGCAGAAAAACTTCTTAAACACACACGCTGTTCTTACCAGAAATTGTGGTATCCTATTGTGCAAAGCCTTGACCTCAGCAGGTTTTCAAGGGTTCTCTGGCAGAACACCAGATTTGTGGATATAATCTTGTATTTTTCCAATATTAAAAAGTTTTAAATGTAAGTTACCAGGATTGAATTCGGTTTAGTCACGTGACCTCTTTTCTGAAGCCGTACTTTTAGGAGAAGATGATTTCCTTCTGACCAGCAGTGTGTTCGTATGCAAGTGCTCTGAGAAAGCACAATGACCCCAATATAATAGAATCTCTCCGTCTCTTGCTAGGAACACAATTATGTGACTGGGATAAACTGAATATAAAACCCACATCTATTATATAGGGTAATGTTTATTTATTTATTTATATATTTTTTTCTGAAGTGAAAAGAGGGGAGGCAGAGAGACAGACTCCTGAATGTGCCTGACGGGTATCCACCCACCATGCCCACTAGGGGGCGATGCTCTGCCCATCTGGGGTGTTGCTTTTTGCAACCAGAGCCACTCTAGCACCTGAGGCGGAGGCCACAGAGCCATCTTCAGCACCCGAGCCAACTTTGCTCCAATGGAGTCTTGGCTGCAGGAGGGGAAGAGAGAGAGAGAGAGAGAGAGAGAGAGAGAGAAGAAGGAGAGGGGGAAGGGTGGGGAAGCAGATGGGCGCTTCTCCTGTGTGCCCTGGCTGGGAATCAAACCAGGAATTCCACATGCTGGAACAACGCTCTACTGTTGAACCAGAGGGCCAGGGCATAGGATAATGTTTAGTGTAAATCACGATTCTTTTTTTTTCTTCCAATTTTAAATGTAATATGTATTTATTCTAGAAAATATGAGAAATAAAGTGTAAAGAAAATTAAAATCATTCACAATTCCATTATTCAGAAATCCCACTTTCTACATTTTAGCCCTTGCCTTCCTGTCTTTCTATGTCCTTCTATGCACTCTTTAAACTGCATTTTTTTTATTTATTAAATTTAATGCAGTGACATTGATAAATCAGGGTACATATGTTGAAAGAAAACATCTCTAGATTATTTTGACATTTGATTGTGCTGTATACCCCTCCCCCAAAGTTAAATTGTCTTCTGTCATCTTCTATCTGGTTTTCTTGTGCCCCTCCCCTCCCCCAACCCCTCTCTCCTTCTTCGCCCCATCCCCCCACCCCCCACCCCTGTTGCCATCCCATTCTTGTTCATGTCTCTGAGTCTCATTTTTATGTCCCTTCTATGTATGGATTCATATAGTTCTTAGTTTTTTTCTGATTTACTTATTTCACTCCGTATAATGTTATCAAGGTCCATCCATGTTATTGTAAATGATCCGATGTCATCATTTCTTATGGCTGAGTAGTATTCTATAGTATATATATACCAAAGCTTTTTAATCCATTCGTCCTCTGACAGACACTTGGGCTGTTTCCAGATCTTTGCTATTGTGAACAATGCTGCCACAAACATGGGGGTGCATTTCTCCTTTTGGAGCCATTCTATGGTGTCCTTGGGGTATATTCCTAAAAGTGGGATAGCTGGGTCAAAGGCAGTTCGATTTTCAGTTTTTTGAGAAATCTCCATACTGTTTTCCACAGTGGCTGCACCAGTCTGCATTCCCACCAGCAGTGCATGAGGGTTCCCTTTTCTCCACATCCTTGCCAGCACTTATTCTGTGTTGTTTTGTTGATGAGCGCCATTCTGGCTGGTGTGAGGTGATATCTCATTGTGGTTTTAATTTGCATTTCTCTAATGATTAGTGATGTTGAGCATTTTTTCATATGCCTATTGGCCATCTGTATGTCCTCTTTGGAGAAGTGTCTATTCATCTCTTTTGCCCATTTTTGGATTGGGTTGTTTGTCTTCCTGGTGTTGAGATTTACAAGTTCTTTGTAAATTTTGGTTATTAACCCCTTATCAGACGTATTGTCAAATATGTTCTCCCATTGTGTAGTTTGTCTTTTTATTCTATTCTTGTTGTCTTTAGCTGTGCCAAAGCTTTTTAGTTTGATATAGTCCCATTTGTTTATCCTGTCTTTTATTTCACTTCCCTGTGGAGATAAATCAGCAAATATATTGCTCCGAGAGATGTCGGGTAGCTTACTGCCTATGTTTTCTTCTAAGATGCTTATGGTTTCACGGCCTACATTTAAGTCTTTTATCCATTTTGAGTTTATTTTTGTGAGTGGTGTAAGCTGGTGATCTAGTTTCATTTTTTTGCAGGTAGCTGTCCAATTTTCCCAACACCATTTGTTAAAGAGGCTGTCTTTACTCCATTGTATTTCCTTACCTCCTTTGTCAAATATCAGTTGTCCATAGAACTGTGGGTTTATTTTTGGGTTCTCTGTTCTGTTCCATTGATCTATATGCCTGTTCTTATGCCAGTACCAGGCTGTTTTGAGTACAATGGCCTTGTAGTATAACTTGATATCAGGAAGTGTGATACCTCCCACTTTATTCTTCTTTTTTAAGATTGCTGAGGCTATTCGTGTTCTCTTTTGGTTCCATATAAATTTTTGGAATATGTGTTCTATATCTTTGAAGTATGTCATTGGTATTTTAATTGGTATTGCATTGAATTTATAGATTGCTTTGGGTAAAATAGACATTTTAATGATGTTTATTCTTCCTAACCATGAGCACGGTATATGCTTCCACTTGTTTGTATCTTCCTTGATTTCTTTTATCAATGCTTTGTAATTTTCTGAGTACAAGTCTTTAGTCTCCTTGGTTAAGTTTACTCCTAGGTACTTTATTTTTTTGGTTGTAATTGTGAAGGGGATTGTTTCCTTAATTTCTCTTTCTGACTGTTCATTGTTGGTGTATAAAAATGCCTCTGATTTCTGAGTATTGATTTTATATCCTGCCACTTTGCTGAATTCATTTATCAGGTCCAGTAGCTTTTTGACTGAGACTTTAGAGTTTTCTATATACAATATCATATCTAAATCACGATTCTTTATCATTAAGGTTGTCCTTATTTTTAGCATTAAGTTTATAAGTGGGTTGAAATTTATATCATTTCTTTAATTTTTTTTTCACAAGTACTTTTCATATTTCATTGAAACTAAAATAAGGGCACAGTAAAACATGACATTATATTCTTTTTTGTATTTTAAGAAAATAACTGATTTCAGAGTGGTTCTAAAAATTGAGGGTAAAGACTACATAGTCATATGGAAAGTAATCTGCCACTGCCCCCTAATCAATTGGATTTTAATAAGTGTTGTTTTCTAATTGTTGAAACTGCTTACTTCTTAGAGACATAAGGGTGACTGATCTTCCTGGTGACTGCACAGCCCTAAGCAGGCAACATTGTTAGGATGGAGGATACCCCTTCAGAAGCTGTTCACAACTGGCTGACATCAGCCATCATTCCTGAGCACTTTGTAATACAATGTGTCCGTAAAGACAGGGTGCACTTTTGACCAGTCACAGGAAAGCAACAAAAGACAATAGAAATGTGAAATCTGCACCAAATAAAAGGAAAACCCTCCCAGTTTCTGTAGGATGATGTGGCAGCATGTGCGCATGCACAGATGATGACGTAACACCGTGTATACAGCAGAGCAGCCCACGGCCATGCCAGTCGAGATGTGAACAGTACAGAGGAAAGTTCAGTGTGTTCTGTGGCTTGCTAAATTCAAATCCGTGACCAAAGTGCAACGTGAATATCAGCGCGTTTATAACGAAGTGCCCCCACATAGGAATAACATTACTCTGTGGGATAAGCAGTTGAAGGAAACCGGCAGTTTGGTGGAGAAACCCCATTCTGGTAGGCCATCAGACAGTGACGAGTCTGTAGAGCAGGGGTCCCCAAACTACGGCCCGTGGGCCACATGCGGCCCCCTGAGGCCATTTATCCGGCCCCCGCTGCACTTCCAGAAGGGGCACCTCTTTCATTGGTGGTCAATGAAAGGAGCACATTGACCATCTTATTAGCCAAAAGCAGGCCCATAGTTCCCATTGAAATACTGGTCAGTTTCTTGATTTAAATTTACTTGTTTTTTATTTTAAATATTGTATTTGTTCCCATTTTGTTTTTTTACTTTAAAATAAGATATGTGCAGTGTGCATAGGGATTTGTTCATAGTTTTTTTTTATAGTCCGGCCCTCCAACGGTCTGAGGGACAGTGAACTGGCCCCCTGTGTAAAAAGTTAGGGGACCCCTGCTGTAGAGGCTATATGGGATAGCTCCCTAAGGAGCCCTAAAAAATCTGTGCGTGAGCCCACATCGAACTGCACTGAATAGGTATAAAACTGGGAGAGTTTTCCTTTTACTTGGTGCAGATTTCACATTTCTATCATCTTTTGTTACTTTCCTGTGACCGGTCCAAAGTGCACCATGACTTTACGGACACACTGTACACTATAGTGTTAATATGAGGAGACAAGGGAAGCAGCTCGGTTTTTGGAAGAGGGCAGGAGAGGCTGGGCTCTGTGAAAACATCCCTGCACACACTGATTGCTCATCTGCACAAAAAACAAGCCACAGCCTTGAGTCCCTCCACAGAGCTTCTTCACAAGAACAAACCGACTCAAGAATCCAGAAGCAGAAGTGTTCCTTGTGCTCGTACACTCTCCGCTGGCGTTTACTTTAATAAGCGTTGTTGGTTGCAGCAGTAGATTGCTGTGGAGAGCCTTTAAGCTGGTTCTCTGTGAGCCTTGTGAATGAAATGCTTGTGATGTCTTGGGCTGTGTGTTCCCAGGATGAAGATCACTTCTCAAGTACACCATAACAATGTGATTTGAAGGCCCTGAGCCACTTTGGTCACAACAAAGGGCGGTTGTTGACAGTATGCCACACTGTGATTTCTGGTCTTTCCTTTTTTTGGATTCATTTAGGGAAGTGGAGAATTTCAGAATGAAAATACATAGTTATAGTCAGCTCTAACTGGTTGTTTTCAAAAACCAGATGGCTTTAAAAGAGATGATCAAATCCATTCTTTAAAAGTCATTTTTAAAGGAAGGCATGTGATTCCATTTTATATATATATTCTGTTTATGTACTTTAACCCCTTATCTTTTCGATTTCTACAGGAAATGGGATATTTCACACTGCTACATTTTCCAAATAATGCTAGTTAATCCATTTATGTACCAGACTCTAATCTTTTTAGTTGTTACATTTTAACCATTTCGGATAAAATTTAGTTCCAAAATGTATTTTTCTTCTCTTAGCCTTCTTCCAGAGATTCTTCAGAGTATAATTCATGCATGATCTGAGGAGTCATTGTAAATGAGAGCTTTTACTCCATTTTAATTTAGAGACATCTGAAACTACTTCGTGGTAGGATAATTAATGGTACCATTTCAAGGTGCTATGTATACATTTTTTTTTCTTCTGTCATCACGGATAACATTTAATGATTAGTTCGTACTGTTGTCTGTATAGACAGTTGCCTGGGATTTGGAGTCAAGCTTACCTAGTTGTAAAACCAAGTTTTCAACTTATGTATGAAGACTTGGATAAGAGACATATTTTTCTCACCAATAAAATGAAGGGACTAATACCACCCTTAAATGATTGTTGTAAGTCTTAAGGGGAAAAAAATGCCTTTAATCCCTGAGCAGAGCGTGTGTGTGTGTGTGTGTGTGTGTGTATACACTCCCTTTCCATTTTTTTGGTTAGATCTTTAGTTGCATAATATGTTTCCTAAGGTGTTAAAAGTCTGCTTTCATGTTTGCATACGTGTACTATGAAACAGAGTCCATAGCAATAAGAATTTGCTCTAGCTCTCTTCACTTACCCCCTTCCCTAATTTGTATATTCTAATTTATAGAAGTCAGGGAAAATAGCTATTTATGCTGGTGAGAAATCATCTAAATTAGTGGGCAATAAATGGACACGTTAAGGAAGAATCCTCAAAGCACCCAGTCCAGTGGATACATTTCATACCTACCTTAGCTTTGCAAACGTTTTCCTGGGTCCGCAAGTTTGTTGCCAGAGTGGCCGGATAACTGAAGCATCGCCGGGAGACCTACAATCTCCCCACACTCAGAAGGTCCAGTGCCGTAACTAGCACAGTCTCACTCTGGCCAGCTCAGGACTTACTAGATGATGATATAATTAGCAAATTATAGTGATAGCAAAGTGTCTCTGCCGAGTCACAGAGTGTGCTCAGGGCATGGCCTCCCGCAGCGTTGTGACATGTTGCTGGACAGCACACTCAAAGGAGCATGCGCTGCCCTGCCCCCCCTCCCCCTCCCTGCAGGACACCCGATATTCCATGACATGATGAAATGCTACTACCCACATTCAGTCTGTATTTGCAATGCATCTCTTCTGTTCCCTCACATATGGCAGTCTGAAACAATTACATAATGAGACATATTAACAGGGCATAACTGTCAAAAATGGTGAGATTAAGCTATGAATAAATACTCACTTACTAGCTGTGCAGCTACTGTGCTCTTGAATCTATACCTCACCCCTGACTCAGATTTTTACACACATAACCCCGATTGCCCATGTAACGTTAGCAACGTTCAGGAAAGTGTTTAGAGTCAAAGACAAGGTAAGGTTTCTTACCATATTTGTGCTACAACCCTTTTTGCATGTCTGGCAAAATCTACAGACTATTTCAGAGCAATTTTTTTAAATTATAAAATATATACAGACTAACAAAGTTTTACAGGCTACAGGGGTCCCCAAACTGCAGCCCGCGGGCCACATGCAGCCCCCTGAGGCCATTTATTCGGCCCCCCATTGCACTTCTGGAACGGGCACCTCTTTTATTGGTGGTCAGTGAGAGGAGCACTGTATGTGGCGGCTCTCCAACGGTCTGAGGGACAGTGAACTGGTCCCCTGTGTAAAAAGTTTGGGGATCCCTGGAAACAATTATATTGAAATGCTCTTAAAATTTTGATTTAGTAATATATGAGCTATTTTATTAATAAGTTAACTTTAAACGTCTAACCGGATCAATAGGTATTAAGATTTAAAAATAATATTTAGTTTCAATAGCATTTTGCACAACTGTAATGTGGTAGGGCAGTGATTTACCCAGTGTTCCAGAAAAAATTTTAAAACATGCAATAACCTAACTACCCTGTTTCCCTGAAAATAAGACATCCCCGAAAATAAGACCTAGTGCGTCTTTAGGAGCAAAAATTAATGTAAGACACTGTCCTATATCTGGGGAAACATGGTATTTAGTCAGGGACACTGACTTCTTTTCCCATAGTGTATCAGATTAAAAAAAAAAAATGAGAACAGCCAACATTATAGCCATCTGGTATGAATGCCCTGTCTTGAATCACAAATATATAAGTCATATTAGAGTTGTATCTTACTAGTCATGTCACATAATAAGGTTACATCTGATTGGTTAATTCTTGGTACCAGAAATCCTTAAATACAAGTATAGACATGTGATTTCTTTTTTTTAAAAAGTCACTTTGTAGTAAAAAAGGAATTATTTTTTAATCAATCAAAATTACTTTTTTTGTCAGATTGGCAAAAAAATGTATTTTCTTGGTGTGCTGCAGACTTTTAGGAATCAGTTTATGTGTGCCATGAGATGAAAAAGGTTGGCAGATATTGTCTGTCAGTGACAAAGTCACAGGCATTTTTACTACAGCCAAGGTTTCTTCCCTAAATTTGTACTTTAAAGAAGTGCTTATCGTCATGGAATGTTAGTTTAAATAAAATTGTGTTTTTTCCATATTCAGAGTCATTGACCCTGTGTTGATGAGAATCTTGCTCTACTCTGACTAAACTTGGGTTATTTTATTAAGCTTCTTCCTTCTGAAGCACCTATTCTGGGCTTTTTTATTTTAAACATAAAAACAAGGAAATTTGGCATATTTTCTTGCCCCTGGGACTCCTATGGAGCCACTGGGAATAGGACACGTAACCCTTCAGAAAATCAAAATGTAAGACGCCTCAGTCGGTGGTAGGTGACGTGCACAGGCGGAGCCGACTCGCACCTGGGTGTTAGGTCTGGATGTAGCTTCAGCCTTCCTTCCAGCCTGCACCTCGCCTTCTCTTCCTTACGTCCGAGAAAGCCAGCCAGGATGCAGTACTTGAGCTGCACGTTGAACACTAAGCTGTTCTAGTTTCTTTGGTCATGACTTGGATGGGAACTTGAGTATTTCATGATGAATAACAAACTGACTGAAAAACCTTACAGCACACAAGTGTGGTGAGACTCCAGGCCCAAGATCAGCTGTTCTGAGCAGAGACACATACACTGGGGAATTGGGTCCTCGAGCCACTGTAATGCCATTTAACAGCTGTGGGGGCAGTACTAAAGTGAAAACCTCATTGGCCTGAAAGACTTTGTGTTTCTCTTAAGCAGAGGTTGGTGCTTTTTCTCTAAAGGTTCAGATAGTCAATAATTTGGGCTTTGTGGCCCATATGGTCTCTATTGCAAGTACTCCTCTATTGTAATAGGAAAGCAAAGATAGACAAAACCTAAATGAATGAATGTGGCTGTGTTCCAATAACAACTAATTTAAAACACTGAAATTCAAATTTTATATAATCTTCAGATGTCACAATGTATTATTCTTGAAAACTTTTTTTTCACTTTGTAAACATGTGAAAAACATTTTTAACTCACAAACCACACAAAATGAGTTATTGGGCCAGATATGTTCCACAGGCTATTGTTTGCTACTGACTCCTACTCTTAAGTATGAAATAAATAGCCAGGTAGCAAACCAATTGAGTAGGTTCCTCTGTTTGGTTATGACGTCCCAAGGGTTCCTGCCCTTAAAGTATATGTTAGCTAGAATGTGAACTGAGAAAGAAGTGGATAGTGTTAGATGTTGCCACATATGAAAACAGAGTTCAAAGTTAAATAGACAGAAACTCTCTTAGTCTGCGATCAATCAGGACCTGATCTCAAAGACAATGTATAAGAGAAATCAATTTAATACAGACTTGTGTCAAAAACTGTGAAAGTGTTATGGGAGCAAACTGGCACCGCACAAATTTAGAGTTTCTTTTTTATTTATTTTCTTGAACACCTAATTAAAAGAAATACGGTATTGCCTGACCTGTAGTGGCACAGTGGATAAAGCGTTGACCTGGAAATGCTGAGGTCGCCGGTTCGAAACCCTGGGCTTGCCTGGTCAGGGCACATATGGGAGTTGATGCTTCCAGCTCCTCCCCACCTTCTCTCTCTGTCTCTTCTCTCTCTCTCTCTCTCTCTCTCTCTCTCTCTCCCTTTCCCTCTCTGTCTCTCTCTCTCCTCTCTAAAATGAATAAATAAAATAAATATGAAAAAAAAAATAATACCTTAACTTTAAAAAAAAAAAAGAAATACGGTATTTATTTACCTTTACCAGAGTTAATAAATATTGCACTATTTCTGTGGAATCGTGTTACTGTGGAAGAGCCCACTAGTTCTTTGTGCTAGCAAGGACTCGAACATTTGAAATCCTAAATCCATAGGAAATACCTTCATTAATGATTATTAATGGTAGGATTGAGGAGCAGGGGATTTTTTTTCCATGAGAAAAGAAAAAACAAATTAAAAGAAGGAAAAAAATCAGAAAGAGTGTGGTAGACGGTAGCAATATGGTGTGCGTGTTTACAGCCCCTGTGATTCAGGAAACAGGGCTCACAGATTAACTCTGTTGTAAGAAGCTGTTCCATTTCTTTTTTTTTTTTTTTTTCCAGAGACAGAGAGAGTCAGAGAGAGGGTTAGATAGGGACAGACAGGAATGGAGAGAGATGAGAAGCATCAATCATTAGTTTTTCGTTGCACGTTGAGACACCTTAGTTGTTCATTGACTGCTTTCTCATATGTGCCTTGACCGTGGGCCTTTAGCAGACCAAGTGACCCATTGCTCGATCCAGCAACCTTGGGTCCAAGCTGGTGAACTTTGCTCAAACCAGATGAGCCTTCGCTCAAACTGGCAACCTCGGGGTCTCGAACTTGGGTCCTCCTCATCCCAGTCCAACGCTCTATCCACTAAGCCACCGCCTGGTCAGGCTGTTTCATTTCTTGAAGAATAGTTCTATTAACCAGATCATTACAAAAATTAGCATAAAATTTCACCTATTTAAGAATCAGGCAATGCAAAATAGATAATACTAAATATGAACTTAAATCTTTTTGTTGTAGTGGTGGTTTTATAAATATCACCAGCCACACATAAGTATCACCAGCCAGTTTTAAACAGATATTTTATCAATTCACTTTAAAAAAGGGACTTGGCCACACTTTTTTTTTTAGGGTTTTTATTGAATTTGCCAGTGATCATGAGCCTAACAAACTTGGCCACATGTTTGACCAACACTGAAAATGTATCAGCAACATCTCTGAACTCCTTGCTAAAATGGATTTTATTAATGGAGAATGAAGGTGTTCTATACAAAATGGAGTCTATATGAAACACATTTGCTTGCTTTTCTTCAGGTAGAACTCCAATTATGACCTAAGTGATTACATGACTGATTGCCTTGTATAATCATCACACCCGCCCACTCTGTGACAATGCAGCTTTTTCTGCTGCTAAAAGAGTATTAAGTCTACTTATTTACATTTGAAAATTCATAAGGATATGGAAATAAAAGGGTCATATATTTGCACCTTGAATTTCACCTCCAAACCAGAGGTCCAAGCATTCTGAGCTCAGTAGATGAGCTGTGTGTCAGAGCTAGCTAGGTTCTATGGGATGCTATTGATGATAGGGTAACCTTTGCTTTCTGGCTGGGTACAGTGTCCTTCCCAACCACCGTTCCTATGTGAGAAACATTTCTATAATTTTTAAAGTCTCTCTTTTTCATATGGCTGATTTATCAAATATAGCAGAGTGGTTATGCATCAAAGTGGTTGAGTTCAAACTTTGGCTCTGTTACTTCCTAGGTATGTGGGTATGAATAAATTAGTTCACTTCTCTCTTTTTCACCTTCTCTGCCTATAAATGGGAATGATTATATTTGTCTTAAAATGGTTTCCAGGCAGAGCAAATGAGAAGATATATAGAAAGTGATTAGTCCAGGGACAGGCACTTAGTAAACACTCAACAAGCAGTGCCTATTTCTATTAGTCTCTCTCTGCTGTCCTCTGTTTAAAAGCAACTGTGCTGATTATCTAGTCGACTCTCAAAGAGTATTTTCATAGCATATTCCTATGATCAGTTAAACACTTCTAGCTATTTTTTTTTCTGTATTTTTCTGAAGCCGAAAATGGGGAGGGACAGTCCGACAGATTCCCGCATGCGCCCGACCGGGATCCACCTGGCACGCCTACCAGGGGCGATGCTCTGCCCACCAGGGGGCGATGCTCTGCCCCTCCAGGGCATCGCTCTGTTGTGACCAGAGCCACTCTAGCGCCTGGGGCAGAGGCCGAGGAGCCATCCCCAGCGCCCGGGCCATCTTTGCTCTAGTGGAGCCTCGGCTGCGGGAGGGAAAGAGAGAGACAGAGAGGAAGGAGAGGGGGAGGGGTGGAGAAGAAGATGGGTGCTTCTCCTGTGTGCCCTGGCCGGGAATCAAACCTGGGACTTCTTTTTTATTTATTTATTTATTTATTTTTATTTATTTATTCATTTTTAAAGAGGAGAGAGAGACAGAGAGGGAGAGAGAGGAGAGAGAGACAGAGAGAGAGAGAAGGGGGGAGGAGCTGGAAGCATCAACTCCCATATGTGCCTTGACCAGGCAAGCCCAGGGTTTTGAACCAGCGACCTCAGCATTTCCAGGTCGACACTTTATCCACTGCGCCACCACAGGTCAGGCAAACCCGGGACTTCTGCACACCAGGCCGACGCTCTACCACTGAGCCAACCGGCCAGGGCCACTTCTAGATCTTTTTTTCTTGAATTTCTGCACAAAGTTACCTATGACTCTAGCTAAATCACTCAGTGATTTAGAGACTCAGTCTTCTTATCTCTAAAATGAGAACTTTAATTGCATGATCTCTTAGGTCTTTTGTTGGAGCAATTTAACAAAATCATATTTGACAGCATATCCTCATATTTATTTATAGTGCTGAAATGTGTGTTTGCTGCCAAAAGTCTGATGTGGGATATATAAATGTTCCATATATACATGTGGAATAACATTAAGTTTGTTGATGTTAAAAACTACTGGTATATTTTTTGGCATTATTTGGCTCAAAAGCCATTTTCCCCATTTTGTTTTAACATAAGCTGACAGCAAATCTTTTCCCACAGCACCTCAAGGTTTCGTTAAACTGAGAGTTTCTTCATAAATTAGGCCATCTTTTCATGACTTTCAGTATCCAAGACAGAGATGCTTTTTTTTACAAAGAAGCTTTTCTTTCCCAAACTCCACGCTATCTAATGCTATGAAACTGTACACATATACCTATGCGCTGTAACTTACAAGGCTTCTGTTTTCTTTCAGATCTGAGTGATCAGCTGCTGGAGGTGGTTGGCTTGGAAGGAGCCATGGAGATGGGGCAGATATACACAGGACTAAAGAGCGCTGGGAGGCGGCTGGCTCAGTGCTCCTCTGTGGTTATCAGGTAGTTCTTTCTCTGTGATTGGAAGAGGGAGTTGACATGGCGTGACTACAAACGAACGAAGAGTATGCAGAAGTGTGATAGCAACATCTGTCTTACCTGTGCCTCAAGTTATCAATGATTACTACCAATATATTGCAAAATAATGGAAATTGGCAGATTTTACAAAGTTTTGGTTAGCTATTGCTTATCAGGTTCATTGGGATCAGATACTCTCTTATTCACACCAGGGCTGCAATTCTAACATACGCATATCATCCCCTCTGGGTCCCATTCAGTGTGGTTTACTGAAGTGTCACAGCATCTGCTGGGCAAATTACCCAAGAAAAGCACTATTGAAGCATTATTGACTTAAATTATTTCATGAACTAAAGGGCATTAGTTTTTCTATAACATTAAATAATTATTGTGAATTAGGATTTTATATATGTATTAAATTTGAACCTTGTCAAGAAACATTCTTTTCCCAAAATTTTACCTATAGAAAAAAAAGTGTTTTTAATTCTATGCTGAAAGCATGGTTATGGCACAGATATCATTGGTGTTATTTATATAAAAATGTTAATACTGAATAATCTAAGACATCAAAAACTCTTTTCCAGGTTTACAATGTGGGTTTGCATGAAAATGCGGAGCCTCTTCTGGCTGTAGGAATTCTGATTTTGCCATTAAACAAATACCCTACTTTTTTTGTTTGTTTTGTTTTGGCATCAGAGTTTTTGTTTATAGCACCACATTTACCAGAAAGCCCTTTTTTTTTTTTTTTTGGCAGAGACAAAGAAAGGGACAGATAGGGACAGACAGACAAGAAGGGAGAGAGATGAGAAACATCAATTCTTCATTGTGGCTCCTTAGTTATTCATTGATTTCTCACATGTGCCTTGACTGGGGGGCTACAGCAGACTGAGTGACCCCTTGCTTGAGCCAGCGACCTTGGGCTCAAGCTGGTGAGCCTTGCTCAAACCAGATGAGCCCGCACTCAAGCTGGCTACCTCAGGGTCTCAAACCTGGGTCCTCCACATCCCAGTCCGACACTCTATCCACTGCACCACCGCCTGGTCAGGCCAGAAAGCTCTTAACATCCCTGTAATCAAGGTACATTTTAGAGTGGAGGTCCCTTTTAAAATAGGTAAATTTAGAGCCGATCTACGATCATATTTGCATTTCCTGGTCTCATTATCTTATATCTTATATATAGTGTGTGTTAGGTAAAGTATTTCAGCATTATGCTTAAAAGAAATACTTTCTTCTAGGACTAGCAAGTCCTTGCCAATGCAGATCGATGGAGAACCGTGGATGCAGACCCCATGCACAGTGAGTAGAGTGGTTGGCAGTCTATGTCACTTTCATTTTTGCTTATTATAGTACTCTGATAACTAACTAATCAGATACTCCTACAACTAAATAATCATAATGTCTAAGCTTTGGGCATATCACCATGTACTTTCTATTTTTTTTCTTATTTATGTGCCCTTGACAATGATTTAGCTTTGGAATGTTTGTGTTAGTCTAAGTATAACCTTTAAATACCACAGATCAATTATACACTCTAGAACTAAACAAAATTGATAAAGTTTCTCTTAACCTTCCTTGTACTTATTTCAGAATAGCTTAGAAGAAAATTATATATGAGACCTTCAGACAAAAGTCTCCCTTCTGTTCTTTTGCCTCCATTTGGAGATTTGAGGCTTCCTTCTCTACAGAATAACTCCCCCTGTAGGTTCATCCATAAAGAGATATTATTTAAGTCAGACATTTATACCACAAAAAAATTTCTGTTTCCCTATGCATAGTGAATATTTTATCACATTTCAAAAATATGTCAGGCACTGCTGTTGAAACTAAGATTAGGAACATAATCATGATTGTTAATAGAACATCGGAGTAATAAAACAGGGAATAGACCAGATCAATAATAGAATTATCAAGGAACTTACTTCTGCTAATACATAAGTGTAAATAGACGTTAAGTACAACTTCAGATTACAGGATTTATGAAAAATAAGGCAAAATAATGAAGAGGAACTGAGTGGAGTAGGGACTATACTACATACTTTAGATAGGTGGATCTGGGAGCCTCTTTGAAAGAAGAGTCAAAGCTCAGTGTGCCAAGGAAACAGAAGGAGCATGGAATGACCAAAGCTTCTAGAGGTGGGGGAAAGTGGTAAGAGGTCAAATAAAAGGATGGATAAGGATGGCGTCATGTAGAAAAATGATGGTAAAGAGCATCTTGTTGTAACTGTGATAGAAAGCTATTGAAGGCTCTGAGTATTATCTGATTGATATGTTTAAAGTTCACCTTGGCTGCTGTGTGGGGAATGGATTGTTCTGACTAGCAGCTGGAAGACAGGATCTATAAGAGTTTGGGCAAGGATAGTGGCAGGGAAGTGGATGGATTTGAGCTACATTCTGGAACTGAAACAGAAAGAATTTGCTAATAAGGTCCCTTGGGGTGAGGGATAAGGGATGAGACAGAGTTGAATCGATGTTTGCTTTTACCTTAAGGATTGGGAACAAAACTCTTTAAAGGGTAACAGGGGAGGTCTTAATATAGTATAAGATTAGTATAAGTGTTGTGCTAAGTGGCGGTATTATATGTATTTTTTAATTGAGGTATAATTGACATAGCATATTATATCAGTACACAAACTCTAAATTATGCTTATCACCATATTTCAGATGGCAAAAACTGAGGCTTTGGAAGATTAAATAATATATTCAAGGTCAAATATGTAGCAGATATGGAACTCAAATCCAGAACTCTTTCATTAAAGCACATTTTCTTAACCACTTGCTTAAACAACTTTAGCTACAGATTCCAAACATCACAGCTTAGCCTATAAGAGGGAATATTTAATTGTACCTTTCCAGTGCTTTTACTCTGAAGCTATTGGCCCAGTCTTTGTTTATAGCACATGCATATGACTTTTTGTTTATTTCTGGTATGTTCCTTTTAGTTACTTGAATCCCAAGTTTGTGAAATACATTTATCCTATAATAACAGTATAAAACAAACTTGTGTAAAAAATTACTCTCGACTGACTACATCAATGCCTTCTGCTATCTTTGTACATGGTTCCAAAAATCCTTTAAAAAATGTCCCATTCCTCTCTTTACCAGCTGGTATACCCTTCCATCTTGTCTGTTATTGTCCATTTTCCCAATGACACTTTTAAGATCACATTTACACTCATCTTGAGGTTAAAGTTGTTGCTATTGTTGTGGATGGTAAAGGGGGTGGTGAAGATGATAGTTTTGGAGTAAACAGGTCATGTTTATGATGGTGGAAGAGTGGTGAAACTTGTGGCTATGGTGATGATGGTAGTTGTGATGATGATGATGGTGGTGGTGATGGTGATGATGATGGTGGTGGTGGTGATGGTCATGATGATGGTCATGATGAACCAGGGGAGGTGTTACCAGTGACAGTGGTGACAGTAGCTGCAGTGCTTGTGGTAATGGTGGGTGTGATGCTGGATGGGGATGGTGGTAGTAATAGCATTATTCCTGTCTTTCATAAAAGGTCACTTTTCATCAACCTGGGTCCCAAGAGAATAAATGGAAGACAATAAAACAAACACTTTCCCTTAATACTCTGTTTTGTTTTGGACTTTTCCCAAGGAGAAAGAGAATTTTGCTTTTCTGCTATATTATAAATCATGAAGGATTAATGGCAATAATAATATCTAACATTTATTAAGCTTTTTGTTTGTGCCACATACAGTTTGAGACACTTGATCTGTATTGACACATTTAATGCTCAAAGAAACTTATGATTGGCTTCCTTTCATGGATGAAACAACTAAGGCAGACGAAGGTTAAGTGCTTGGCCTGATTCCACACAGAAAATAAGTGGCAGAGTAGGAGGTGACATAGAGGTGGCCAGGTCTACCATCTGCATTCTTCATGGCTCTTTCCACTGTGGCTCTCAACCCAAAAAAGTCCCGTCTGGCCTTGTGACATCACCCCTCCCGAGTGTGACCTTCAGGAAATCACTTACTGCCTTCTCCAGCTTGTAAAAGTCTATGTGTATTAAAATTTAATTCATGTTCTAGAATAATGTTAGTTTATTTCACACAAGTACTTGTAATGATATATTTGTTGTTTTCTTTCAATTAGTAACTGGACATTTATTTTGCCTATCAATTATCATGGCCTCTACAGTTGTTCAATTAATAATACATTTAATATAACATTTTATTTTCTCTCCTTGTAAATACTTTTATTCCTCTAAAAAATTTATTGCAGCCTACCGTGGGCCAAGGACTGTACTAGACTATGGCTCATTATTGTTATTTCACATTCTGTCATGCTCTACTTTCCCTAGAACCACATGGAGTGCTGAACTTTAAATTTCACTTTAGCTAAAGAGAGTGTTTAGTATTCAGAGCATTGGTATGGTTTAACTACAAAGTATTCTTTGCTTCAATTGAATAACACACTGTTTTTCTTATGGAACATAAGAATTGGTAGAATGTTAAAATTCTTTGCTGCATTTAAATATCCATAAGCTTATCTTCAATTTATGCGGGAATTGCTCTAGATATAATTTTAGAGCACAGCAGAAGTTCTGTTTTCCTTTAAGTGGCATACATAAAATGGAAAGGCAGGTGAAAAGTGTGTCTTGATTCTTACATCAATTATACACTTTTTTTTTTAAAAAAAAAGTCAAAATAATGTAAGTTTTGAATATAGACGTACTTTATGCCATTGAATTGTATACTTAAATATAATTAAAGAGGAAAACTTCATAGGATATAGTTTACCACCATAAGAAAAAGTAATTGAAAAAAAATGTAAGGTAATATTTACTTAGAAATTTCATCCACCTTGAGTGCTAATATCAGGAAAAGAAAAAACCGGAGAGCTTAACCATGAACTCTTCAACTATGTACTTTGTAATTATTTTATGACCTTTTAAACTATTTCACACTAAAATCCTCAACAGAAATGTGTTAAGAATTTTTGTGTTTATAGTTGTTTATAGTCGCTGAGTTAATACAGAATGGATCTTAGCCATATTGATTATTAGCCATCTTAATAAGCATATCATAGTAAAGAGACAATATATTCTAGAAGAAATAGCTCAAGAACAGCCTTTCTTTAGGTTGGACTCCAGAGCCTGCTTTCCCATTGCTACCTTCTTCTTCCTCCTGAACTTGTTAACATATTGACTCTGTTGTCATATGTTTCTATTATGGGCAGAGAAAAAAGCAGTTTGGGGAAGAAGGGGGTGACGGTACAATATTAAAGGTCATAGGCTAGGTCAGACTTTATTTTGTATCTGCACATGCTGCCTTGGGGAACACAAACTCATTGAGGTCAGGCACCATGATTTCGGTTGTCTGTTCATACCCAGACCGTACGCTGTGCCTCACCTCAGTAGGCTGCCTCTGCCCAATGCATTTTGAATTTGTGAGTTTGTTAAATGTTTTTGAGGTAGTATAACAATCTTTATTCTTTTTAAAATTTTCTGAAGCTGGAAATGGGGAGAGACAGTAAGACTCCCGCATGCGCCTGACCGGGATCCACCCGGCACGCCCACCAGGGGCGATGCTCTGCCCACCAGGGGGCGATGCTCTGCCCCTCCGGGGCGTCGCTCTGCTGCGACCAGAGCCACTCTAGTGCCTGGAGCAGTGGCTAAGAAGCCATCCCCAGCGCCCGGGCCATCTTTGCTCCAATGGAGCCTTGGCTGCGGGAGGGGAAGAGAGAGACAGAGAAGAAGAAGGGGGGGGGGTGGAGAAGCAAATGGGCGCTTCTCCTGTGTGCCCTGGCCGGGAATCGAACCCAGGTCCCCCGCACGCCAGGCCGACGCTCTACCACTGGCCAGGGCCGTATAACAATCTTTAGAAAACGCTTTCTACTAAATCTTCTTTTACCAAACATAATGTAGGTTTGACTAGCAACTCATTCACATATTTTTTATATATCTAAATGCATGTAAACATTAGTTTCAGTTATCTTTATTCATTTTGTAATTCAAAGCATAGAATTTGAATGTTTTGGAGAAAAAATACTTTCACAACCTTAAAAGATTTCATCTTTATGTTTCCTGATGTGGTAGGATTAAACTTTTTCGGGCCACTTCTCTCTGCATTCTTGGTTGCAGGGTAGGGCAAAAGTAGGCTTACAGTTGTGAGTACACAAAACACCAAGTTTATTCTTGTGTTATTATTATTGTGTTATTATTGTGTTATTTTTCATATGGATATCTGTAAACCTACCTTTGCCACACTCTCTACGTATTTATTTTATACATTATATCGGTTACATCTGTTGAAAGTTTGAAATATTAATAGTCTTATGTTGATTATTACTTGTGATGATACTCTTATGAAAAGTAATGCCAAAAATGTTGTAATGCAGTATCACTCTAGGTGTTTTATATACAAGTAAGACAGAGAGAAATCCTGAAACTTTCTCTTATGTGGTAGAGAATGGGAAGGAAGTATGAACAGATCAGAAGCTCAATAGTGAAATGACTACAGGTAAAATGTGCAGACTCGCCCTGGCCGGTTGGCTCAGCGGTAGAGCGTCGGCCTAGCGTGCGAGGACCCGGGTTCGATTCCCGGCCAGGGCACACAGGAGAAGCGCCCATTTGCTTCTCCACCCCTCCGCCGCGCTTTCCTCTCTGTCTCTCTCTTCCCCTCCCGCAGCCAAGGCTCCATTGGAACAAAGATGGCCCGGGCGCTGGGGATGGCTCTGTGGCCTCTGCCTCAGGCGCTAGAGTGGCTCTGGTCGCAACATGGCGATGCCCCGGAGGGGCAGAGCATCGCCCCCTGGTGGGCAGAGCGTCGCCCCTGGTGGGCGTGCCGGGTGGATCCTGGTCGGGCGCATGCAGGATTCTGTCTGACTGTCTCTCCCTGTTTCCAGCTTCAGAAAAATGAAAAAGGAAAAGAAAAAAAAAAATGTGCAGACTCATCAAAGTTATAGTTGAAGTCAAGGTGTCTTCTGAAAGTGATTTACGTGTGTTTTGCCTTTTTTATACCTTTCTTGGTATAATATGTCTCAGTACCCTAAACCCATTTGCTCTCTCTCAGCTTCCAATGTTAAATACCTTCCACATGCCACCCTGGTCTGACCTAGGACTGAGCCAGTCTCTGCCAGAGCTGGTTGTCTCACTGCCTTCCATTTGATCCCTGGTATTTCAAGAGCAGATACTTGACCATTTCATGCTTCAAGACACCTGCCTCCTGCTGTACCCGTTTTTACTGTGTGAGCCAATCTATAAGATGTTATTTTCTGACTTGAATAACAGGTTCTTTCCTTGGCACCAGCATCTTCTAGACTCAGACATTGGCTATTTGCCTCGCCTTGCTTGCACCGTCCCTAGGTCCCTACAAAGACTGGATCTTTTTCTCACTGCCCCAAGGCACTTGTGTTATCTAGACTAGAGTTTACCTTCATTTTGACACTTGTGTTTGCATATTTTCAGCTGACTTTAAAATGTAAACTCTTTGAAAAGATGAATAGTGTTCTGGGGCCTATTAAATTTTTACTTATGCATTTGTTGTTGTATTTCACATAATCATAAATTTAAAATGTTAGTTAATCTTGAATACTTTGCTAAATACAAATTAATCTCAGGCTATTAGGATAGAAAATGAAAAGATAATTATAAACTTAAGTGTTTCCAGTACCAGAAATTTAGTGTTATTTTAATGAAGATTGATTGGATTTTCAAGATATTTGTATGTCCTGGAGATGATTGGAGGGAAACCATGGTAACAATGCCTAATATTTATTGAGTGTTTACCATGTACCAGTTTCTGTTCTTTGTGTTCATATTTATTATTTAATCATTACAGCATACCCTAAGAGGTCAGTAATGTTATCATAATCCCCCATCATAAAATGTTAAAAATAAATAAAACTGAAGTCAGGTATGTCTAGCAACTTGCGCAAGATCACGCAGTAAGAGGTAGAGCGGCTAGGACACTAATGCCTTTTCTCTTACCGTATTTCCCCATGTATAAGATGCACCCTTCTTCGAAAATTTTGGGGTCTAAAAACTGGCGTCTTATATCATGGTTGTGGCATTTCAAATGCCATAGATGGAACTGAGGAAGAGTGAATCAGACAGTGATTCATCATCAGACACAGATGAGGACAAGCTAATCGATAGGAGTTTTCACAGTGATGATGAGTTGTGTAAATTTTATGATGAATAAAACGTGAGATCAATAACTTTATGTAATACATTTTTTTTTTCAAATTTCGGGTCCCAAGATTAAGGTGTGTCTTCTGTATGGGAGCATCTTCTACATGGGGAAATATGAGGTAATTATGATGTATCACTGCCTCACTCAGCCATTCCTCAGGGCTTTAGTGTATCACTAATGTTAGTAATCAACTACAACTCCCCTATTTATAACATAAATCCATTGTTAGGCTTATACATATAATTTTTAAGATATATATATGTTTATATCTTTTGGGGGAGGTATAAGATGTTTTGTTCGGGGTATAGAGATGTCAAAAAGGGAAAAGTTCATTGATTCCTTTAGCAAGGTATTATCAGGTAAGCTACTTTTTTTTTAGTTTTTCTTTTTAATTAGAGTTTGCATTAAATATTATTCTGTATTAGTTTCAGATGTATAGTATAGTGGTTAGACAATCATGTACTTTACAGACTGATCTCCAACAATATTTCCAATACCCATCTATCCCCATACACAGTTTTTACAATATTATTGATTATATTTCCTATTGTATAATTTACATCTTTGTGACTCTTCTGTACCTACCAATTTGTACTTCTTAATGCCTTTACCTTTTCACCCAACCCCCCAACCCCTCCCCTCTGTCAACTGTGAGTCTGTTCTCTATCTATGAGTCTATTTCTTTTGTTTTTTATACTCTGCATATAAGTGAAATCCTATGGTACTTGTCTTTCTCTGTCTGACTTATTTTACTTAGCATAATGGGCTCTAGGTCCATTAAGGCTATCACAAAGGGTAAGAGTTCATTCTTCTTAAGGGCTAAGTAGTATTCCATTGGGTAAATATAATACAGGTTTTTTTATCCACTAGTTTATTGCTAGGCACATAGGTTTGCTTCCATATTGTGGCTAATGTACATAGTGCTGCAATGAACATGGGAGTATATATATTCTTTCAAATTAGTGTTTCAGGTTTCTGGGCCATAAGGCAGTTCCATTTTTAATTGTTTTAGGAACCTCCATACTGTTTTCCATGGCTGCACCAATCTGCCTTCCCACCAACAGTGAGTGAAGCTTCCCTTTTCTCCACATCCTCGCCAGCACTTGTTGTTTATTGATGTTTTGACGATAGTCCTTCTGGCATGTATCAGGTGATATTTCACTGTGGTTTTGATTTGCATTTCTCTGATAATTACTGATGATCAAAAGATCTGAATCGATACTTCTCCAAAAAAGATAGACAGGTGGCCAAAAGAAATATATTTTTCTCTTTAATGCATTATTTTTTTACTTCCCAGTATAGTCAAAGTCATCCTCTACACCAGGGGTCCTCAAACTTTTTACACAGGGGGCTAGTTCACTGTCCCTCAGGCCATTGGAGGACCGCCACATACAATGCTCCTCTCACTGACCACCAGTGAAAGAGGTGCCCCTTCCGGAAGTGCGGCAGGGGGCTGGATAAATGGCCTCAGGGGGCCACATGCGGCCCGCGGGCCCTAGTTTGGGGATGCCTGCTCTACACTATTACCAGAAAGACTATTGAATAATAAAACTATGAATATCTGACTCCCTGATGGTGAAATTGAATACCTCCTTATTTCACACAGAATAAAGCAGACCCTTGTCAAGGCAGGAAATGATTCCCCCGCGGCTGGCATCAGCCTGCCATGGTACATAGACTTTGCTTTCCAGAGGCTTTCTACTCATACTGCTTACTTTTGTGCCTAACTATCCCACTCCCTATTTTGTGATTCCAAAATAGACTCATTCTTCTAGCCTTGAAGCCAACTACCAGCAAATCTGGAGTTTCTTTCAGCAATTTTCTAGGATGAATGTTTGCATTTTTTTTTTTCATCTAATCTTACCTGTAGTTTATTTTGATATACTTTTTTTTTTTTCTTTCGGTCAAATTGCCTATCTTCATTATTATATCCGGTTGGGATATATGTATTTTTGTTAGTGACTTCAAAATCTTTCTGGAAGATGATAGGATATAAATACATAGATACTAAAAATAAAATAAAATCCCTTCCTTCAGTGCCAAGCTTAGCAGCGATTTCCTCATGAAGCCTTTTAACTCCCCATCTGTCTAAAATATTTGCCTGATCCTTTGTACTCCTGTGACTCTGTTGATATTTTCGTAATGACATCCCAATGCACGACCCCGTATTTCAGCTGTACACATGTGCATCCAGCTCCTCCAACTTCACTGTAAGCATCTTAAGATTCATCTTTAATTCCCCTTCATACCTCGCATAGTGTCTTTTATGTAATATGGTTTCTGATAAGAAACCCACACTCATTTGAATCATTGCTTCACAATATGTAACGCATCATTTTTCTCAGGCTGCTTTCAAGCTTCTTTTCTTTGTCTTTACTTTTCAATCATTTGATCTTGATGTGTCTGGACATGGATCTCTTTGAATGTATTCTGTTTCAGTTTCTCTGAGCTTTGCAAATATGTTGGTTTATGACGTGCCAAATGGTGAAGTTTTCAGACATTATTTCTTCAACTATTTATTTAAGTACCACACTCTTTCTCTTTTCCTTCTGAAACTCTGATGATGTTTTAGGTACTTCATATATTTTTTCTTAGATCTGTGATTCTGTTGATTATTTTCTCTTTGTTCTTTTGATTATTCGTCTGGAAAATATCTTCAGCTATATTCAAGTTCACTGTCTTTTGCATCACTCACCTCCATTCTGTTCTTGAGCTCATCCAATATTTTTTATTTTAGTTTTTTAGTTGTATTTTAGTCTATTTAATAATTTTTAGTTGTAAAATTTTAAGTTGGTTCTATTTCTTTTTAATATGCTTTATTTCTCAGCCAACAGTCTCTATTTCTCTTTTCATTTCAAGATGGTCTGTCATTTCTTCTTGGAGCTTGCTTATAGAAACTGCTGAAAAGTCTTTGTCTGATACTTTGAACCCTTGTATCATCTCAAGATTTGCATCATTAGTTGTCTTTCCCCTCAGGAGTGTTTGAGACTTTCTTGAATCAGCATATATTGAGAAATTTTGGATTATGACTTGAATATATTAAATATCACGTTTACCATGGGTATTGTTTAATTCTTGTGGTGAATGTCAATTTGTTATTGTTGTTGTTCTTTTAGCAGGTAATTGACCCAGTTAGTTTCAGATCACAAATTCTGATCTGCTTCCTGTAAGTTGTGGTTCAAATATCAGTTCAGTTTTCAATGTCTTAGCGATGTTATTCAGATTTATTCTACATATACAAGAGCCATAAGCTTGTCTGGAACCTGGGTGGTGGGCTACCCCTAATTCAGTTCTCTAAATTTTCAGTATGCTTTTCAAGGTCAAATCTGTGCATACCAAGCTTAGGGAAATGCAAAGGAGATCATACACAACGTTAGGAATAGCTTTCGTATGCCTCCCTTCACTCCAGGATCTCCCTGAATTTCAGATTCATTCTGTTTTTTGTTGTTGTTTTTTTGCTTTGTTTTGTTTTGTTTGTTTCACTTCCCAGGGATTTTGGATTGCTCTTCCAGCTAGAAATCTAAGACCTTGATTTTCTTGTACTTCCTGATGTAGCATTTGCTTCCAGGGCTGTCTGGTAAGAAGATAAGAGAAAATATATCAGGTATTCACCTGTGCTTTTGGGACTGTCATCTTACTGGTCAGAGAGAAGGACTTTGCTGCTGCCAAGGGTCTAGGACAGGGGCGAGAGAGCCATAAACGCCACATGTTTTAAAATGTAATTCCGCCTGACCTGTGGTGGCGCAGTGGGTAAAGCGTCGACCTGGAACCCTGAGGTCGCCGGTTCAAAACCCTGGGCTTGCCTGGTCAAGGCACATATGGGAGTTGATGCTTCCTGCTCCTCCTCTGTTTGCTCTATCTCTTTCCTCTCTCTCTCTCTCTCTCTCTCTCTCTCTCTCTCTCTCTCTTTCTCTCTCCTCTCTCTGTAATAATAAAAATGAATAAATAAAATTTAAAAAATGTAATTCCATGAGATCCGTACAACGACCCGTGTATATTATGCATTATCCCATAAAAATTTGGTGTTGTCCTGGAGGACAGCTGTGATTGGCTCCAGCCACCCGCAATCATGAACATGAGTGGTAGGAAACAAATGGATTGTAATGCATGAGAATGTTTTATATTTTTAACGTTATTATTTTTTTATTAAACATTTGTCTGTGAGCCAGATGCAACCATCAAAAGAGCCACATCTGCCTAGCGTGCGGAGGACCCAGGTTCGATTCCCGGCCAGGGCACACAGGAGAAGCGCTCATTTGCTTCTCCACCCCTCTGCCGCGCTTTCCTCTCTGTCTCTCTCTTCCCCTCCCTCAGCCGAGGCTCCATTGGAGCAAAGATGGCCCGGGCGCTGGGGATGGCTCTGTGGCCTCTGCCTCAGGCGCTAGAGTGGCTCTGGTCGCAACATGGCGACGCCCAGGATGGGCAGAGCATCGCCCCCTGGTGGGCAGAGCATCGCCCCATGGTGGACGTGCCGGGTGGATCCCGGTCGGGCGCATGCGGGAGTCTGTCTGACTGTCTCTCCCTGTTTCCACCTTCAGAAAAAAAAAATGAAAAAAAAAAAAAAAAAAAAAAAAAAAAAAAGAGCCACATCTGGCTCGCGAGCCATAGGTTCCCAACCCCTGGTCTAGGAAATTGGGAGGGATCAATAGGACAATATTTTCTTACTCTCTGACCTATGGGACCATAATTGTCTACCACCTAAAACAGAAACACAGGGCTTCTCTCAGAGCTCTGGACCTGTACTTGGTGTGCAGTTCTGGGTTTTGGTCTGCCTTTGAGTCCAGACTAGGAAATAGGAGGGGAGAGAAGAAACAGGAAAGTCACCACGGGCTCAGGGACTCCTCATGCTCTGATGTCCGTCCCAGCCCGCCTGCCTTCCATTGCTCTGCAGCGTCCTCCGTCCTGCGGTAGCTGCTGCCTGTGCAAGGTTCGCAGCTGCCTTCAGCAGGAAAGACCAGGAAGTGTGCTTACCCATATTTTCCCCCATGTATAAGACACATCGTTTTTTTCGAAAATTTTGGGGTCTAAAAACTTGGTGTGTCTTATACAGTGGTTGTAGAAGTGTGGCATTTCAAGTGACGTAGATGGAATTCAGGAAAAGGCCATATATGAAAACAGTGATTCCTCATCAGACACATGATGAGTTGTGTGAATTTTCTGATGACTAAAACTTGAGTTCAATAATTTTATATAATACATTTTTTTTCAAATTTTGGGCCCCAAAATTGCTTCTTATACATGGGAGCGTCTTATACATGGGAAAACATGGTACTTCTTTTTAACTAGAACTGAAAACATCTCCACTCTCCTTATATTTCACTGTGTATGGCTATTTTGAGATCTGCCTGTATTGTCCCCAAGTCGCCAAATTATTTGCCACAATTATTATCTCTGCCTATTTTGAGACTTCACTATATAGTCCCCATTTTCATATCTCTTACAAAAGTACTAAATAAGTCTCTAAAAAATGCCCTAAATTTTGAATTTTAAATTTATCCATTTTGAGATAACTTCATGATTTCCCCCCCCCCCCATTCTTGTGTCCTCCATTTAAGCAGTTGAGACAGCATTTACCTATATGTTTGAGTGAAAATAATTAACCAAAAGGGCATAGCTTTTCTGCTCACCTCTAAGGATGAAGTTAAGTTTTAGGTAAACCAATGATGACATGGATGATTACACAAGTCTGTTTTTGTTGTTGTTTCTAGTACTTTGTCTATCAGCAAACATATTTTAAGACTTTGCAAATAAGTTGCATGATAATATGGGAGGCTTTAGACTTTGCGGAGATGACTTCAGGTGAATGTCCAAGGTCATGAGAATAGAGTCCTAAGACTGGGACGGTCTCTAACTATTGATAGTTTTTCTACTGCCAAACATGCCATTGCTTCATTATGCTTGTTTTCCTATGGATAAGGAGTTCAGAGGTGGGAATGTAGTGACTGAAGCTTTCTGTAATGCACAGTACTGAGCAAACGGGCACAAGGATGAAACAAGCAGCTGGGCCGGTGGAACCCCCTGGCCCTGTGGCAGATCTCACCCCAGCAAGCCCAACACGAAACACTTATAGTGCAGAAGCAAAATATACCCCTTTCAACCCACTTGCAGAGTTGAATGCCATGAAAATCCTTTTGACTTGGGAATACCATCTAAATGAACATTACACATCATATTATATTATAATCTATAATGGAATCAGAGGATTCCTTTTTTCATAGTTGATGTGCTTATATCTCCCTTGATTACTAGAGATGCAACAGAATTTTAAAGGAAAATTGTGAATAGAACTGTTTCCTGACAAGAAACTATCAAAACCTAAATATAAATAGTACATGGAAAGATTTATGGAGAGAATGAGATGCATCTGAGAAACAGGAAATAGCTTGAATTTGCATATTTTTATGGTACATGGGCATTCCTGTACCTACTACCTAAATTAACTAATCACAGGCCTAGGACTGTAAAAGATTAGAAATTATACAGCCTTGTCTGACCAGGTGGTGGTAAAATGGATAGAGTGTCAGCCTGGGACTTTGGGACCCAGGTTCAAAACCCCAAAGTCGCCGGTTTGATCACAAGCTCACCAGCTTGAGTGCAGGGTCATAGACATAACCCCATGGTCTCTGGCTTGAGCAAACTGTCACTGGCTCGGCTGAAAACTCCCTGTCAAGGCACATGAGAAAGCAATCAACGAACAACTAAGATGCCACAGCAAAGAATTGATGCTTCTCATCTCTTTCTTCCAGTCTTTCTGACCCTGTCTGTCCTTCTCTCTGTCTCTCACTTTCTCACTTAAAAAAAGAAATTACGCAGCCTTACAACTGTTTTATTATAGAATCTCATTTTATTAAAACTTCTGTATATTAACTTTTTGTGAAATAGCCACCTTTTCTAGAACTTTTGCAGAAATTCACTATAGACTGATGTTAAAAATATGTTTTTCTCCTTGAAAGCAATGTTTTATGGAATTTTTATAAGGATGGAGGGAAAACACCACTTTGGGAAATTATTATGCAAAGTAAACAGTAGAGTTATCTGCAAGTTTACCGAACTCTTACCAAATCTCCCCATCCATTTCATTAAATCAATTAACTTTAAATAGTATGAAATAATATTGAATGCATCACATTGATTTCCTGGAAATGAGACTTGTTTTGAAAACTTGATAAGAATAGTATTTTCTCATTAAAAGTTACACAGCCATTGCAACTTGACACTTGCTGGTTTTGTAGACATAAGCATTTTCAAGGAATCTTAAACTCTAATAGCTTAATTTAGAAGAGAAAAATAATTGACAAAGGAACATTTGTACTTCTAGTGATGAAAGACAAAGAGTAACCAAAATTATCAGTTAGAAAATGCTTACCAGGTAGGTATAGATACTGAATATTTTTCTGATGTGCTTAGAAATTGCATTTTGCCTAATGTTTAAATACAGAATAAGGATAAATCTTAGGGAAAGAAAATCAACATTTGCTATTTAATGAGTCTTATCTTGATATTTTGAGGAATAGATAATTAATTAACAATCTTCCCATCTTGACACATATTTGAATAAGCTGACTGCTGTTCTGATGGGTATATTTTTTAAGGTGTGAGCAGCAATGAGACCCCAAAACCAGTTAAATGAAACACAAACTAAAAACATCCTTTTACCTAAGACTTTGTTGGTAAAGCTTTGCATAAATTTGCATTTCTAAAGCTCTCCCACAAAGACTGGCACTTTAGTGTTTAGTTGGGCGTTATTTTGTGCGTTCCCTGTTACTTATGCATTAATTAGTTTTGTTTACCTGTGCATAATTTTTCCTAATTTTACAACAGTTGTTGTGTTTTTTTAATTGACAATGCAATTTACTGCTTGTGTGCTTTCTGGCCCCCAAACAGGAACGTTAAAGTGTAAAGCACCAGTCTTTTTAATTTCAGATTGTTACAAAATGGGACTGGTTGTGACTAATTTCCAATTAATTTGCGGTGGTTACGGAGAACAAAACAATTGCACCTACTAATTAAAATTTAAAATATTCCAAAGTGTCATCTTTAGGTGTCTGTGGAATATATAATTTCCATTTTGGTTCATTGCTGGATCTGTAACACCCGTGAGCTTGACAGCTCTATTAATTTAAAGGCTCAGTAATACCTATTAGTACAAAACATGAAAAAAAATACCATTAATCATTTATTTTAATTTTGCAGCTCTGTCATTTTCTCGTATGTTTTAAAATTATGATGACACCATAACGTGCGCAAATAAACCTGGGTGATGGGAAAACGGATCACACTACTTAGGAGAGATACTGAAGTACATTATTAGAGCTTAATTAATGCCAAACTGATTAGATTTGATTGCATTTTGCACAAAAATATTTTAAAGAATTTTCCTACCATGTTATATTGAAAAAGTTAATCCAAACATGTTATATTTAATGCAAAATGTACCTTTTCATAGTTCCCCTCTTTAATACATTCTATTTAAATACTGTGAAATTAACCTAAATTGTTCTTTTATTCATTTTGAAAACTAAATTAATCTAGTCGTTAGTTTTAATTTTTAAAAGTTTGTTTCATTTCAGTTAAAATATAATAGTGTCTTTTATCTTCTAATTCTTTGGTTGGAACTCCTAACCCTAACTGAACACAATGTCCAAAAACACAAAAGGGCAAAAATTGAAATGAAAAATATACCAAGGATGAAATACTTCACACATTTATATTAATTTGACCCAGGACTGCTACATATTCTAGAAGTTGTAAAATTGTATGCAGTTTACAGAATTTTGTCACTAACTTTCAAGAGGAGCAATTTTTAAAAAATATTCATATCAAGTTCAAAATGGAATATATTCCTCTGGAACGGGTAGTCTCCTATTCTATATGCACCATCAGACTAATGATAGTAGATGTGATTTCTCTTTCCTTCCAGAGCGGTTAGAGGTGTCTCCTCTCAGGATACAGACTAGAGCAGGTGTCGGGAACCTATGGCTCACGAGCCAGATGTGGCTCTTTTGGTGGCTGCATCTGGCTCTCAGACAAATCTATAATAAAAAAAAATAACGTTAAAAATATAAAACATTCTCATGTATTACAATCCATTCATTTCCTACCGCTTATGTTCATGGTTGCAGGTGGCTGGAGCCAATCACAGCTGTCCTCTGGGATAACACCAAATTTTTATTGGATAATGTGTAACGTAAGTGGGTCGTTGTATGGCTCTCATGGAATTACATTTTAAATATGTGTTGTTCATGGCTCTCTCAGCCAAAAAGGTTCCCGACCCCTAGACTAGAGAATCATAAGGCCTAAGCCTGATTTTTCTCTCACGTTTGCCTGTGGTCACACTTTATCTGGTTGCATCTTGTCTATAAAATTAGGAAATATGGCTAAGACACTCTAAGATTTTTCTCAAAGAGCAACCCCCTCTATTGTAGAAAGTTTTAAAAGTAAAAGTTTCCTTATTATCTACTAACACAGAACAGGGTTCCATGTCTCCACAGAGATATTTCCAGGGTGACTTACCAATTTCAAATAAAATTTTGAATTAAAAATTCTTAATAAATAAATATACACTGAATGGAATTTAATAATTTATTGTTTTTATTTTCTTGAATATTCAGAACATAATTGCACCTGTTTCATTTGAGAAGGCAAAAATTTTAAAGGATTTTACATATTGTATTGTTTTATCCACACTATAGTTTTGTGGGGTGAACAAAATAGATATCATTAGATAGGATTTTCAAATCAATAAATAAAAATTAAGAGAATATAACTATTTTATCCAAGCTAAGTCAAAAATGTCAGATTCATTATTTTATTTTCTCAACAAATATTTATTGAATTTCTTCTTGATAAAGGTGCTGACCCTTTGCCCTAGAAGGTTATAATGGAAACAACAACAATAAAGACATGATCTTTGAACTCAGTGAAGTTATACATTACCCAGAGTCATACAAATATAAAACTCCAGTAATGATATAAGTTCTATGAACAAAATGTTCATGGTGCTATGATCCTGTGGTACTGTCATAACATGGTACTGTGGTACTACGACAGGGTATAAAAAAAGAAATTTGACCACCTCAAAGGATGTCTGAGAAAACTTTCCAGGGAACTCAAAACAGACCTGAGATGAGGAGCATATAACTAGGCATAAAAGGAGGGAAGATTGTCCTATCCAAAGGGAAAGAATGAGGGGGAAAGGAGCATGGTGGGCACAAGGATCTGAAAAATGACATGATAGATGTGGACCAGAAGGATGAGAGATGTAAGGTAAGGCAGGTGATTCAGTGGAATCAGAGCTGTAGGGCCTAGAAACTCACAGGAAGAAGGATTGTTAGCTTTAGTTTAAGAGGCACATGAACTAAAGAGAGTTTAAGCAGGAGAGTGATGTGATCACATTGGCATGGTGATAAATCAGTCTGGGAGAGGAATGGATCATAAGGGAAGGCAATAACCAGTTAGGAGACTTTTGAATTTGTTCAGGTTTTCGAGTTGTGGTGGTAGGAAGATAAAAATTAAAAAGTCAAGAGATATAGAAAATATTTGAGGGATAAAATTGATAGACTGGTTATGGGAGATAAGGGGAAGGTGCCAAGGATGATCCAGACTTCTGGCTTGAGCAATTGAACAAATGATGGAACAATTCCTGGGAAAAGGAGAATCTGGATAATACCTAGTTTATTTTCTCTCTATTCCAATTTAACTCAATTAGATTATGCTCCTCAATCAATGTCCTAGGCACATTGTTAGGGAAATCAATTATTATTCCACCATCTGATACAATTTTTTATGGGTACCACGTCAAAATGTTTATTGCATTATCATGAAATAATTTAACCTTAACAGAATGTTTTTAAGTTATATGATGTTCCAAATAGCCAAGGGTATAGCTGAGTCTAGCTATTGGCTCATTAACATTATTTTTTGTAATATGTCAGTATGTGTTTATTGGTCTCCCTTGGTTTAAAAAAATTTCTATCTGTGAGTTAGTACATGTCCCACATGGATATTTTTTCTACCCTTTTTTTTTGATAGGAGTGGAACCTGTCATGTGTCTGGAATACTACCAGGTGCTTCTGGCCTCCTCAGAGAGAAGGCAGATGGCCATAATATGCCATCTCCCAATGTCACCCAAGGAATCCTGAAAGCCTTCTTGTCTCAGATAGGAGAGCAGTTAGCAAAATGTGTTCTCCTTTGGACTGAATCTAATGACACTAAAAATACTAGGCAGCATTTATTGAGCACATATATAACATGTATAGTCTTATGTGATACTTGTAATAGTCCTATAAAGCATGTGTATTATTATCTTCCTTTAGTAAACAGAGACTGAGGCTCAAAAATGTGAGAAACGTTGACCAGTGGCCAAGCTGGATCTCAAACCCTTGCCTCATATCTCAAGTTCATGATCTTAACCCCTATGCTATCTGAGGGAGACCATGTAGGGAAAGATATAAGAAATATTACTTATTAAGAGAGTAAAATTGCAAATAGTAAATATTGTGAATATTCTCTGGCCATAGCCAAGGATGCAAATATTTTTGTGTTATTTAGATTTGTTCTGTTTTTATTTTTATTTCTATTTCTATTTTTGTTTTTGTTTCTTTGGAGAGCCCCTATAAAAAGAAAAACAAGTACTGGGTTAAAGTTGTGGGTAAAATTTATCTGTAGAGACATGAACATTATAAAAAGGTTTATTTTGTTTTAAATGTTGACCATCCCTGGCAGCCAACTTACAACCATAAAATATTTTGGAAGAGAGAACCAAATTTATATCTTTAAAAAGAATTCAATTCCAGGTATGAATATTTCTTCTGCAATGTGGCCAAATAGCCCATCACTTTTAGGAAAAAGTTTCTCTTTTCTCGTTACCATTCATATTTAAAACTCCTGTGAATTTCATCAGCAAGTAAACTTCTCAAACCCATATTTTAAAGATTTATTGTAAATTCTTCTCAATGATTTCTCTGGATTTGATGTTAGATCAAAGACTATAACATTAAACTTGGAAATTACTATCATTTCAGAAAATAATGGCTGGAATCATAAAAACGCTGGCATAGAAATTTTGGAAAATGGTTATGTTTCATTGCTTTGCTTTTTGGCAGTTATGGACCCGAAAAATTTAGCGTGCTCTTTCTTCCCACTGTCATATGGCTCGGCTACATGCATGAATTAAAAGAATTCAAAATGGTTTTCTTTATTGGAAGGAGACAATCTTAGTTCAGAGTCAAGCTGGATAACTATTAATGTTCCAGATAATTGCAAAATTAAGCTATCCCCACAGATATTTTATGATATTTATTTGGCTCTGAAAAGTCTATTCATTTTTAAGGTAGCTGAATAAATCCAGGGATAATGAACTCTGAAAAAGGTGAAGCAGGGGAAGAAAATATTGGTGAGACACAGGGAGATGATTTCAAAAGGAAAATGCTACCTGCTGAGGTAACTTTCTAAGAACTACAACTTTATTAAGCCCACCCTGGTACAAAGCAATAAAGAGATTGTGCATTTAAGCCAATTTTAATCAGTTGATGCATTACCAAAATTGGGAAGGCTAATCTATATTCTAATTCAGAATTTTCACAGAATGAATTCTGAATGGTGGCACGCAGTATAGCAAAAATATGCCCCATGAAATCACTTGTACTTTCACCCATTTTTTAGCTATTGACTCGTTAATTAGAATTTTAAATTACAATTTGTTTCTTCCACTGCATGCCTTATAATTCTGGATGTAATTTTCAGTATTTCACCATAATTACATCAGGAGTCAGCAAATTCTGCCCTTTGGGCCAAATCTGAGCAGTTACCTGTTTTTATATAGCCAAAGAGCTAAGAATATTCTTCTTTTTACAGTCTAAATGGTTGAAAAAATCCAAATAAGAATGTTAAAATTCAAATATTAGTTTCCATACGTATGCTTACTGGAGAACAGCCACACCCATTCATTTACATATAGTCTGTGGATTCTTCCGTGCCACGGTGGCAAAGGTGAATAGTTACCGAGACTCTCTGGCTCACAAAGCCTAGATATTTGTCCCTTAGCCCTTTACAGAAAATGCTTGTCAACCTCTGAATTCCATCAACAACTAGTAAAACATTCTGCTATGTATAGTCATAAATATAATGGTTTCTAGATTTAGAAATAGTGTAAACAATTCAGGAACTTAATCACTTATATGCAAGCCATCGTGACAAATGAAGGCTTGCCTGGCCGTGACACATGCAATTTGATGGTTTCTTCCTCATTAATAGAAGAAGAACAGGCCACGCAGAAGATTGATTAGCGATATCTATGTGGTGGTGCTTCTTTCTAGCTTTTCTCTTACCTCTCTGCTTCTTGTACTTAGACTTCTTCCTAGGACATCATTCCTCCGCTTCAGCCTCTGACATCAGTGTTCCTAGGTTACCCAGTCTAACCTCTGATGGTCGGATTCACCACACTGTCCTTCAATAATTTATTCTCAGTGGATATTATTATAAACTCATCATCGCACCTAACTCTGTATCAAGACCTGTCCTCCCTTCTGAACGCCAGACCTAATAATATCTGAAAGACACTGAACATCTTCAGCACATCACCCCCAGCACTGAGCTCACTAGCCTCTTGGTTCCTACCCCAGCCAAAAAGGCACCTCTTTCTATAAAACTCATCACCACACACATAACAAACAAAGCTAAAGTCATGAAAAGCATACTAGACTTTTTCCCTTTTCCAAAAATTCCACACAACCAGTCAGCTAGTATCGCGACCTATCGATTACCCCTCCCGGGTAAGTTTGATCTGCCGCTGCCGGCACTGAAGTCTGTTGCGCTGCTTTTCTGGGTTGTGTTGTCCTTCCAGCTGGTCTCCTGCCTTTGGCATGGCACCTGGTCCCTAATCTATGCTTCCAGAGGGCTGTTTCTAACACTCGGATTTAATTAAGCTCTGTCCTTCCACCACGATCTAACTGGCATTGCTTTGTGCTCACACTGCCCCCTAACTCCTCCGTAGCCCAGTGCGTATCACAGCGTGCCATTGCATGTGTTATTGTCATTGGACAAGCCTGTCTTCCACAGTGGCTGTATGTGCCATTTTGCATTTCTGCCAGCAGTGTAGGAGAGTGTTACTCTCCACCCTCACCAGCCTTTGCTGTGGTCAGTGTGATCCTGTGTGTTGTAAATCTCATCCTACACGCACTTATTTGTTTTGCCAGAGAACACCCACTAATATGTTTTAAAGGGCATATCAAAGGTAAACTCTCTAGATCCTTTTTTGACTGCAACAGTCTTCATTGTACCTCTGCATTTAATCAATACATTGACTAAGTATAATATTCCAGGATAAAATTAACTCTTGCTCTGGGGTTTGAAGGAGTTTCTCCATATTCTTTTATCACTAATGTTTTTTGAGAAGCCTGATGCCATGCTGATTTTAGTTTTTCTGTATAGACCTGGTTTTCCTCTCAGAGGGCATTTAGAATCTTGTTTTTAGCCCTGTGCTTTGAAATTTCACAACAATGTGTGACTTAAGCTGGACCGGACAGGGCTGGAGGTAGTGGCAGAGAAGAGAGGGAATGTTCTCCAGGGTATGACTGGGAGGAAGGTACCCAGGTGGGAAACAGGGATGCTTGGGGGAGAAGTCAGCTATCAAAGCCTTTCTTGCCCTTACCAGCTTGAGTGGTGTAATGCCAGTTACTGAAAGCTGTTTGTTTTTGTCCTGTATTGTAAATTAAGGATGTTGACACCTACCTCCCAGGGTTGATGAGAAAATAAAATTAGGTAATATAAAAATAAAATAATGGAAAAGTTGTTCTTTTGGAAGTAGGTATGAGAACTCCTTGAGGAGAGAACAATGCCACCTTCAGATGCTCTGCTAAGCCCCGAGTTGGGTAGCCGTGGTCTCTAGGGAATGGATGTCCATCAGGGTGTTCAGATAATGTGAGAAGAGCAACACTACCCTTGATAATAAAGGGTGATGGGAACATTCAAAGCTGGAAAACAAGGAGCTAGGAAAGGAACTACCAATGAGTTGGGCCAGACGTGCTTGGAGCATGTCAGGGATGTCATTTCCATAAACAGACAAGAAAGGTGTAGATTTAATTTTTATAGAATTAATGTTAGAGTAAACATCTCTCTCTCTCTCTCTCTCTCTCTCTCTCTCTTTCTCTCTTTATCTCCCATCTCTAAAAAATGAATTTTAAAAACTTAAAGAAAACGAAAGAGTTGTGCATTTTGACCATGGAACCGATTCAACAACAAAGAAGCCAGGTTATAGAAAATTTTAAAAATAGGACTGGCCATTATCCTGCTTAGAAACTGAAAACTAGAACATGGATTAAGTGTCCCATTGTGTCAAGAGCACCGAATGAGATACTGTGCTATTTTTGAAGACATGACATGTGATTTCTTTCAAAAAAGGATTGCCAATATAAAGATAGCCATAGTCAAACAAAATTCAAAGAGCAAACAAAATCTCGTACCTAATAATTTGTGTTGTTTGGGATACGATTTGTTATAAACTGATTCTAACTTTAAATGTAACTAGAAGAATGTATTTCTTCCATTGAAAATAATGACCTTGTTTCCCAGCATGTCCTATTACCATTGTACCCTCTAAAATATTTAGTCCAGCAACTGTGAATCAAATGTCTACCTTCTTACTTTCACTGCTAATGTTCTATTTGAAGCTAAGGTTATTATATAAGTAATATGTAATAAGTGCTTTCCCAGGTACTTATCTAAAAGTGATATTTTTGTATGAAAAGATTCATGCTCATTTCAACATTTAAAAAATAGTGCCTTTCTGCTTAGCCTTCTTTTTCAGCATCTATATCATTATTGCATATACTTGTTAAATTTCTTGCCTAATTGACTATACCTCTTATGGGCAAAGAATGTATTCTCTTTTTTTTTTTTTAAGTTTCTGGTACTGTGCCTAAAGCATAGTAGAGACTCAATCCATTTTGTTAAATGAATATATGAATGAATGATATGGTATTATATATACTCAACAAAGCTAAGATTCAGAGGAATTTAAAATCAGTAGCATATAGTATGGCGTAATCTAAAGCTGAAGTATTAAGACAGGAAATCTGGTAGATATCTCCTTGAATCTACATATACAGGTGCATTCTGGTATTTTAACTATATGGCTATCAATTCCCCAGTTCATAAGAGCAAAATAAAATAAAATTATATATCCACAGAGTTAGGGGCTGGTTTCGCCCAGTGACCCTTTACAGGTACAACTTCTTTTTACAGTTGAGAGAACACTGAATCCTCCCAGAATAACCTGATTTCAACAAAGTTTAATAAAGTTGTTCGTTTTTTCAGGTTTTTGACATACTTCTGTCTTTCTAGACTGTGAAGTAAATCTCTATTTCCCAAAAGCCCCAGTGCCAATTTTAATGATCCTGTTCACGTGACGTACATTGTGTGTGTGTGTGTTTCATTTCTATTAGTGAATGACAAGTGAAGGATATTCATTTTAACTTGGAAATGTCAGGTACGCACTTTAAGAGATACATTTTTTCAGCTTTTAATGAGGTGGTGTTTCTTTTTGAAAGAAATACTCATCCCTGACTCAGGTATATGGGGGTGACAACTGATACTTAATAAGCGATGGCTCTTGTATTAGTTGCAGTTCTCTAAAGAAAATGTCTCAGATTGCTTTTGAAAACTCTTAGTGTCACTAGCCCAAAGGCAAGATGTGACCTTTTTATTACATAATGATAATCATTTATTATCTCACAATGTATCTTAAAGTCACAGACAAAATGCCACTTTGATAATTGCTTTCAATTAGCTTTGAGCATAGCATAGATTCACAAAATGTCTTCTCTAATTTAGACTTGAATGAGAGAAAATTGCAGACATAATCTACTTTAAGCTTGTCTCATTTAAGGCGACTCGTAGTTTTATATCAAAGAAATCAAAACGAGTAACTTTAAAACAGTCTCTCACAAGTGTTTTAAGTAGGCTTTTCAATATTTGAGTCTATTCTATTACCAATTAATTAACAAATTAGAAAAGTAGTTCATCATTCCTGACCTTTTATTCATGTTAATTTGTGACTTTCAATTCTAATGATTGTTTTGAAGTTAAGCCTTGCAGTTCGTGTTGAAAGAGAGAAACAAGCTGATTAGTAAGATAAATAAGGCTTGCCATGACCACCAAGTGCAGCTTGATGTTTGGCTATAGCTGGGATTCTGAACTTTGTAATGGTGCATCCTTTCCTGCCTTAAATAAATGATACATAACTAATGGTCAACAAATTATATTACATAATCATTAAGCCTGACCAGGTGGTGGAGCAGTGGATAGAGCGTCGGACTGGGATGCAGAGGACCCAGGTTTGAGACCCTGAGGATGCCAGCTTGAGCGCGGGCTCATCTGGTTTGAGCAAAAGCTCACCAGCTTGGACCCAAGGTCGCTGGCTTGAGCAAGAGGTTACTCCGTCTGCTGAAGGCCCGCGGTCAAGGCACATATGAGAAAGCAATCAATGAACTAAGGTGTCGCAACGAAAGACTGATGATTGATGCTTCTCATTTCTCTTCATTCCTGTCTGTCTGTCCCTGTCTATCCCTCTCTCTGACTCTCTCTCTCTGTCTCTGTAAAAAATAAAAAAATAAAAAAAAATTATTAAACCTAAACAAGGAGTTTGGGCATATAGTTACAAATGAGGTTAGAGGTAACATGATGATTAAAATGTGATTGCAGTTCATTGTTATGTGTTCTTAGTACCCTGAGCATTGAAATATGGTTTCAATGCATATCTTTATCTCTCTTAAAAATATTTTTGAAATAATAGCAATTCAGAAACTACATTTTATATACTTGTGTTTCAGTAATTTATGGAATATTAATAACCTAACATTCTCAGAAATTGGAATTCTATCTGGAGATGACTCTCTTTCTCTCTTTTTTCTTTCCCCTAGATAAAAATTACACACAAGAACCAAGCCCCCATGCTGATGGGCCCTCCTCCAAAAACTGGGTTGTTCTGCTCCCTCGTCAAAAGAACAAGAAACCGAAGCAAGGAATAATCCTGTATGGTTTCGTTCTTAGAGATCTAATTAGCATAATTGGGCCATGAAACACTTATCCTGGAAATCTTTGAATCATTTCAAGTCTCCTGCTTATGCAAAATCATGGAATTGGTTTAACAGTTTTTGTTACTGAGTTAATGTAAAATTCATCTATTAGAAAATTGGTCTCAGTTTTTATAGGCATCTTTGCATGTAGAAAGCAGAAGTTTACATGAAGTGATACTGCATATTTTTGTTGCATGCATTCCCATAGGTTTTTATGTCTCTTGCCCATTCCTCCCCCAATTTTCATTTCCTAATCCATTATAAAAAAAAAAAA